>NC_081289.1:99243449-99591917 GCF_030490865.1 Poecile atricapillus | reverse complement strand
CCTGCCCAGTGAATAGGCTGTTTAAAGCCCTGCAGAAGGCATAGTCACATCCACAGAACTCAACACAGGATGGGTCAGCTGTGCTGCAACATTATTGTGCTGAAGATTATGGTCCAGGCAGAAGAATATAATGTCCTGTAAGGTCTATATAAGTGACATACCAATCTATCTGTGCATGCTGATAGTCAGCCCTGACCTGCTGAGAAGACACAAACATGAAAAATGTCAGGAAAAAAAAAAAAACAGCAAAAAGGAGAGCACTTGTTTAAAGAAGTTGCTAATAAATGATGAGTGTCAGGAAGACAAAAACACCATATGGATCAAGTAAAGATAAAGAAAACCTGCAGACTCCCAAGGGAATACTTCTGCTCTGGGGTATGCTCCAATCTGATACTGGCTGAACCTGAAAATGGGAAAGCAACAACCACATTCCTCAGCTTAGGCACAGGCCCAGGACACTGGGCTGGGCTCCAGTAGCTTCTCCTGACAGAATCCATTCTCTTTTGGCTGCACTCTGTCTCTAAGTAAAGCAGTGTTTCTGTAGTTTCATGTGAACTACTCAAGGAAGACAACTCCACGCTTCTGCCTGAGAAGTAAAAGCCTGTCAGCTGCTGTACCTGCACTCCTGCTCTCTTGGGTAATTTGCTTTCCATCAGATGGGCCCTGAGAGGTTCAGAAGATCCCAAACTATAGAGAGAGGTGCAGAGAAGGTTGTATCTGAATATGAAACATTTTGAAATGAAATTGCTCTGTTAGTCAAAACAGGTGGTTTCAGGACCTCTTCCTGATGCTCATAAATTTTAGTGAAGTAAACCAATGTGTTTATCATCAGAACCTCATCTCTGTTCATGGGTGGGGATTATCTGCAGTCAGTCTAGAGCTGGGATGGACTGAAAACAGAGTACTCAGGAGATGCAGAGGACTGAAATTTACCTGTTTTACTGGTGCTTCAGGGTAAGAAGATGACTGCCTGCCTCCCACTGTCTGATGTGAGAGAATGAGCATGGCTACTTGAGGGCGAGAGGAATGGCAGATTTGTCTTTACAAATAAGCTGTGAGTCTGCCAGTAAATAAAATTAGCACTGAGAGATAAAAGAAACAATGTGATGGATTCCACTGATTGATGAAAGGAAAAAGATATTTGCCTTTACAAACAAACTGTAGGTTTGCTGGTAAATGAAATTGGATATTGAAAGATGAAAGAGAAAATGGGGAAACACCATAAATTCCATAAGAATTAAAAATTAAGAGGGAGGGCTATACACTAGATGGGAATCCTAGGTATTCGGCATTCTGGGAAGTCTGTACCTCTCAAATACCTCAGCCAGTGGGGAATGACAGAAGGGACATACGGCTGGGAAATTAGGATAAAAAGGAGGCTGCATCCTCCAAAAATTTGTGAGACCCCAGGGGAACACCCTATGGCCTCTCCCTTTATTTGAATAAAGTAAAAGGACTCTTCTGTCTCCTTTTTGGACATGAACCTCTGGTGTTTGTGGATTAATTTTACTGACAAGGGGTAGAAGACACACTGCCCCTCCTGCCACTCCTTCCCTTTCTCTGTACAGCAAAGTGATACCATGTCACCACTCCAATTAAATTAGTCTGTTTATGCCTCTGTTTATGTTCATCCAGACATTGCACAAACATCAGAAATCTGGAAAGCAGTTTTCAGGCCATGGAGGGCCAGGAAGAGATCAACATAATCTGACAGCATGCAGAAATTTTCTGGTGGTGTCATCTTCCTGAAACATCTGCTGTGAAGTGCTTCTCTTCCAGTTTTATTCTTGATTAGCCCTTTCTCTGTGTCATCTTTATTCTATTTTTATTGCTTAGAGTACAACTCAGAGCTTAAATAATTTCTCAGATTATTAGAAGCAGAGTGTTTCTACCCTTCAAAATAGGAATGAAAGTAAGGAAAAAAAAGTCAGCAGTTTTAATACAAGTTGTGGATTTCATGGGGGCTTCTGCTTAATGAAAGAATTTTTTAAAGTTGTGGCATCCTTCTAGTACTCTCTTTGGTCCTTATGTGATGGAAGGAAAAATAAAAACACAATAGTTTTTCATGCCTTCCTGTGCTAAATGTCAGTGTGAATAGGTTTAAATGTGCTCTCATTTCTTGGTGGGCATTTTATTTCCAGGCCATTTGAGAGAGTGGTTACTCAGATTTGTCTGCTGTCGCACAGGGTGGGGGAGAGGAGCTGAATGTTACCTCTGCAGTATCATAAAGAAGTGGAGCACTCATTCATATTCATAATTAACAGCAAAACAGCTGCATATGCTATGTCTGACTCCTCTCAATTTGTGTTAGCTTCCTTGTTTACATACATCCAGTGATCACTTAGCTACTGTTAAGGAACAGGAAAATGTTTCAAGGTGACACTGTGGAGAATCCCGTGCATGCTCCCTGCCAGGCATTGCACTCATTTCCAACACAACCACCTCTTTCCTTGCAATGAACCAGTGCTGAGGCCAAGTACATCCAGAAAATACTCTGACTATTAATTCTTACTGTTCAAGTCTGAAGGTGACTTTCAAAACAAGAAATCATAAAGAAATGAAGATAGAAATACAAAAGCTGTGTTTTCCTAGTACATCTTAAAAACAACCAAAATTCTTCCCAGATTCTCAATACTAGGGCAGAAATGTCCGTCTTATGCTCTGCCACTGCGCGGGAGGGAAGTGCAGAGCTGCCTGCTTCCGTGGCAAACAGGATTCTGGGCATGACACTCTTCCCAGGGCATCTCTGGTAACTGCAAACTGACAGTCTTGCCTGTGAAAGGGGCTGCCAGCTCTATACCCACATTTCAAGCCTATTTCCTTAGGTCCTTAGGCAGTAGTGACTGTTCGTGGATGTTTTCTTGTCTTCTGCTGAACTGCACCTCCTTATCTGCTCATCGACCAACGTGCTGCCATTCAGCACTTCCCCTCCCATTTCGAGTATATAGGTGGTGCCTGCAAGAAGAATGGGAGAATGAGGAACAATCCCAGTGTCATTAATTCTTTAGAAAAAGGAGTGTCAAAGCACTGCTCTTAGTGCCCAGTACTAAAGTTCAGAGACAGTGAGAGAGCCGTGGACTGGCTCCTGTAATCCCAGTTGCTAGTATCCGTAACATTTAAATCTGTCTTTGGAGTCTTTTCCCTGGGAGAGCACTCCTGGCCTCTATCTGAGATGGTTCTGGTGAAAAAAAACAGGGCAGAAAAGAACTCTGAAAATTACATTGCCCATTTCCCACCTTAAGCAACATGGATCTTCATTCTACTTAATTTGTCTCTGAGCAAGGGCAGAATTTGTCTTTTGAATGTCTAAATATAATAAACCAAACCAAATTAATGCCAGGTTGTAACAAATGGTCAGACATGTTATATGTTAGAATTGACTTGGCACAGCGAGCACTGCACACTTTTCAGTCAGATGGGATTTAGGTAGTGCTGCTGTTTCTGTTTCTAGCAAAATATCTTTGGATGAAGGAACACTTCTACCTTTTTTTTATTTTTTTTTTATTTTTTTTTCCCCTGCTACTTTTTAGTTTGTAAAGGATTCAACAGAGAACTCTCGCTTTCTTGTGTTTTAGTAATAAATTTAATAATAAATTTAGTAATATCTTGCCCCCCCCCCCCCCCCGGAAGCTACAGGGTAGCATAGTCACTCTCTTCGTGATTAAAAGGTTCTTTTGAATTTGCATACTGATTTAAAGCTTAACAAATCCAATCTTTAAACGATCCGAACTTTGGCCAATTTAAATTATGTTTTCGGATCATTTTCTTTGTCTATTTAAACATATAATAATTATTAATAATTTTCTGCTTGCTTATCCTCTCCAGGATTCCCATGTATCCAAAATCATAACATCATACTCAGTGGACTGTCCTGAGGAATGCTCCCCTCCTGAGAAGCCCCCTCAGGCTTCTCAGATACTCTGGGCTCTTGCGAATTACCTTCACAATTCGCAGTCCCTGGGTTCAAGGACATACTCTCCCTTAAACCCATCTCTGGCAGCAACTAACCAAGAAATCTCCGGCACCAGGAGAATCTTGATCCCCCACACTCACTCCGTGGTCCAACTTCCCCCCTTCCTTAATATAATGCTGTTGCACTAGCCCGTCTTTTGCCAACTACTTGCTTCCCGCCTAATTCTCTCTCTTTCTCAATTTGTTTCTTTCTCAATTTGTTTTCCCCCCCTCGACTGCTTCTCTCTGGCTACTTCTCTTCGCAATCGCTCTTAGCTACGTACTTAAGTCGCCAGCTATTTCTCTTTTTAAAGAAAGTTGAACCTGACTCAATCACTCTCTTCCTGAGTCACTTCACTCAGCGATCAGATCGCTCCCTTCTCCGTGAGGACTTTCCCATGGGTTTTAAGACTGGGACTCTCCCTCCCGTCCCGCCCCGAGATTTTCACTCATTCTTCTCTTTCTCTTCCCTCCTTTCTCCGTCGGTCCCCTCGCGGAGAGATGAAAACTGGGTACTCGGAGGTCTGCACTTGCTTTGGGGGCCCGGCCTGCCCAGCCCCCGTCTCAGACACTCCACACACACACACAGACACAGACACAGATACACACACACAGGCACACAGACACGCAGACACACACAGACACACACAGACACACACACACAGAGCACACACACACAGGCACACAAACACACACAGGCACACAAACACACACACACACACAGACACACACACAGAGCACACACAGACACACACACACACACGCACACACACACACATACACACACAAGCATACAGTTGCCCCCCATGCCCAACCCCGTGGTACTCACACACTCCGTTTTCCCACGCGGTTCTTGTGCACAAGATGCTTTACAGGCACCTTTATCTCTGGCCGGCGCTCCTATGGGAGCTTTCCTTTGCACACTTTATACTGCAAGTTTCTTTCGCTTATGCTTTATCTTAGTTGGAGCCCTTTTTCCGAGGGAGCACGATCTAACCTTGGGACCGCCTTAAAAGATTGGTGAGGAGCTCCTTCGCACAGTCAGCTGATCTTGGACTTGGGTTCCCAAGTTTCGGCACCAAATTGTTATAAATTGAATTAGAATTTTGACAACTAGGTCCCTTGGGTTAATGGCAGTTCAATTGAAAACAGATGCAATTTAGTAAATTGAATAGTAATTTGATATAAAAGAATACAGTTTAGTAAAAGAATATAATTTAGCAAAAAATTACAATTTATATATATAATTTGCTAGTAATTAAGTATGATTAAAAGCATAAGCAAAACTGACCAGGGTACGGGGAGGGCTTATCAGCCCACCTCACGTCCAAAAGCGACTGGGGTACGGAGACTTCCCACCCTGCCTCACCTACAAAACAAAGCCCTTCAAGCTAGACTTATACACTCTGCCTATACATATCGATTACTGTTTCTTCTAAGTTTCCTCCTCCTTCCGATTTTTCTGACTTTACATTGCTTTTCTTCACGGCGCACGCTTCACTTGTTGTTAGGCGGTCTTCAGCCTTCCTTTGGTGGGCTTTTGGCGAAGGCTTCTGTCTTCCTCCTTGTCCTTTGGATAACCTTGCAGGTTTGCGCGTGCGTACTAAGCGTTGCGTTATGTAAGGCTACTAATTAGTCTTATATTTACTGGTTTTTAGGCCCAATGCCTAAAGTCGTTCTAATTTTGTCCATCTCAAGGCCGTTTTAGTCTTGAGACATCACTTACCTTCTAAACTACATCCTGTACCTCAATTTTAACATGTAACATCTGTAAAGGGGTGCATCTGCTTCATAACACCGATTCTTTTGATTGCTTCTAATAATAACTTCCCAAACTTTTACAATTTAGTTAGCACAAATCAATTCCATTTATTACAGTCCCCCATTTCTCTTTTTGATCACCTTGATTCGTGCTTCTGAATTTTAGTACTCTTTTGTATTTTTAATTTTGTTCCTTGTGTTCTCTAGATTTTCATTTCTAATTTTTTTAACATTTCTCTTGTCGCATTAAGCTTTTCACACTCTCTTTCAAATTTGGTTAACATTTTTTTGAGCTATTATCATTTCATTCAGTATTCTTTGAATTACTGAATGAATTAGTCTAATAAGGCACAGAATCATACAAGGTCAAAACAATAATCTTAATATAAAGCACTGTATCATAACTTTTAACTTTTTCTCCTAAATATTTGTAAAAAGGTTATCTCACTAATCAGTCTTCAAAATAAAATTCAATTTTGGAACTGGTACATGTGCTACTCTTTTAATATCTTCAGCAATTTTTGTGATGGCTTTTCTATGATCATTTATCTTTACACAACACTCAAATTCGTTAAACTTTCTACAAATTTCCCCTTCTTCTGTTAACAGATAGTCCAGGGTAATTCTGTTTTAATAAACAAATGCTCGCCTTTGTGAATACTGTTTGGCCAGCAACTTTAGAGCAGTAGAGGTATGGTTTGAAACAACTTTAATTACTGCCTGTAGCCTTGTGAACTGATTCAATAGATAGATTTGGGTTCTGTATCTTTAAGATCCATCTTCAGCCCAAATGGCTGGGTCATTTCTCTGCAGGCCATTTGTTTTCACTTCATTTCTGCTTTCTTCTTGCTTTTGGAAAGTCAAGGTTTAAGTCTCTTATTGTTCTTTCATGTTTCATAATGTGGTGTTCTTAACATATCGCTCCTGGACCTCAGTGGAACGAAGAAGGAAGGTCGTATAACTCTAAAGGTACAGGTTCTTTTCCACCTTTGAGGTAATTCACTATATGCTCTTTACTCACAAAAAAAATTAATATATTCTATCAGGGGCTTTCCATTTGTTACTTGTTTTATTCAGTTGTTCTTAATAGAATTTTAGGTCGCTTCTGGATTGGTAAGGGTTAGCTCCAGAACTTTTATTAGTCTGGAGCTAGACTGTCACTTTTCCACAGCTATTTTTTTTTTTTTCAGTTCTTTTAAGTCTTTCACAAATTTAACATTCAAATAATTTTAATTCTGTTACAACTTCTTGCATTAAACTTACAAGATTTTTGTTAAAGCTGGCAAATCTCAGTTGCTACACTGCTGTTTCAACTGTTCACACTACTTATTCATTTTCTCTAATTCTTTCTTTGGGATCTTTCTTATGCTTTTATAAAACTAGTGTGATTTTAACAGGCAGCATTAACATTTGGATGTGCCACAAACACAGATTTTATCTGGTTTTTGATCTACACAAAGTGATTGCATTTGTCACATGGATCGGAATTATTGTGACTTTGCTTTTGCACATTTTGTTTTCTCATTGTTTGCTGTTGTGCTGCTTGTTTTAATACCGCTTGTTTCTTTCTTATCTTTTTGGATTCTGTCTCATCTTGCTTTATGGTTTTGGCCAGTTGCCAAGGGTATCTTAATAAACCAAATGAAAATAATCCTCAGGAGTTTTAACTCTCTGCCTTCCTCAAGGCCCCTTGGGTTCCAGCCAAGGGTTGAGGTGCCAGTCTTCTTGGTAGCAAACTTTATATCCTGGGATCTGGTCACTGGCATGTTTGGTCTCACTGGTACCCTCAGTCTCGGTTTACAGGTGGAGTCAAAATCATGTTGTCATGTTGGCAATTTTCTATAGCATATCTAAATCCATGCCTTGGTAGCAGGCCATAATTTTATCAGTGAACTGCAAAAAAAGTGGTATTTTCAGCTGTATTTAATTTCTTCCCTTTATTAGAGAAACTACTCTTTAGAGAACCCAAACAAATTTTCAGCCATGTTTGATAATTTTGAAAAAATTACCAAAGACAGTGCAGTGAATTTCATTATTAAATTTGAGCTGGCTTGTCTGAAAAGGCTTAAGATGCACACCTAAATCAATCCAGGCTGAAAACAGGGGAAGTAATTAAATTAGTTCCTTTCTTTGGCTATTCAGCTTCCTGTTTAACTATAAAACTATTTAAACTAATTAATATGGCAAAACCATTGAATATAAAATGTCATATTTCTGAAACATGAGCTATAAATATAAGTGTATTTTAATGAAAATTGACATGCCGGTTCCTAGGTCTTAAATGAAATATGATTCCTTACTGTGCAAATAGCCCAGAGTGAGAGAATGTTGTAAGTGACAGAAAGCTCTGTGGTAATCTATGACAAAAGGGAATAAATCATAATTAATAATCTCTAGATTCCATAGAGGGGTTTTTTTTTTCCCCTCAAAGAATCATTAGAAAAAGAAACAAGATGGAAGACTCAAAAGAAGAACCAGAGGTCTTGTAAGAGGAAGAGAAAGTGAATTAAAAATTAATACTGTCAATTTAAAAAAAAGTAGGATAAATAATTATTAGCAGGCATCCAGCACTGAAGGAAAAATCTAATCGAGTATCTTTGACTGACAATTTAAAGGGCACAAGAGATCTGTAGTCCTACAGTTATATTATAATTTTCTCTTAAATTCAAAGGAGCTATGAAATTTGCTAAGGAATATATGTAGTACCCAGTTCAGTTTGTTGAAATAGAATAAAATCTGCTGGGTAGAAACATACATGATGTCTGAGGACAAATTCTGTTTCTCTTGAGGAAGGCCATGGTAAAGCTTTTATGTTCTAAATAGGAAGATATTGCACTCTACTGCCTGTCAGAAACAAGCTTAGACTTCCATTGTGAGCTTTTTTTTTTCAGTCTGCAATCATGAATTAAGAGGATGTCTTAGTCAGCTTATGGCTGACACTTGTTATACCCTGGAAATTAATGAATGACTTACCTCAAAGTCTATGGAAAAATACATGTTTTCAGTGACTTCAGTGAGGTGTGAGTGTCTCAGAGGTGAACCATGGTTTGTGACACATGATATTTTGTGGCATTGTTAGCATTTCTAACACATTTCTGTTTAGAAACGAGTAAGACGAGAGGACAGTTGTGCTACGACAGGTGTACATGCACCAGGTTTGACTAATTCAAATAGCTTAAGGGTCCTCTAGGGCCTTAAAAGCACTGCCAGATTCACCAACAGATCTTTTCAATTACACATCACACTGTGACTTGACCGCAATGCCATTAGCTATACGATTTTAATCCAATTTGCTGTCACTGAAGACTTCATGCATTGTCCTTTGGGTCTACTTCCTGAAAGCTCTGACAGCCTGGGTGAAGGCAGCTCTCCCAACTTATTTTTAACACAGCTGCTTCTCTTGCTGAGCTTATAAAATTATTAATAGAGTTCAATTCTTTCAAGCTTTACATGTTAATGCAAAATGAGACTTATGCAATCAAAAACCTCAGTTGTCAAGTGGCAAAAACTCAGGTAGTGAGATGACAAGATGTGGCTTGGTTACTGTGTGATAGCTGTCATTGCTACATAAAACTAGCAGTATCTGCAATTAAGTTGTGAAATCCATCTCCCTGACTTAACACTTTAACAGGCCACACTCTGTCTATATTGGATGTAGCAGGAGAAAATGAAAGGCAGATAATGGTCTGTGTATTACAGAAATATTTCTGAGATTTTCTGAGGAAATATTGCAGATGCTTGATTCTGATGTTAATCCCATGTTTTGTTTATGTCAAATCTGTATGCATCATAGAATGAGTCCAGTTTATCTATAGTATGTATATTGGGTATTTTCACACTCTTCAATGCCTATCAAAGCATATCCCTATTTATTAAATGTCCAAAGGTTATCCTTAGCCTCCATTTCATCAACAGCATTGGCCTCCAAAGATAGGTTTTCAGTCTAGCCACCAGCTTTATCCCAGCTTGTTTTGTACTGGGGTGGAGAAGAAATACCCTGATGGTGTCTACAAATCTTTCTCAATTTTCCTTTAAACAGCTTAACTTGAACATTCACCTTTGTTATGTTGCACACAAATCTTGATATCTGGAATATGCTACGGCTGTTTTGTAAGCTATTTGTCATGGAACTTTTTCATTTTTTTCTCTGCAATATTTGACTACTGCTATCCATATCTGGTTGGAATCAATGATTTAAAAAGTTTGGGGGATAGGATCCATTTCCTTCATTTTGTGGGATCATAATTCATAAATTAAATTTTCTGCAAGTCAAAGCAGTAGGAATTTTATCAGCAATAACTGAGAAAATGAAAAGATGCAGTTCTTTGGTTTCAACTTTAAAATTGTAACCAATTTAATTCTGATGTGGAAAATATATCTCTTTTTCTAGTTTTCTTTTGATTTTCAATATTCTATTTCTAGTGGCTAAGCATTCTCAACAGTGGTGGGGCCTCAGAATATGAAAGAGATGTCCTGTCTGTTAAAGATAGATGCAGGCAAACAAGTACCATTACTTGTGGATGGGTGCTTTGAGTCTGACAAATGGTTTAAGGTCTCCTCTAGCTTCTTGTAGCTGGTGTAGCACACTATGGACTTTATTTAAGTAACTGTCATTCATAAGAAAACATTCATAGCCACCAAATTATATGGTCAGAAGGTTTTGAGCTTTTTTTTAACTTACAGCTTCCTGTTAGTTTTCAGGTTTCATTTTTTACTGAGAAGGAAGATAGATTAATTATGATTTAGTCTTTTCAGAACTTGTTATTTTATTCTTGGCGCTATCTGAGCTTCTGTCGCTGACAGCACTTAGGCTGGAGTTTGTATGCAAGCTCTCCTAGTGTTTTGAGCTATAATCCCTGCTCTCTTTCCTTTGGAACAGAAAAAAATAGTGCTTTAAATTAATTTATGAGTTATGTTCTATTCCACCGCCATAAGTGAAGCAGAAAAATGACCCTAAAAACATTTCTTAATCTGTTGGGAAGATAAACTTGGGTAATGGCAGGAAACTGTTCAGCAAAGAAATGAAATTGCAGAGAAATTTTTTAATTTTGTTTTCCCATCATCTTAATGTAATAAGCAAAGCAATTTTGTACAGCAGGTCAAACAGTCTACAAATGCAATTTATCAGTACCAGAGGGATATGACAAGAATTTGTAGCATAGGGGCCCTTTTGCATTTAAGGAAAGGGAATGCTGCAAAACTCTTCTTCCTTTTGCTCTTTGGTCTTGCCTGAGCACTTAATTTAGGATTGAAGGTGGAACTAAATTCTCATTTTGTACGCTTGTTAGGAAAATCATGTTATTCTCATTATTCTTTAATCTGTGTCTCTTTAAAGAGAGTGGATGAACTCTTTATGTCAGTCTAACATGTTTAGCTACTCAGTGTTGCTAGCAGAATTATTCCAGGAATCCTCCATGCTAAGAAACTGTTGAAGTCCTAGGACTTAAGTATTGGATCCAAAAGGCAGTAAGAAAGTCAGATTTAATATCCTAATTCATGTAAGCTCGTTCCAGAATTATCTGGTTGCCTCTGATTATAGTTTCTGCACAATATGAGATAATTAACCACAGCAACAACAAAATCACGTTAAATACCATCCAGTAGTCCATAACCATGTTACTTGTGAAATTAAAACTCCCAAACATTTCTTTCCAAGCTTTTTGTGCCCTGGTGCTCTGCTGCTATCAATAATGCTAAAGGTCACTTGGCATGAATTACTTCAGTGTTCTGTGTCAGCAACCAGTCAAATCCTGCATCTGCTTTGGTGAAACTTGCCATTCAGACCCGCTCTGGGGTAAGGCACATGGATGTCACAGGCAGATGGTCTCCAAATGACCTCTCTTCAGCCTCTGAAAACCTCAGCAGATTTATTACTGTGGCACACAATCGGGATTTAGGGCTCAATGGAGTCAAGTGCTGCAGTAGGTAAGATCTAAGAAGATGAAGATATAAGGAGATGAAGAGATAGGGTTTTCTTTCATGGATGTGTAAATGTGTGGGCAAGGGCTCAGCTTTGCTGACTCTTAGCTGCTGGGGAGGAGCAGCAGGTGAAGGAAGTGACAGCTTTATGCTTTTTTCCCTCAGACCATGGCAATCAGGGGGGACACATGCCCAGGTCCATGCCATCCCTCATCCTGGTGCTGCCCTGAAGGCACAGCACCCCACCTGTCCTCATGCATGATCGCAGCTCTGCAACCAGTGAGAGTCAACTCAGTGTCCTTGCCTTGGGACTGACTTTTGGGTGCGTTTTTTGTTTCCCTTCAATTGCTTCCAAACTGCTTATGCTACATATACAGCGTGTTTTACAAAATGTTTTACTGCTGAGTTGAGGGCATGGAAAGCAAACACTGAAGTTGATAATTTCAGTCTTGAAGGCAAGATTTAAAAATCACCAGTGGAACACCTTCCAATATAACACTTTTATTTTTTCTGGGATTATCTGTGTACCAAATTTACCAGAAAGATACAGTGTGGGGAAGGAATTACCTTCCCACTGCTTTTCAGCTAGACCAAGTGAAAAGCAGGCTGTTCCAAGAACTTCAATTTTGCCAACAATAGTTTTGCTGTCTCCAAATAGCTCCACACATGTGTCTGCCAAATGTTTATATCTGTCCTGGGAAACTATTTGTCCAAGTGCTTTTATGTGGAACTGGGTAGCACAAAGAAGAGTGCAAGTGCATGCTTACTGCAAAGTGAAAACCACTGGTTCAGCAGATGCAAGCACTCTTTCCCAAGCATTGTGAGCATGCAGAATGCTGCATAGGAAATGGCCAGTCACAAAAACTTGGCGGTGCTAATCTGGTCCTGATGAGTCATTGCTTGTTGGTAATGGAATTCTTTAAAGAAAAGAGTGAGTCATCTTGTGCAGTAGCAAGCAGGAATTGAATTGCCTCTGGGCATAGAATTACAGGAAAGTAAAGCCAGGGAAATCCTTTTAGTGCTGCAGTAAAAGCACACAGATTACAGGTGCTGATGCTAAATTGATCGGTCAAAGAGAACGGGAGAGACATGTGACTCTTAGTGCTAGCCAGTAGAGGAATTTTAGGTAGAATGTCCTAGACGACCTCTCAGTAGAAAATTATGTATGCTTTATTGCTATCCTGGTTTCTGACATGGAAATCTTGTCCAAGTCTGCCAGAATGATCTGAAAGCAGTCTTTGTGATAGCACAAATTCTTATCTCAAAGCATTTTTATCTGGTACTAAATCGAGTATTTAAAGAAAGTCCATAAAGTGGAGAATTTTATGTCAGGGAATCGTCACCCAGGTTCTGGAACACAGAGAAGAACATCTGAGGGGCTTAAAAGCTACCCCTCTGTCTTCTTGATCTGGAGTTGCTATGAGAACTGCACAGTTTCCTTGTGTAAATTAACACCTGCGTAGTGCCTTAATGATTTCAGGGCTGCCTGAAATTTGAATAATGCTGCAGATTGAAAGTTGTGTCTTATATCCTCAGTGCCTTGTCTCATGGCAGTAAAATATGCTCATTTTATAGAATCAGAAGAGCTGAGGGTAGAAAACCATCTAGAGACTCTGAATCCGGGCTTACTACTAAAATAAGGAGCAGGTAGAGCAGGTTGCTCAGAAATGTGTCCAGCTCAGTCATGAGCACCTTCAAGATGAAGATTTCAGAACCTCTCTGGCCAGCCTTTGCCAGTATTTGATCACATTCCAAGGAACTAAGTTTTTCTTTAGGTTTTTTTAATGACTTTTTTCATCAGACTTGCTGCATATAATTCATCTATAGCTAGACCAGAGTCTCAAAAGTGTTGCAGATGCAGTAGTCATTGGCAATAAAGGGCTGGAGTTCCTCTGTGCCTTGCCCAACCATTCCACCTCTGCAGGGTGTGTACCTGCTTAGGGTATAATTCATCACAGCTTTGCAGGTTGCTGCTGTGGAAGTTGTACCCACTGCCACTATCTATCAGGCAGCCTGACCTGTGCCACGATGCATTTCTGTAACTGCAGGAGTGCCATTGCTGCCACTAGAAGTAACCACCTCATACTATGGAATGAGCTGATTTGCCTGTGGGAGGGTTCATGCAACTGTGGGGCTTGGCCCTTCTTGCAGTCTGCTCAGCAAGAGTACCTGATTTGTCAGTTCATCTCTGACCGCTGCAGTATGAGACTGCCCATGGAATAAAACTCATACTGCTTTTCCCAGGCCTGGCCTTTCTCTAGAGTAAACTAAAGGCTAAGGGTAGGTGTGCCTTTTTCTTCCATCTCTGTCACAGTGATAAAGTGTAAATACACTTTCATTTTTGGGCCACTTTTTGAGGCATGTACTGCATTCCAACCAATAATGTCCCCATCTGTTCTCAAGCTTCTGGCTTTGGATTGTTGCTTCAGATTGGTAACACATCCCAGGTCTGGCCAGGAGGACCCCAAACCCTCATACGAGCAGAGGACACTTACTTATCCCTGACATGAAATGCTGGAAGGACAGATGCCTAAACCTGGGTCATACCAGCACCCTCTTTTAATGTGTTACTCTTTTGGTAACACTGGCAAATCATCAAAGTTTTATAAGGAGACAGTACACAGGCAATTTGGAAAAAAGCAAATTTTCCAAAGTTTTGATAGCTGTACTAACCCACACATTTGATGTCCAGTTTATACCACCAGACTGAAATGGCAAACATTGCCCAGTAAAAGTCATTGTGCTTACGGTATTTTTCATTCTCTCTTCCATGTCTCTCATTTCTGTGATGCACTCAGGAGAAGTCAATGATGCTGAGACATACGAATAAACTGAGCCTTCCTTGATCTTCTCCAACTCTGAGATAAGGTAAATGGAAGCCAAGTGTGTAATAAACATGGGGCTCATTAGACAATCCTTGACCAGCTGGCCTGGCTGCTTTCTGAACTGAGAGGAGCATAGGTTTCAAAGTAGGACATGGTGACATCTAAGCCATGTATGTGAAATTGTGTGGAATATTTCCCTAGTGGGTAAATTTGTAGGTATGGGTAAATTTTTAGGCTAGACATTTTGAGATACATTTATACTGACCTCTGTAATTTATATAATCTGTCTAATATCACTGAAGTATATTATGATTTTAGATTATGAGTACTCTTTTAGAGTCCGAAGGAGAGAATACCAGTTCAACAATACTTCACCCAAAATCCAAACTTCTGGTTTCCATATGTGTGCATGCGTATGTGTATGATCTGTTTTCATGCAATATCAGCTTTTTCAGATCCCTGTGGAGAACTCAACACTGATAAGAAGGTAAAATATGAAAACTATTTCTAAAAAGTGCTAATACTAGGTTTGAGAATACTTGTGCCTTTGTGTGAACACAGTAAAGAGTGGCTTCTGCATTTGCTGTAGCAGAAGGGAAAAAAGCCTGGACAACATCAGTACCTGACTGTACTTTAAGTATCATTTTAGAAGAAGACACACTGATGGTGCTAGACATTTGCTGCCTAAGTTGTGCAGCAGGTGGATGAACATAAAAATATTAGTGAGTTCTGTTCAAAGATGGTCCTTATTTCCAGCATTAGCAATAGATAAGACTCACAATACTTCTCATTTCCTGTCAGCTTTTCAAGAGCAGTGGTGAGGAGTATTGATGCAGAATGTACAGGCTATGGGGTTCAGAACTTGAGACTTCAGGGCCAGCTTTTTGAAGGCTAGATGGGAACGGTGACTGTTCTCCCACCATATTTGACACCTTGTGCTGAAAGACAAAATTGATTTTATATTACATACATCATGTGCAAGCTGGTGGAAAGATGCTACTTCTGAAATTATTCTTTAGTAGTTTCTGCATTGACTATCTTTCACCATTATTTGGGAGAGGGCAGGAGGACAGAGGGAAAGCAGCACAGGCAATCTGCCTCTGTACCATTTAATCATTCACAAAATGATGATCAGTCTGAACAACTGGGAACGTGGTTGCCACTGTCAAATACTGAGTATGTGACATTTTGTTTTCCTTTGCTATGCCTAGTGGATGGTTTTGTTGCTACATGCCTGCCATCTTCCTTTGATTCACTTCCCAAGTAAGAATTGAAGGTGAATGTTTGTCATCTGCTTCTGGCAGTTTACAGAGCATTAGCCTTTAAATCTATTTATTTTATTTTTTTATTTTAACAGCTGTTTGCCTCATTTTCTTCTTGTCTTTCAGCTCAGTATCCCTGTGCTTACCTTGATTCTCACTGGGATTTCAGATGCATGGAGCATCAGCAGCGCTGATCGGCTGACTAATAGATTCATGAGAACTCTAAGTTCCTGTTGGTCTTTCTTGGCTTTGCTTTGTAAGTAGAGGAGTATACACTAGTGTCATAAGTACAACTGATGTTTCTGTCCTCTGCTATGCTTCTGCAAAGAGCTGCATGTCCCAGCAGATGGAGTAAGATAAACAGCAAATTCACAGCCATTGATATGCTCTGGCTTCTATCACAATTTGAATGCAAACTGGGTGTCATACTGCTAACAGTGTATATCTAGGCTGTAGTCAGCTAAATAGAAGGGCCAGATACTTGCCCCTGCTTTGCAGTTCTGTGAGTTAGTGTTAACTGGGTTGGCAGATGTCTCAGAAGTAAATTCAGGGTAACAGTCAACTGGAAATTGTATACTTCCCCAAGGTCTACAAGCACCCTACTGTCCTACAAAGAGATAAATCGAGGAAGAATGTCAGTAGTTCTTAGGGAATTATTCAGTCTTTGATTAATGAAAAAAAAAGAGGACTTTTTTTTCCCATAATTCAACATCTTTTGATATAAAACAAAAACATTGTCACAAGGAGAAACCCTGTATTATTCAAAAGCCCATAATTCTGCAGAGCATTTTGCGAACATAAACAACAAACCTTGGGTGGCCTACACAATCAAAAATACATGTCTTTTCAGTTGCCAGCAGCAGAAGTATGCCAAGAACTGAGTCAGAAATTACCCCCAGGAAGTTTGTTTTTGAAAATAGGCAGGTTGTATTAGGATGCATGGTGAGTCTGTGGGAGTAAGAGGCTATCCATGTGCCATGAGTTTGAATGTCATTGTTGCGCTTGCTTAGGCTTGTAGATTGTGACAGGGCCCTTGAAAATGCCAGAGAAATAATAATAATAATAATTAAAAAAAGACAGCTAGGGATCTACTCCATGTTTATTTTCTTTTGGTTTCCTTTCGGTTTTTTTGCTTTTTAAAAATTTTTAATACTGTTCCTGTTTCTATGAGTAATCTAGGGAAACTGGTACCTTCCCTGCTTGAAAACTCCCATATCTTCTCCTATATTGATATTAATATTCCTGGTACTGTGATGGTTACCTCTGCAGAAGATTATGCTGCTTTCTTTCCCTTGATAAACTACTGCTTTTTTCCCCTCTTTTTTACTACAGTTTGGGCTTTATTCAGTGACTGAGATCATAAATGTATGTGCTTGTATTTTAACTGTTAGCAGCTATCTTGCAAGTATCTTGAGATAAAAATATGTTCAGGTGTTTTCTCCAGAACTTCTGACATGATTCAATAATGTAATGCTGTTGAATAGACTGTCCATGCAGAATGCTAGAAGATGAAACTTGTACTGGAACTATGATATTGTATGTCACCTTCTGATAAAACTGTATAAAAATTATCATTTTCAAGGTACATTTATGATACAGAGTCATTCACAATCTTATCCCTGAAAAAGAAAAAGAATAAAACAAAAAATCCCCTTCCAAAAACCCTGTCAAATTAAAGCTATGTACATTACTTAATCTGTATACATATATATGCATATATCTATATAATCTATATAATCTCTATCATCTATATCTTCTATATCTATACCTATGTCTATATCTATATCTATATATCTATATATCTATATAGATATATAGATATGTGTATGGTAAGATTATATATATGTGTATGGTAAGATTATGTAACTGCTGTTTCTTTCCCTTTCTATTTTAGTTTTCTCAGCATGACTGCAGTTTTCTACAGAGATAACTGGAATATTTTTGCTCCTGTTGCCCTAAAGAAGGAGGGGAGAAGTGTTGCTGTTTCATAGACAAAGAGAAAAGAGGTCAAGTGGATTTTCTCAAGGTCACACAATGACATCTGCAGCAGAGCTAGGATTTGAAGTCAAATCTCCTGAATCACAGGATTTATGCTGCTGAAAGGTCAGAATATATCAGCTATGACAAGACATTCAAATCAAACACATAGTTTTTATGCCCTTTCCCTTCCTCACCCCCTGCAACATAACAACATATTGTGGGATTTGTTTAAACATTTCTCCAGCAATATAATAGCTCTTTATCATTATACTTTGCAAAGCGTGATTGGATTGTTCACCTAATCCCATATTTGTTGGCATGGGAATACTGCACAGGAACTGCAATTTTCAAAACAATATTTATTTTCAAGTAGATATGTGCCTCATTGTTTCTTTCTTTAAATCAACAGGGTAATAAAAGTAAAGACATTCAGCTCCTGGTCCTGAAAGGAAGGAAGGATTCCAGCTCTTTCTCAAATTCTATCTTTAAAAGGCACCTTTGGTGATCTACTTTCAGAAAACGTTTAATTTATCATGCCTGCCAATATGTGTAGCAGTGATCTATTTTTCCTGTGTGCTCCACTGTCTCCCTGCTCCTGTTTGGCTTTTTCCTTCAGTCAGCATATTTGGACAGAACAACTTCTCCTGCTATCCTACATAGCCTTTAGGCTTTGGGGGCCTATTGAAATACAAATCAGAAATAGACAGTTGCAGCCTATATGCCCCTTGCCTTTTCCCCACTAAGTGGAGTTGTCTCCACTGGCTTAAATCAGCACATAAGCCTGAGAGGCTGCCAGTGTTCTGTAGAGACTGAGTGGTTCTGCTTACCAGTTTTGGGGTAGTTCTCTTCTGATACCTTAAATAATCTGATTTTCTGACAGTTTGGTCTATCTACTTTAGCACTCAGCTCTTGTATTTTGACCTTGTCAGGGTTATCCCCTACCTCTTGTGCGTTGATTAGTTGAGAAACTGGAGCTAGGTTAGGTCTGATGGGCAGAACTGTAACAGCTTTCCCCCGCACCTGGCAGTTTCTGTTCTCATTGACAAATCTCAGCTCTAGAAACTCTTTGCCATTTTCTTTTTTTTCTTTTTTTTTTTTTTTTTTATGTCTTTTCTTTTTGTCCTTTTCATTTTTGGCAGCTTGGTCTGCTTCTGAACAGTTTTCATTTAGGGTCATATATCTGCCGACTGCAAAGAATCTGCTGATTGCTGCTGCTTCCCTGACTCATTTTGTCCCTTGCAAACAGCCGGTCCTAGACTCTCTTAGAAAGCTTCACCACAGTGGATAACTTGGGCAAAAGATATAGGTATGTGTAAGTTTGAACTCTGGAGGCCATAGCACTCAGTGAATCTTTCTGGACTCAGTAGCTTCCTGTCTACACTCATGGGGGGAAAATCAGAGGGAAATGTTGCATAGAGTGGATTAATAGTTCCCTTGGTCCCTAAGCATAGATTACTGTGGAGAGGAAAATTGTTTTGAGATGGGAGGATTTGCAGTCCTGACTAAATGTGAAATAAGGCAGTCTACCAGTGCAGTGCCAGGACATTAGTGATTTATTTCACCTGAACTGGCCTCATTGGTCTGTTTTGAGGAAGTGGCTGTATTGCACTATTATGCTTCCATTGATATGGCATTGAAATGCACTACCAGTTACATCTCCATCAGCACTTTAGTCATGTCCTCCACTGCTTTTGAAGAATGTATTTAAGTGACTAGGGACATAGCTCACTCAGATTTGGGTGTGCTTCTCTAGGCATCAAGGTGTGTTGCTATTTTCAAGTAAAGAGGGATATTGTCAGATTTTGCTGTCTAGTGAGAAGAGAGGAAACTGAATAATACTCAGACCCAACAGTTTAGTTCTGTTTAGTTTAGGTGATTGCATTCATTACCAGACTTTTCTGGTCTAGGAGAAGGATATCACTTAAAACTCTTTCTGCAGCAGGTCAGATGGGTGTCTGGGACTGGCAAACTCCTCTCACTACAGTGTTCCTTTGCCCTACTACACAAGTGTTCAAAGTAGAGGTTTAAGCAGTGTGTCTGTAGATAAGCAATTTGGCACAACCATGCCAGGCTCCAGTGTTTTCTGCAAAAGCACATAAAGTCGAGTCTCCTTAACTATCATTTTTGTGTTGACCTGCCTTGATTTCATCTGCTATTTAGAATATTTCTGTAACAACACCTGATTGTTAGCCTTGCTCTTCAATCTTCCTCTGCACAGGACCCTCCTTGGGTAATTGTGAGTGACTTCACCACCTTTCCCCCACCCAAGCTTTGAATGGAACAGTATACGAGATTTAACTCAGCCTTTCCACTGAGCAGGTGCATAGGAGATCTCCCTACTCAGTAAAAGTGTTTTCAGTCATATGGTTTGCAGGAGCAGTAGGGGAGGCAATGTGTTCTTTAAATGTACTTCTGACAGGAGAGAAAATGACCTCAAGGGGCAGCAAGGGAGATTTAGGTTAGACACTTGAAAAAAATTCTTCTGTGAAGAATGAAGGCATTGGAACACGCTCCTCAGGGAAGTAGTGGAATCACCATCCCTGAAGCTATTTATAAAAACATGCAGATGTGGTGCCTAGGGACATGGTTTAGTGGTGGACATCGCAATGCTAGGTTAATTGTTGGACTTGATATCTTAGTGGTATTTTTCCAACCTTAATGATACAACAATTCTATGGTGCTATGATTCCAAATGTCTGCAAACACCATCTGTACACAGATCAAGTTTGTGACTCTGGCATTGTTGACAAATAAATACTATTTCTGAAGCAAGAAAAAACCCCACAAGAACAAAACACTGTGGATTTGAATGGCTGCCTGGAAAATGGTGAGAACATGCCAAGTTATATATTTTTCTAAGAACATACTTGCATGCATCTGCTCAAGGGATTTTCTGAATAAATTGCTTCTTTCTGTTTAAGAGAATTTGTTCTTAGGGTTTCTCTGGTATTCTTCAGGTTCTAGCAAACTTCAAGAATTTAAGTGCAAAATATTTTTACAAGTACTACCGGTATAATGAGACATTGTATGAGGAGCTACCTCTTCATGATTACTATTTTCCTGGCCTCTCATTTTTTGTGTAATACTTCTTTGAAGTCATGGTGACCTGGTGATCACTCCAGAGGAGCTCACTTTCTTCTGCAGTTTCCATGTGACCTCACATGTCACTTCTAACATTCCCAGTCTGTTCTAGCCACTCTATGCTTTAGATATTTGAGAGATTTTTGAGCAGCTCAGCAGAACAGAGACATTTTTCCTGCTTCAGTCTTAGGTCCTGTTTTTGTGCTATGGCCTCTGGCCAAAAAAAAAGGCATGCAATTCTAAAGAAGGTAACAGAAACTTACTGTTTTGCAAAAGTGTCTTTCTGTGTGAATGAGCGTTTTAGGTTGCTCACAGAAGCACCGCCAAAGGTACTAGCAAAGGCAGGTTCAATATGAAAGTGTAATCATAATGAAGTTAATTGCTCAGCTCACTCTACTACTTGCTGAATGGTTAAAGCACACAGATGAAAAATTGGACTGGAACGTAAAATGAATTAATCACAAACTAAGATCAACCAAAAATTATCTGTGTGGAATGGAAATGTGTAAAGATGTGAAAAAGTAAGGAAGGCAAAAAAAACGGGAGACCCTCCCACTCAATCATAAGTCTCAACATGGACTCCTGTGCAAAACTTAGCTCTGGATTTGAACACTAGTTTGTGCCTAAAGAGTTCAACATCACTAAAACAACCATCTAATTTAAACAATTTACAAAAGATTCTGTAGAATTTACTTCAACCCCTATTTATAGGCCTTACTTTTCAATCTAAGGTACTTAAGAGATTCCAGATACATTTTCTGTGGCATATTCACACAGACCCAGAGTACATACAAGGTACCTGTGAGAATTCTCCCTTGAGCTCACTGAAGCGCTCAGAGAGTTCTCTGGCTCTGAGAAGCCCCAGTCACAGGGAGGTTGCTGGTCACAGCCCACTGTGGTCCAGGAGAGCTCAAAGGGTCTCACTTAGGACTGCTGCTTATAGGTTCGCAAGAGAATTGGCTTTTAACACATTGACATCCTGGCCACAATTCAAGCTGGTAACCTCCTCTTAAAGCTCAATAACAAAAACGTTGTTCCTCTTGGCTTGTTTTTCAAGTGAAAAAAATAAGTTTCCAATGGTGTTTGTGAAAACCAGGAGCTTTTTAGATAGCACCAGTTCCTGGGAGCAAACAATGTTTCTTATAAACTCAAGAGGAGCTGAGCTCAGATGCTGTTTATCAAGAATAAGGCCTTATGAACTTTTTTGAAATCATAGTGTGGCCCGAGGCCCAGGACAGGGAGAAATGGACTACCAGGCTTTTTAGTGTTTCTGGGATGGTTTTTTTTCCAGTGTTTTGAGGATTTTTTTTTGTTTGAGTGGGTTTTAAGTTGCTGTTCCTTTTGCTCTAATGGGCCAAAACTAACTTCTTACTTCTAATGGAAAGAAATTTGTGTAAAGGAAAGCTGTTTTCGGTTCTCAGTTTTCTTATTTTGATGGAAAAAATAGACTGTGGGCTGAAATATTGTATTTTCAGTTTAAATGCTTTTTTCAACTTCAGAAGAAAATTTTAAAATGCTATTTGAGGAACCTCCAGTACACAGATTGGACTTGATGTCATGTAAGCGTCTGTTTTCTGTCAAATATTCCTTGAGACACCCTCTGTCCATAATTAATCTTGTGAATAGAGATAAAAAAATGTACTGCCTGTAAGACAAAAGTCAGAAGTCCTGCACTGGTATAAACAGTCTTCAGATGCAATTCAAACAACCATTTTCATTAATAATCTTTTTAATTTATAATGCAATATTAGAGTAAAATGCAAGATATTAAATATTAAAATATAATAAATAAATAAAATATTAAAAATAAATATTAAATTCTAATCACTTAATTGAAACAGAAAATTACAAGGGAAAATTAAAGATGATTCTGATCTTTTTTATATTGTCACATTTAAAAGATTTTGTCCCTAATCACAGCAGGGAGTATTATTTGGGGAATACTATTCTGATGTCCTAAGGATCTTCATCTGTTTATACGGTTGATTCCTTTTCCTTTTAGTCCGGTTTGCTTCCCCACTATAAAGTCTCCCTTTGTGGTAGTCCTCATTTTCCCAGCCTGTCTGGAATGTTCTTGTGGGTTTTCATCAAAAGTGCTCAACACATTTCAGAAGGACTATGCTCTAAACAAATGCAGCTGTCTTAGTATTTCTGCTAAGATTTGCTGAAACAGAAAATTTCTCTTTTCTCTCAGCAAGTCCATCCCTGTACAGCACTGTTTTTTCCCCAGCAGTCCAACACTACTTATGAAGATTCATAGCTCCCAGGCTGCTCCAGACTTTGCAGGGTCTGGAATGGCACCATGGTATTGTCTGCACTGTTTCCACCAGATGATTATTTTGGACCCTTGACCCCATTCAAAGTCTTCCTTTGTTCATCCTCAGCTGCTGGAATGAGTGGCATGTTACCATAGATAGCTATCCTGCAAACAAGAGGACTGTTATAAATGCAAAGGCAATTTTGGGATAAAATCAAAGAGAAATTTATTAATAAACAATAATAAGTAGAAACAGCGATAAAAACCCACAATAAAAAGATCAGCGCAGCGCTGGGTGGACAGGGGTCTACACCAGAGGTATAGGTTTCCCAAATCCACGTCTGAGCATCCTCAGGATTGGGGTTTTATAGGATTTTTAAGTCCTCAGGCCAAAATTCCAGGCAGGTTCCATTCACCAAGTGTCCTTGATTGTCCAGTGAATGGATTTCCTGACATAGAATGATGACATTATTTCGTGTCCGGCCAGAATCTCCTCATATGCAAAGGAGACTCTGTGTGTTGCAATGTTAGGTTTTTCATGACAGGGTGGTGGAATCCGGGCTGGTGCCGATGGGTATCTCGGCCGGGTTTCCTCCTTTGTCTCCCCTGATTGCTTTTTCAACACAGAAATGTTTAAGTCTGGCGAAGTCTTTCTTTTGGAACTTGTCTTTTCCCACTGATCGGTTTCTCTACCCACTGGAATCCGCAGGGCGTTGCTTGGGTCCGGAGGTAGATAATTTCCCGAGCTAGTTTCATTGTTTTCCTGATGGTCCGTGTCCTGTGTGTTTGTTTGGGTTGATGGGCCGGTTTGGGTTAGTTATCTTGGGCGTTGCTGGCAATCAGCAACTCCATGGAGAAAAGCCTCATCCTACTTTGAGGAGAGGCTTTTCCATGCTTTATATTTTGTTTTGTTCCTACAAAACATATCTTTCTTATATACACTCCGAATTTTTAATACAACAATAATTTATTACAAGGACCAATAAACTTTGGTTACTTAGCAGCAGCTGTCGTGGCCTGGGCAGCGTCATGGGTGCTCTGACTTTCCCAGAGAAGTGTCCTTGGGAGGACAGTCTTGGGCACACAGGCACTCCCTGCCCTGCCAAGAGTGATCGCAGCTCTGAGCCCTGAAAAGAGCTCTGAGTGATTGCAGCTCTTCAGGTGACATCCAGGAGACATGGAAGGAGGGACAGGAGCCTTCTGTGGTGTTCTGCAAGGAGCCTTTGTTCTGGGTCCAGGGATGAGGAGAGCTCCAGCTACCACGAAGGGGTCAGGGACAAAAGACTCAGGATAGTCAGAGGGAAACAGGGGTTTATATAGGAGCATTAGGACTAGTCAACTGAGGGTTCAGGGGTGGAGAAAAGGGCAAGGATCAATGGGGTACATAGAATTTGCATGGGGTGCATAAAATTTGCATGGGATGCAAGGCATGCTGGAGTGACTCCTGTTGCCTCAACAAAAGGATCTCATCCAGGAGCTTTCCTTCCAAGGGAGGGTTGTGGGTTCTTTGTTAATCAGCCCATTGTCCCCCACAGGTGCCTGCTAATATGGGCCCTAATTTTGTGCCCCTGAAGACCCTTCCTGCTTCAATCAAGTCAGTTGCAAGCTTTGGGGATGCTCAGAGTGTCATTGTCGAATGCAAAGAAAATGCCATTTCTGATCCCTGACTTCTGCTCTTTGTGTTTACTGCAGCTGAGCCCATAGCAACTGCAGTGGTGAATGTGAATAGTTTAACAGATCATCCTTGAAGATGTGTGTGACTATTTCTAGGTAGACAGTTGTCTGGACATGCTTGGCATTGCTAATTGCAGTTTTATGTGCCTAGAATGGATGTTATGCCTCAGAGCAGCAGCCTGTAGAAATAGAAATAATTAATCCACCTGCAGTATCCCAAAAATTGCCTGCAGGGTGTCCACAGAGCCCCAGGGCTCCATGCTGCTCCCATCAATATCTGGCTGTGAGGATAACATGCTTATAAATTGCAACCAATTTGGGGCTCCCACGCTGAAATATAGTGCTTAAGTGAAGAAAGAAGAGGGCATAAAGGGCAGTAAGAAAGGCAATTTAAAAGGATGAAGTTGCTCTTGAACTGCTTGATTTGCCTCTTTCTTTAGGGGTGAATTAGATTGAAGGACAGACCTTACAAGCCCATTGCTAGCATACGTCAGCAGAAACTCTGACCCTGAACCTCTACAGTTCAATAGCTTTTAAGCTGTCTAATTCCTCTGCCTTTCCTCTGGTGTGGTGCAGCTATGTGATGTATGCATAGGACCAGCTGTCTGCTCATGATTGCTCAGCTGTTGGGGTGTATGTATCCTGCAGCACAGGCAAGTCTCCTCATGGATTTGTATTGTCAGCACGTTATCTGGCACTGCTCTGTCAGCCTCCACCATGTCCTGCCACTGCAGCGCAGCATCAAACCCTTTTCTCCTGCAAGGCCCCTCCTTTGCGTTCCCTCAGCCAAATGAGGGCTCTCTCTCTAGTCACTGAGGGAGTAGTACCAGGCTCTTCTACATTTGCCGGATCAGCCCGGTGTTTATTTTACCTGTTCTGTGCGGTCATATCCATTTTTGTCTCATTGGTATAATCTTCATGTATGGGCCATGGAGGATAGATTTAACCAACTATGGAGGACAAATTATGAGAGGGTTAACTAATGTATGTGTTAAGATTGAAACTTGTGCCTTACCAATAGAATTAAAACCACTGTTTTATTAAAATTTCTTGAATATTCTGATTTCAGATAGCTCTTCAGCGAGTATGAGAGAAGCTGTTTTCTAAGAGCATATAAGAAGAGGATGCAGGGGTCTCTCTTGAGCCTCTGAGCTGACATGAGAATACCAACTGAAATAATGGTTATTAAGGATACATAACAGACATAGTGCTAGACAAAGAAACACACTGATTATTGCATTACATGTTGTTGTTTGGGGCTTTTTGCAAATATAAGAACTAAATCTCATATTCCACCGATAAAAAGATATTAGTCCTTGTCAGAAAGCCCTGGAAAAAAGGGAAATCATGCTGGTTTAATTTTTGCTAGTTGACCATTGCTTTTATTTATATAGACTAGAGAAGCTAGAGGTTGGAGAAATAAATGGGAATCATTATTTGTATAAAGCTGGTGAGCTGAAATTCCCACAGACTCTATTTCAGTTGCATTTCTTTCCTCCTCTTTTATTGCCCATTGTTTCTACATTGAAAGAAGAGGCAATGTAGAATGAAATGCTGCTAGTTCTGTAAGAAATACATCATCTAGACCACAATGGATTAGAGGGACTATTAAGAAATGCATGCTGGAAAAAGCAATTAATCTGCTGAGAAGTAATTTTCCAAGAGCAACATTTTTCACTGGCTACATATTTTAAGAGGTATCTCATTATTTAGGTCTCCTATAGGTTAATGTCCTCTCTTTCTTGCAAATGCCTTTAGAGAAGAGATAGCCTAGATTTCGACTGTACATATTCCTCTTCCTGGAACTTAAGCAGAACTTTGATGTCTTTCATTACTGATATACTGATATAATCATAACTTATTTTTTATTCATAACTGATTTTTTCTCAGAGTTTCTGCTCCTGTCTCTGTGTCCCTCTTTCCACAGAAACTCAAGTCAGGGGTCCAGTTTGTCATGCTGCTAGTTTAGGATCATTCTAAGCCAGCCTCTGTGTCCTGACCTACATGTCATCTCACTGCTTCCTTCAGTCGTCTGAGAGCCAGTCACCAAGCTGTTCTTTTGTTCTCCTTTTGTGTGCTGATGTGCCACTAATGAAGGTGTGTGGTGGTGTGCTAAATCCCAAGCCAAGTGTTTTCCCGTGATCACTGCCCTGCCAGCCCAGCTGTCTGCCTGCACCTGCTCTGTGTTCAGGCTGCCTGTGCTCCTCCCGCTGAAGCTTCCATTAACTGTACTTTCTGAGAAGCTTTTTGCATCCATGGTTTGGAGGAAAATTGCTAAAATGCATTTGAGGGTGGAGAATGAAAAGAAGGCGAAGGGTACCTCATCAGTCTTAATCAAACTGCTTTGATGTGAGCCAGCTCTAATCAGCCAGAAGTGGTAGCTTTCCCTGTCTCTCACTCAGTATAACTCACAGCAGGCATGCTGGACAGCCAGTGTACAACTTATTAACAGTGACTAGGCCAGGCTGTGACCTTTCACTGCCTGCATAAATGATACAACCAGGTCTCCAGATGCAACGAAAAAGAGGAGTTCGTCTGCTCCAAGCTTCCATACTATGCTGGAATTGGCTTTAGACAATCAGTTCAGGGGAGAGATCACAGTAAGAAAGCTTAAGGACCCCTACTGAGAGAATGGGCAGTAATTTTGCTGTCTCTGTGATGTTATTCCTGAGAAAACAGTCCAGCAGCACTGTCAGTTTCCAGTACAGTCAGGTGTGTAAGACCAGAGTGTTCTGCTAGACAAATATATATGCCTAGACTGTTCTCTCCTTGTGCATTAATTTTTATCAATTCTTTCCTCCATCTTCTTTAGAGACAGACAAGGCAACTGCCTTATTCCTGCTGTTACTTTATGCATTTAATCATGTTCCTCCCAAAACAAACATCATATCAAGATATGGAATGTGGAAACAGGAGGGGCAGGCTTTAAACCCAACTCACAGCTACATCAAAAGCACTGGGCTATCTCAGCATTGTACATAGAGGATTATTTTTAACAAGAAACAGAAAAAAAAGTCTGGAAACTCCTAGGTGTAAAGGAATGACAGTGAAGGATTTAATGCAGAAGTTTCTGTGCTGCCTCACTGTGTACTCACTGTAGAATCATAGGGAGTTCAATGCAGCGTGGGGACAGACAGTCTTGTCCTAACCTTCTGCATCACAGCAGCTCTCTGGAAAATTCAAGCCATGACACCTGTACCTAGTGTTATTTGTCTGTTAGCTTTTAAAAGTATGAAATATGAAAAGAATTCTGAAGGAACTGTTCAGCCATGATATCCCCCATGTGGGCTCCTTCCCTGTCTGGTGAGGCCCAGAACAGTTACTGTTTTTAATGGGCATAAACAAGGAAACAGCAAAATGGATGAGAATCAAATCCTGCCCAACAAAGAAGGGATTGAACCAAAAGCCATTACTAATGGTGTATTAAAGCAGTGCATATGTGTAAAATTGTTTTTCTATGGAAAATCAACCATTGAGCTCTGTGTTTCTGTAACTGGTGAGAGTTAACTACACAGAAATAAGGGATTTACTTGAATTGTAGCATTACTTGGATCCAGAGTCTTTTCTACCTACCAGGCCCTCAGCTAAAATCATCGTTCATTACTAACAGTGAAACAAAAAATGTTGCATAAAAAGCTGAAAGGTAGTATCATATGATTTAACTTGCTGTAAATTTGGGATTTTTTTTCATTATTCTTAATTTGCTGGGTGAGAAAGAACCATTTGCATTAGTGTTGGTGTCATATTTAGTGACAATGAGCCTTTTCCTGCTTTCTCTTCTTTCTCTCTTTTCACACCACCCTCCAGCAGCATTAAAAGAAGGATTGAGAGACCACTGATTACAAATTGGGAGAAAGTGGGAATGGCACTGCCTCTCAAAGCTAGAAGCTTAGAAGTCCCACGGAGCACTACGACAAAGAACAGATAACACTTCAGCACTTTCTGCTATGCTCTGCCAGGTCTGTGCGTCAGCTAGACCAACAGGAATTTTCTTCCTCTCCCTCAGAGAAACAGTTTTGCCCTACTAGACAAACTCCAGGACATCATCTTTAGCAAGAACAACACACCTGTGCTTGAGATACAAATCACGTCAGCCAGTTGTTGCCTGTGTTTCATGCTATGCTGGTTTTGATTTATAATACCTGCATGGCACAATTCATCCAAGTCATGAAAAAGGTACAGTGAGTGCACACCATACAATTGAACATGCCATCATTCATACTTCTGAAAAAGACTGCACAAAATCTTCTGAAGGATCTGACTGACCTTATGTGGAAAGAAGTTAAAACTGGAATATAACTTTCATTGATATAATATTAACTGGAATAAAATATTCATTGATGTGTGTGGGGAGCGTGAAAAGGAAACTCAGACAGATCTATGCACTTTCCCCATTTTCTGAGGGAATTCCAAATTTTCTGAGATTTATTTAAGGCAATACTTAACTTTAAAAAAGGGAGTAAAAAAGTCTATTTTATTTTTGGTGAACACTATAGACCAAATAAAACTCTGTAGAAACATAGAGAAATGTTCCTGTCGTAAACGTTAATAACGGTAGCAAACAGTCCCACATTTATCATCATGTCTCATCCATGTAATAGGCATGTGGTACAATACATTGTTCTCTGGGTGATGCAGCTGCTGTCTGTTGTCTTTCTTGGAGAACCTCTTTAGACTACATAAAAACTGGAGAAGAATTAATCTGAATACAAGGTGATCTGCAAAATACCAGATTAACAGGGCCTTTTCTTACTCTATCAAATCTACTTTAAATCTGCAGTCTTCTTTAGTTGGAGGCATTATCCTTGATGATTGACTGCAAGAGAAGCAGCCCTCAGATTGCATGCTGATAAAATGGAACTGTGTTTCAGCACTGCAGAGGTACATTGGGTGGAAAGCCATGACACCGAAGTGCTCTCTTTGACTGCAGTTCCACAGCGTAGGAGTGACTTCTGCACAATGTTGTGCAGAGAAAGGCCCAGAACCTTGCCATGCTCCCTGCTCATGTTAAAAGACAATCTGTAAACAAAAAATCCTTACAAATCAGAAAAATTCAAAACAAAAACCAACCTAAAATGCTCAAAATGTTACAATTGCAGCAATAAAACCTATTGGCTCTGGTCCTGTTGCTGGGCACCACTGAAAGAGTCTGGCTCTTTCTTGTTTGCAGCTGCCCTTCAGGTTTTTGTATGTTGATGAAGACACAGCTGAATCTTCTCTTGCAGGCTGAACAGTCCCAGCTCTCTCAGCCTTTCCTTGTAGGACAGGTGCCCCAGTCAACCATCTTTGTGGCATTTTGCTGGACTGTCTCCAGTATGCCCATATCTCTCTTATACTGGGGAGCCCTCAGCAGGACTCAGACCTCCACGTGCAGCCTCACCAGTCCTGAGGACAGAGGAAGGGTCCTCTCTTCTGACCTGCTCACAACGCCCTTCCCCCAGTGAATCCCAGGACAATATTATCCTGCTTTGGGCAAGAAGTGTGGAAGGGTGCAGAATTGGCTCCTGTTCAGCTTGGTGTCCCCAGATCTTTTTCTGCCCAGATGCTTCCCAAATTGCATAGCTTTCAGTGTCTTCTGGTGCCTGGGGTTGTTCACCCCCAGATGCAGGACTTTGCACTTGTTCTTGTTGAAATTTATAAGGTTTCTGTCGGCCCACTTCTTCAGCCTGTTATCATCTCTCACGATGCCAGTACATTCCTCTGGCACATCACTCCTCCGTTTTGTATCACTGGCAGACTTACTGGGAATATACTCTGAGCCATCATTCAGATCACTAATGAAGATGTTGCCTAGGATTGAACTCTTTATTGATACCTGGGGTACAATACTATTTACTGACCTCCAAATACACCTTGCTCCATGGGTCTATCTCCCTGTTCGTGATTTGGCTCTTCATTTGTTCTTCAATCCATCTCATTGCATTTTCATCCAGCCTATACATTAACATCTTGTCCAAGAGGATTCTATGGGAGAGAGTATTAAAAGCTTTTTTACCTGAAGTTCAGGTTGACAATATTTTGCTCTCTCTTCTTCTACTGAGCAGGTAATCCTCCCATACTATTCCTCAGTCCTGAACTAAAATTTTCTCCTTGCTTCACTGATATCACATGCTAACAGCTGACTTGACATGAGAGGTGGTACCTTACTCATAGCAGGTGAGTGCAAATTGGTGTTTCACCACCAGGACAGTTGGGCAGCTCTGTTTAAAAGACGAGAAATTTTTATCTGAAATCATTCAGCTGGATGCTGAACAACAGGCTAGTGTTGACCTGAATTCCTCCTTGGGTTTATTATCCCTGCTAATTACTGGAAGGATTGTCTGAGGAAGACACCAGCAGGAGGCAGTAACCTGTCTATCCCCCTTTAATTCTGATGACCAAAGCATCCTTAGTAGTGAATGGCATGCTTCCATGCACCTCTGGACCTCGTAGCAACAGAGAAGATGAATGGAGGAGGAAAGCCAGGCTGATCTTGACAGGAAGCTATGATCAGTAGAGTTCAGATCAGAGCAGGAGGGACACATGTTTTGAAAAGAAGCTTGGGTGCAGTCCAGACACCCTTTACCCTGTCCTGCTCTTTCTGAGATAAGGGATTTGGCTGATACAAAATTCTTTGCTGCCCCCTTAGAGTGATAAGGAGTCAAGAATGCAAATGTTTCCTCCTCAAAATGACATTCCAGGGAAGAAAATGAAGCTTGATGCCCTCTAGTTGCCTTGCCTGGATCATTCATGAAGCCTTCATCTTTCAGGAGATTTCCCTATTGAAGTGGAAAGTTTTTCTAGCTGGAGAAATATATGGAAGTACATTTTCTTTTCTTTTCTTTTCTTTTCTTTTCTTTTCTTTTCTTTTCTTTTCTTTTCTTTTCTTTTCTTTTCTTTTCTTTTCTTTTCTTTTCTTTTCTTTTCTTTTCTTTTCTTTTCTTTTCTTTTCTTTTCTTTTCTTTTCTTTTCTTTTCTTTTCTTTTCTTTTCTCTTTTCTTTTCTTTTCTTTTCTTTTCTTTTCTTTTCTTTTCTTTTCTTTTCTTTTCTTTTCTTTTCTTTTCTTTTCTTTTCTTTTCTTTTCTTTTCTTTTCTTTTCTTTTCTTTTCTTTTCTTTTCTTTTCTTTTCTTTTCTTTTCTTTTCTTTTCTTTTCTGAAGTACTGCCACTGTTAGAACACTCTCCCCCCTCAATACAATTTCTTGAGATAATATCACAGCTTTTAATGAGATTTATTTTTGATTGGTTTAATTATAACAAGACCCTATCAAGTCCAGTCACAGGGATAACTAGATGCCTAGTTGATGGCCTCAGCTCAGTTCAATAAGTATTCTGTTAATATGCAGCGTGTGGCTGCCTATAGTCATAATATTTATATTCTGATCAAATTATCTTTTACAGTTGTAATATATTCACAGGAGGATATTTAAATATACATTGCCTGGAGAGTCTTTGGGTTAATGTTATAAATAAAATGGACTCATTCTAACAATATTGTTCATTGTGCCTTTATTACTTACATAAATCTTTTTCTTCCCTAACTGCTTTTAGAGAACATTTTGTCTACATAAAACACTGATTTTATTTGGTGGTTTTACATACTTCATTATGGTTGAAATTTTTAAAATATAACTTTTACTATGATATCATAAAATTGTGGGTTGATATTACTGTGTGTTGCTTGACCATTTACATCTTGTGCTTGAACTCAGGTGCCCCTCAGAAGGACAAGATGTTGCTCTTGTAATCAAAACAGCTCTTGGGAGCATGGGTAAGAAGCTATCAGACAAGTGCCACAGGGTTTTCAGTGTCTTCCCACACAGCCTGTGAAAACTAGTGCAATTGTCACTCATCTTCAACTACTTCAGTGGATTACCCAATGAGGCACCAATATATGTAGTGACAGCTCTTGTGGGTGTGATCCAGTTATTGTAAATGTATGTCAGTGGAGAGAGAGAAAAAAATGAGCACACACCCAAGCTCCTTGTTAGACTGCAAGGAAACCATCAATGAGTTTCTTAGTGACTTGGATTACATATTTTTCTAATGTCAGATGGTCAGAAAATTCTGGATCATTCTATATTACCATGGCTGAGGGAATGATATAATGGCTAAGGTATATATTGAGATCAGAAAGCTGATAGTGCTTGAGAACCTAGCCCATAATGAGGAGGTGAGAAGATTCCAAATCTCTTTTACCCTAATAGAATTGTGAGAGGATATTTAACCTCTCCTTCCATTCCTGGTCTTATCTGTACTGTAAGCTCCAGAATCACTGAGAATCTTTTCCACTTACTCTCTTCAAAGAGCAGTGAAAAAATTGCTGTGTACTTTGACAGAGTTATAAATGCAATAAAATTGGCTGTAGAAATGTCATGTTTGTCTATAAAGTCTGCATTTCATCTGGGAATATTTATTCTTGAAAAAAAACCAATGAAAACAAAGAGGAAGAGAAAGGAAACCAAATTATATTTAAAAAATAATCCAGTTTCATATGAGGTACATGCTCAATCTTTTTTATATGGACTTTGCATGTTAATTCATTAATTCTTCCTAAGGCCTGGTTGAGACAGTTAACTTCCTTTAATTCTAAATGCTTTAGTAGCCTTGCTAAAGTCTAAAGGAATCAGTTATTTAATTGTAAATAAATACTGCTTAATGATTTGTTAAGCTGTGATAGAAAGTGCAAAACCAGACAGAAGAGAGCTGCTAAAAGAGCATGTAGCCTACCTTCATGTCTCACTGAAGGACAACCTCTACATAAGACATCCTGGCACATCATTGACTAGCCTATCTTTAAAAGCTTCCAAAGGCGAAGATCAGAATTCTTTCTACAGCCCATTTTGCCTGATTTCCCTTAGTGACTAACATACAGCTTCCTTATGTTTAATTCCACTGCTTCCTGTCCTCTCCGCTTTTTACATAAGAAATGTTATTTTCTGCTTCCTTACAGCAGTCCTTTATGTGTCTGAAGCTGTTGGTGGAGCTCCTTTCAAGTCTTTTTTGGGAATTCCAGCTATGTAAACATCTGCTTATTCTTTCTGCTTGCCTGATGTGCCAGCTTTCTGTATTTCTCAAAATGTCAGGTCCCTATACTGTAAACAGTATTCTTGCTGAAGCCTTAGTTGGGATTGTATCTTGCAGTCTCTAGTCATGCATCTCAGAAGATGCTTTTTTATGCTTTTTTATGTTTAATGATAGACCATGCTTTTTTATGTTTAATTTTCTGACAGTATCTAATCTGTGGATGAGATGAACATTTATCAAGATGTAGAAACAACCAGTAATTTGTACATTACCATTGACACAACAGTAGAATACTGAGTTCCTTATAAGCTTATTATGACAAACAGAATGGGAGCCTCAGACCAGTTTTATCCCTGCCATTGGGTCATGAGGTGCAGAAAGATGCAGAAAGGACCCTTCTGCTTTCTAAAGACCTTCTCACTTAGGATCCCCACTTATCCTCAGAAAAGGAGAATTTCCTCTGTAATCAATTTCTCATGAGCATGTTTGAATCTAGGCAGCAACTTTAACTTTCAAACATCTCTCTATTCTTTATTATGGGTCTAAGAATTACAAAAAAAAAAAAAAAAAAAAAAAAAGTAGCAAGTGTGGGGAGTTTCTTTGCTCCAAACTCTCAGCCACAACAATAGAGAAGGCATTCTCTGAAAATTCTATCTGAAGGTATGAAAAATCTTTACTGAGACAGGTCAAACATGTCATAGGATACCCAGAGAGGTTGTGCATTTTCCATCTATACTCGAACCCCAACTGGATACATTCCCGGATAACCTGCTCTAGCTCACCCTGCTTCAGCAGGCAGGCTGGACTAGAGGATCACAAGACAGTCCTTTCAAAATTAACTGTTCTGTGGTTCTGTGAAATGAATGAGCTCTGTTCTGTGGGCTAACTGCCTGCTGCCTTTTGGTGCTGCCAGTTTTAATATGTTCTGGCCCTTCTGAGTAATATACCTGGATTTTACTTCCATTTTGCTGAGGGAAAAAGGCACTCTGTTTAAAACCATGAACTTCTACTGTTCATTGCTCCTTACAAATTGCTGCTAATCATTGCCCTGCAAGGAACAAGCTGTTACATTGAAAATCTTGTTTATGGACAAGAAGGAAGCACATTTCATTTATTAGTAAAGCCAAGAATCTGATGTTTGTTTAACTGAAATATCAAGGGATTCCTTGGTTTTAATCCAGCTCCAAGTGCTGCAAAAATTAAGGAATAGCAACACAGTGGGAGAACTGCTATGAAATTGTCATCACACATACATTTTCTCACTCATTTTACCTCTTTCTATGTTGTGCTTACCCTCCCACTGCTCCCCTATCTCAAGAGGTTTCTCACTGGTTGAAGTCACAGGGGGATGTTATTGGGAGCTATCAGCATCCAGAGGCCTTTGCCAGGAAGAATGTTCATGTTATGAATTCTTCTTTGTCCCTCTAGGATCACTTGGGATAATTTTTATATATTGCTAAGATACTTCTCTCTTCTACAGTGTCTGCAGCTCCATGTCACACGCATGTTTAGTATACCCTGGGCCATCTCAGTGTGTTCTCTCTTTGTTCTGTTGATTACCCCTGAACCCAGTTTGTCCAGGTCCAGGTTCACACTTTAGCTGACCATGGGCAATCTGTCTGCAGCTGTGCTCCTCTGTGCCGCATCCTGGGTCCTTCTCAAGGCCTCTGCTGTCCTACCAGGCCTGGGTTTGTCAGCACTTTGTCATCAAGTTGCTGTTGTATAAATCTCATTGCACATGAAGTAGCAGCTTGTCATTGCTGTCTATGCAAAAACTGTGGTTGTACCGAGAGAAGCAAAAGTAAAACAGATCAGGGACAGACACTTGATCAGTTGGAGACATTGCTGCCACAGCCAAGAGAAGCAACAGAAAGCTACAGGCAGGCCAAGGACAGTTCAGAGAGGCAAACCTGAGAGGTCTCAGTTCACGGGTCTCACACATTGCTTGCAATGCTTATAGCTTTACTAAGAATGGCAGGGCTGCGTCAGAGGGCTGCATGATTACCAAACCTCTGGTATCTGGGTTTGTTCAAAGTTGCTGGCGTTCTGTTATCAGTAGCAATTGTCTCCTCATGCTGCAGTCCTGGTTCACCTTCAACTAACATCTGTTTCCCAAATAGCACCTTCTCTTTAACAACCGTATTCTGGTGAGGGTTACTCTCTGTGGAAAACCTTTCATCAGCAGTCTGTTCTAAAAAAAACCCATATCACCTGGATAGGATAAAGGACACTATCACCTGATAGAGGTACTTTTCCAACTTGCTTTTCCAATTTGCTATTTATTCATCCAGTTAATTCATGTACTTAGTTGGAGCAAAATTATTACCATGAGCCCTAGGGTCTTACCTGCTTATCTGCCATTGAATTCTCCTTTTGTTTTTCCATCGTTATCTTTGGCAGACTTATGCCATTGGTTGGTGTGCTTGTTTTCAACATAAAATGAACAAATACCCCATTTGCCTCCAGACTGATAGTCCATTTGTCACTTGATACAGCACTGTCTACTGCTCCTGCAAATAATCTCTCTGCTGTTGTTTTCAGTATCTTTGTGCTGCTCTGATTTTGAATGCCCAAAGAGACTTGCAGGGAGATGAGCCTCCTGCATCTTGTGCCAGCATAATCTCAATCTACACTGTCAATTGCAGCAAAAATAAAAGCCCACATTGTTTCCTGTCTTATGACCTCTGGATACCTTCCTGTCTTAGATATTTCCATTATTTGGGCTCATGTTCAAAATGGCAAAGCCTTGTAGTCCTCATTATAGACTTATCATGATAGGCAAGGCTTCCTCAGAATTTAAAATTATCACTGCTTTATCAAAACTTAATTTGTGATCTTACATGATGTCTTCCTCTGCTGCGAACGTCCTCCATCTCCCAAGAATTTTATATCCTGCTTTTCTATAATATCTATGTTGTTCTAGCCCTACAAATTGAAATAAATGTTCTTCAGGCTTCTGTCAATTGCAAAGTTTTTTCCTACCTGGCTTTTTCTTGTTTTACATTAACAAAACAATTGTTTTCTGTATGTCCAATACCACTCCAGCACATTTCATACACCCCATTACTTCAGAAGGCCTCTTCTTAATTAATTTCACTCTTGGCAGCTTACACTGTCCAATAATCAGTCAGTACTAACTAGTCCAGCAGAGATCTGGCCCTGTTGCCTTCACCACATTTTCCAGAGTGGAAAGGTGTAGCCACAGCCTCTTTGTAACACAGCACCTGGTTTGAAGCCACTTCTGGGAGGGTGACATAAAAGTGTATTTTCCCACCCTTTCTAGATCAGTAGCAAAAGTAGATAGGCTCATTTAACCTGGCTTTTCTTCTGATATTGTGTTATTCCATTTGATACGGACTCAATAAGATTTGCATCTTATTTCTTAAAAAAAAACCCTTTTTCAATACATTTGCCCAGAGTTTTTTTTAACACCTCTTCTCTTTTCCTTCTCACACCTGGTTTTCAATTTTAAATTTTGAACAAACAAAGTTGAAACTGTTTGAGGTACAGAGATCTCCAAGAGAAAAGAAATCCAAACACCATGTGCCTGGCTCAGGGAAAGCCAGGTGGAACGCAGTCATTTTCAGAGGCAGCAGCCAGCAGGTCAGTACTTCTGTTTGAACCAGGCAGTGCTCCAGGAGGTGCAGGTCAGTTGTGGCACACGCTGCCTCTAGCCCACTCAAAAGGGAGAAAGGAACAATGGTGGAGAGGTGAGGGATGGTGGAGGATAGGAAAGGTGCTAATTTATGAGGAGGTATTAGGGCAGATGACACAAATCTCTAGGCTGTTTGGCCTCATCTGCTTTGTGGCACTTGAAACTGCCTTTCCAAACTGCAGTGCAGTGAGAGCATTATGCTGTGTGGCTGTAATTATGGCCATGGACAAGGAGGGCAAGTTCTGGAACTGCTCTTGAAACCTTATTTTAGCCATCTGTCAAATGGTATTGATACTGACTTCCTTAGACATGGGCTTAATTAGAAACTGTATTAGTGTTCGGTTGCAATCTTTATAATGCGTTACCCTTTTCTTTTGGTGCTGCTTTTCTTGTATATAGCATTTTGGTGATTAAGAGGTAATTGTCCTGAGCCTGATTCTTGAACATTTCTGAAGCACAGCAACCAGTGTTTGCAGGAAGAGATCACTCATGTTGGGAAAAAATATTTCTGCCAAAACATTCTTGTAGGCTCTAACTGTACAGATCTGAGCTAAGAGATGTTTCTGACTCAAGCAGCTCCTTGGACAGCATTCAGAACTCATTAAATATGCGGGTGTGGGTACCTTTATCCGTGTTTGAAAAGAAATCATGAAACTGTACTGCTATTCAGCAGTCCCATTTTTGCCATCATCACAGATTCTAAGCACAGAAGAACACAGAGTTACAAACACATTGAGCAATAGTGTGAAGTATTTTGTTGCATGCTTTTTTGTTCCCCTTGCCAAATTTCCCGGGTAAATAATAAAATGACTTGGACACCGCTCCGCTAAATGAGGTGTAGATAACACACAGTTTGGTTAGCTCATGCATTGTAAATATAGCTCTCATCAGATATTTTAGCAGCTAGAACTCTACCTATTTATTTCTCAATTAAAGGCCATCTGTGGCAAGTTTTCTTCGTGTTGTTTCATGAATTAGCTGTAAAAATGCCAGCACATTCCACAAAACACCATTTGTCATGTTTCTTGCTGAATTAGACATTGCTAAATTGGAGTAATCATTGCAAGTGTTTTCCGTTTGTGCCTTGCAGAGTCTGTTTCACTGCGTTTCCACCTTGGCATTACTAGAGTGAAGAAAACAGGGAAAACCTCTTAACTGTCCTCTGTGCTCGGGATGCCCAGAACCTGGATTCATACTCACCCTCTGCCTTGTTCGAGGCTGAACTTGTTCCACAGGGAAATGAGGAAAGGCCATAAACTGTTTCACACTCAGAGCAACCCATGTTCTCTGACATGGAGTGTGAATTTTCACATCAGGTGTGCACTGAGCACTTGGGTTCTGCTCTGGGTTGAGAACAGTGCAGTGAAAAGATAGCACTTTTCATCTATTTCCATCCCTTGGGAATCTCAGATGAAGACAGGTCAATGTATCCCACCCATTTGCCTGGAATTTGGGATCACACATGTAATAAAAATTCCAGAGAAGTAAGTTCATCCTTATTTGAAGGATTGTGTCTTGTGAGATATATCTGAGACAGCTGCCTTTGGAGGTTAAAAACACTTGATGCTCTCCCTAAATTCTCAGTAGCTCATGAGAGGTATCAGATCTAATATGACTTATGCAAACTATGTTTCTTATTGCTTGGCTAAAAAGGTTAGGTTTTTCTCTGAGGAATGATTTTTAAAGGTTACTTTAATGTCAAATTAGTGGTTTTGATTTCATAGTAATACAATTTTCAGTGTTTGGTGGATTCTTTTAGTTAAAATAGCTATTGGGTGACATTTTAAAAGCAATCTGCTGTTTTGCCTAGCTGAGACTTTAAAGCATAGTGATTAAAAATGGAAGGTCACAGAAGCAATACTGAAAGAGTTGCCCTTAATTTTAAATGCTGAAGTACAGTTTCTCTCCCTGGACACTTTCTGCTCACATCCTTATCCATATCTTAAGTATTATCCAGCTTCAGCAGCTGCAGACCCTGACTCAGAGCTGGATGCCCTTCTTGTGCTGGACATAGGCACACACTTAGTGCCTTTCCCTCCTCCTGGAAATTTTCACATCTAAATTCAGAAGGCCTAGAAAGAAATAGATTGAGAAATGGAGAGTAAATGGCTTGTATAAGGGAATGCTTCAGATCAGTAGCTGAATTTGGACTACAGACCAGACCTTGTACACTTCTACCTAATGTGCTCGCTACTCAATTCCTGGCTAAACTATGCAAGAATACATTTCTGTCACCACTGAATTAGAAAATTTATTTTCTGCATCAAAAAGTCCTGTGATGGTATAGTTGTTAACAGTGTTATTTCCATTATAATTTTCAAAAGAAAGGTTTGATCTCAATTTTTTTTTTAAAGTAGTATCTGGTTTTGAAGACCAGAAGAGCTATGTATGAGCATAACTTTGCATAGTTAGATAGTCTAAAATGTAGTTGTTGGGACTTAGCTTATCTTAGAAGTTCATCCTCTCCAAAAGTATCTATTCACACAGTAAGAGCCAGTCCCCAGGTTGTAGAATTAGAACCAGAGCGAAACTTCCTCTCTGTTTTCCATAAAGAGTTGCTGGTCTGCTTAACAAGGTTCTTGAAACAATGAACAATTGCTACTGGTTTATTGTCTTATATTGTTTAAATGGACAATTTTATATTTCCTGCTTAGGAAGACTGAAAATCATCTTTGCTAACTTTTTATTCTCATTTGGTCTACTGTCTGTGGTAGGTACTTAAAAGTGTCAATGATTACCTGGGGAGAAAAACGAAAGCTTACCAGTATCCAGCTTGTTTTTCCAAAGATGTTGAGGCACAGGTAGATTTACCAAATGGCTCCTGTGGGCTTTGGCATGCTTGATCTGCATGCACAATCTCTCAGTTTAAACTCATACATATCAGAACAAGGTGCCTGCACTAATGTGAGAGCGGGGCTCATTAGCTTTACCTTGGGTGCCAGTTTAACCAAAGCTGGTCCAGGATGTAGTGATCTTGTGCGACATTTTCTGTTGAATAAATACTTGTATGGTAGTAATACAAAAGTCTAGAAGGTTTCTCTTTTACAGCTTCCATTTAATTTCCTCTTCAGCTTGTACACTGCAGAGACAGGGAAGTCAGAAGGCAGAAACTACAGCAATTTTCCCTGGGAAACTTGCTGTTCCCCAATTCCCTATAATCCTAATTTGCAGACTTGACATTACACAGTCCTTCTCAAGAGCAAGAGGATTCAATCTTTGTAATTTCTCCATTTCATCCAAATTAATGTGTTGCTAGAACAGCCCCATTTTGACATCTCTTGCTCTGCCAAGGTTTGTTGGAGGATGCTATCAGTATCTCCAGTTCAGAATGTTCTGGTATCTGCAGGAGGACGCTTGGCAACAGCGGCATTTCCGATGATACATGCTGTGTATCCAGGCCTGCTAGTCTTGCTGTGTTCTGCTCTTCTGTTGCAAGATGTCTAAAGTTGCTGTCAGGCAGCAGCCCAGGTCTGTTATTTTGTAGGATGCATGTCTTTGTCCATGCTGTCTGCTCTGTTTCAGCTGTGACTGCACTTGTCAGGTCCAGCTAAGTATTCCCAGCAAGTGTGTTTCCAGGCTACTCACAACCACAACAGCCCTAAGAAAACTAGTAATACATGTGCTTTAGGAAGCTTGCCCCTGCACTGAAACTGAACAGCATTTTGCCTTGTAGCTGAGCAGAAAAGGAAAAGGAAAGCAAGAAATATCTGTGTCTCTTCTGCCAGAGAGCACACAGGCATGAACTTTACTGGGCAGTCTTTCCCATCACACCCTACAGGCATGGAATGAGGGCTGTGCATGAACCTGGAGACAGTTGCAAAAATGAGACTTCTGGCATCTGTGCTGCAGGGGGAAAACATGGAAAAAAGATGCCTCTTCTTTGTAGGTCTGCACTTAATTGTAGTCTGCAAGACTACCTACATCTGCACCTAACTGTAGTCTGCAAGAAGAATCAGCACCTCTGTTTAGAGTGCCATAATTCAGCTCATATTAACAAAGACAGTCAGAACAGAGTAGTCATGGCCTGAATGCCTCTGTCATATGGGGAAAACCCTGATCTAGGTCAGATGTAGCTTTGGGTGTAGAAGAAGTTAGGACTGAGTCAGCGCTCATGGGTGATAGACAATGCTTCACAGGGGGACAGGTAGCTTCTGACATCCTGAGGTGAATGACAACTTTCCCTCAGCCATCCCACTGCTCAGAGGTCCAACTTCAGCAAGCATTAATTGCATGATGTTGGTCTTATGACTTTCTGTGTGCCCTTGGGTGTGCACAGAGGAGGCAGCTCTATGTGCCTCTTGGATGATAGGCATTTATGGTAAGTGCCAACACCTGGAAACAGCATATCGGAGACCAAAGGTAGCTCTCACAGCTCATCTGGGCAAGTGTCTGTGAACAGTGCCTGTCAGCAATATGACTGCTGTCACAGGAAAGGAACGGAGACCTTGGAGGAAGTAATAGTCTGGCATTGGGGCTGCTATTGGGACATCAGGAAATACAGTACCTTTCTGCCATAAAGATGACACTAATTTTTCTCCTTTACTGCCAGCCTGTACTTCTGGGATGTGTTTCTGCTCCCTTCTATGATATTGCATATATTTGCAATGTATTCCTGATGTTTTTGCACACCTGGGCTGCAATTCAGATCCTGGGGTGTTTCTACATACCTTATGAACCAGTGTCTGGTGCTTCTGTCATCATGTGATTGCTTTTCAGTGTGGCAGAAAAGTAGCCACAAAGGTATTTCTTAAAGTGGCAAGGGCACACAACAAGACTTGGACAACCTAACATGTAACTGTGCCTTACCAGGTTTTGCATTTAGTTTTGCTGGTTTGCGTTTTTTATCCTCTGACATTTTCACATCTCTTCGTAATAATGAAAATGTTTTCAGAATTTTATTCTGTATGCTGCATCTGATTTTCTTTTCTGGTCCTGAGTTGGACTTTTCTTAGTGTTGATGAAATTGCTTGCATCTCTTGGAAACAATCTTGTAGCATCACTGCTGTCCTTGCTAAACCACAATCAGCAGCACAGTCTCTTTCTTCAATGCACCAGCAGTACATTTATACCTATGTTTTGCTCTCATCACTTGGGAGTGATATTTGGCCCAGAGATCAAGAATGATTGTCACAACTGGTTGTTTATGTGCATCCTTTTAGCAACTTGCTAAAATCTGGAAGGGAATCTTATCTCATTGCCACAGGTAGCCACGTTGAACAGAAAGATGTAATTGCATTTGGAGGCAAGACAGCACTGGTGGGTGTGGATGGACATGGCATCGCAAGAAGCAGTGGGTAGCTTTTATTAGCATAATAGAGAGTTATGACTCATGCTCTTATGTAGGCTGTGGAAAGTTTTAGAAGGATTTGTGGGAGAGCAAAGGAAAATTAAGATGGGTGTAAGGACCTCTTTTGGCTGTGAGAGGCTGAGGTTCCTTATGGAAAACTCTTTTTCAGAATGGGATTCTGGTCCCTTAGGCAGAACTCCTAACATTACATGGAAGAAGGTTTTGAATAGATGCAGGCATCTTACTTCCAAGCATAAGAGAAAGCCATGGAGTGAGCTGGTGAACTTCTGTAAGAGTTATAATCATTCTGGTCTTTGTCAGAAAAGGATCTGGATCTGTGCATGACAAATTGTCCTTTTGGAGATGTTCCTTTCCTTCCAGTGCTGTATTCAGAAGATGTAAGCACAAAAGCAAACCAAATTTTTTAATAACTGTTTGTACTGATATGACTTTGGGAGTAGATTCTTCTATCTGTGCTGAATGTGGTGTCTCTGCAGATCTGCCAGTAGAAGGTGTCAATTCTGATCTATCAAATTATCATCTCAGACCAGAGAAGCACAATTTGAGTCATGAAAGGCAGAACAGATTCCAAAAGAAGGCAATTAAAATAATCAGTCCTAACTTTCTGAAGTTAAAAGTAAGCATGAAAGCCTGTGGAGCAAAATACTCATGTAAGAAAATAAGAAAAGAAACAAAATTGCATCTGGATTTCCTACGATGTGAAATTGAAGTAGAAAATTACAGACTAGGCTAAAATAAGTATTTATCAAGGCAACATTTATTTCAGCTTGCAGAAGCCTGTCCTATGGTTTAAAGAAATCCATTGACCTCCTGTCCAGAGTCATGTCTGCAGGTGACATTGAGAACATTTGTTCCCCCCAGCTTGCAAGCATTCAGTTTGCCAGATTCTTCTGTTCTGAGCATACTAAAGCAGCATTATTGAATATCTCCAGAAATAGCTTGAGGTATTGAAATGCCAAGAGCTATTATAAGAGAAATCAATCTGTTGGGCGGTATTTCCTGAAAGCGCCTGACTACTCTCTCACATCTTGTTACCAGACCCAACTCAGCATTAAGAGCCAAGAAGGAATGCCAAGAATGAGTATTTTTACTCAAAACCCCTTAACTATAGCAGCGCTTGGAACCTTATCCTCCCCAAAAGAAATGTCTCTGTCCTTTGTCATAGAGGAGAGTGCTTCTCTTTCACTATAAGCAGGGAGCATGGCAAGATGGAGTTTAGAGTGTGCTTTAAGTGTTCTTTTATTCTGCACTTTTTGATTCCCTTTGTAATAACATTAGAATCAAACCACATGAGTTAATAAATGGTAGTCCCATAGACCTTAATAGAAGATGAAGGTTCAGTGGGTCCATTTTTCCTGTAATGCAGCAAAGAGAGTTCAGGTAAGTTCATGTGATTGGATGTTCCAGTATTTCTTTCAGGTCCCTTCATGCTTCTGGATGTGTATTCAGGTTTTTCAAACAATAACAGGTAAGTCTTTCAATAATATTTGTGTTTCCTTCAAAATCTCTTATGTCTTGGGATGTTTATGGAATTTTGCTTCTGTTTTGTCCATTATCTGCTCTATGTGAAACATTTATGCTCTGTTGGTGAAATTCACCCTTTGAGAGAGCTGGGGAAGGAACAACTAAGTCTCCAGGTTTCAGTCCTGGGCTAGCTTCTGCAGTCAGAACTGTACACCACCAGACTGGTCTTCCAGAGCACAACTCTGCTAGTTGACACAGAAATGTGAAGGTGAGTCAAAGAGAGGTAGAAGTGGCAAATTGTTCATGTGTGGTTACCCTTTTAGAGCCATTTTGATGCCCTAGTGCAGTTGGATGTATGACATGGGTCCTGAAACTCCTGAAACATGCAATTTGCTTGGCAAAGCTATTCAGTGCTGACAAGGTTTGTCGGGAACTTCTTTCCATCAGAAAAAATGTGCGGATAAATGCGACACTGAGCTTCCAAAGTTCCCACTGTCATCTTAGGGTTAATCTTTAAACAGGCTTCAATTTGTCACAACTGAAATCAAAGCAGAGTCACTCTATTATTTGAGTTTTGCATTAAAAACACTAAGCTCTGCCTCAACAAAGCAGTGCCCTTGAAGTTGTCTGAAGGGATGCTGAGCTCTGCCAGAAGCTGTTGTTTTGCTGCTGTCCTTTACTCAGCCTGTACAGACTGCAGCACCGTGGCAGAAGTGCGTCACACTGCAGTGCGCGGTCATCAGCTCTCAATGCAGACTTTGGAGGCTGCAGTGTAAGACTGCAAGGCTACGCTGCAGAGATGCTGAGCTTTTGAAAAGCTGCAGTTAGATCTGGTTGAACAAGCAAAGTCTTCACCGGCAGGACTGAGCCTGTTTTGCTATTTGTCAGCAGATTGTGTTCCTTGCAAATATATCTGTAAGAGCCACAGGGCTAGAAGGAAAATCAACCCTCTGTTTCCCTGTCAGGTGGGTAAAAAAGCGACTGTCTCTGGCAGTCTTGTGTACACCAGAGTGCTGTCCCAGAGCAGTTTGCATGCTGCATGGCTTGAAAAAACTATGCAGAAAGCCCCAAGATTTACCTTTCATGGTACCCTGTGCTATTGAAAGGGAGAGAAAGGGAGGTGAAAGGGAGGAGAAACCAGCCGCAGCACAAAATAGGCAGCTGACACAGAGAAAGAAATTCCTTCTCAGTAGGACTGCTGAGGGTGTTTTATTTGAATGACCTGGCATTCAGTGGGAAAATCCTACAGGAGTCTGTAAATTTTTCCTGTATCTTTCTCAGGGCTAGGTAGGGCTGGTGCTGTGGGACCATGATGATGAATAGCTAGTTTGGCAGGTTGAGGAGTATTATGGAGGTCTTTCTGAGGTCAGAAAACTCTCTCCTTTTCTTTCACACACCCTTTAACCATTACTGGTAGTCCTGCTGTGTAAAAAATGGCATGTTCAAAATAACACCTTCAAACTAGTTGTTGATCAGAAATACTTGAGGACAGTAAGACTCTGAGGATATTTGGACTGGAAGTAGATGAGGAGGGCACTGTGGAGCAGACCACTGTTGTAGCACATTCTTTGCATACCTGCTAATTGCCCCTGTCAGGGCGTCAAGGGATATTGCTCTTGTAGCATCGTTGTCGGGTCTTGCTCTCTTAAAGCCAGATTTGTGCTAAGAAGAAATCACTGGAAGGTAGCTTTTCATAAGTTGAGGTAACCTGTTTTAGAATTGGCTTCAGATATTTATAATCTGTCCCTGTGCTCCTAATGAAGATAGCACAAAATGTTTTGATATGTTTGAACAGCTATATTTAAAAACAGATGGGTCTCTGTCTCTCCAAGAGCAGCAGAGATGGTTCTGTTCTACTCTTCAATGAGCAAATTTACCATTCAGCCTTCTCCTACTGCAGTCCCCACATGGAATGTGGGGTGTCTAGACAAGGACCTCTGTCACATGTGTATTCAGATGCAAATAAGTCCAATTATATACAACTGTGCCCCTTTATACATGAGTATGGATAATTATGTAAAGCAAAACTCTGCTTCAAATGATCATACAGAGTACTGCTATGTGAATAAAAGGAATAAAACACAGGATGGCACCTACATTTCTCACCAGAAATGAGTTTCTCCTAAGAAAAAAGTCTGCAGCAGCCCCTGAAGCCCGCTGCTATGGAGGAGAGGTTTGGGATTGCTGAAGATAGAAGCCACATATCTTAGAGGGGAGGATGATGTTATATATATCTTGTTTTTGTAAACTCTCTGATGTGACCAGTTCATAGGGAAGATCCTGTGGCAAAGGGGTGCTTATTTAGACACAAGGAAGGTTGTTTTCAAGTTCTGCTGGGTTTTTTGTTTAGTTTTGATTTTTTTCCAGGGTTAGACAGTAGCAGGAAACATATCCTTCTAAGACCAGAATCATTCAAGAAGGCAGGCCCCTTTTGCCTGGCATTATAAACAAATAGCCACCTGCATCTTGGCTGGTTTCACCTGAAATGGAACGAGAAGATCATTTTAGTACCCTGCTAAAAGGGTGGGAGACAAGATCTGGCTGCAGAGTGATGATTTCTCCTGTGAATTCTGCAGAAAGATCCATTCTTCAGAAACCTATTTCTCATACACAGTCTGTTTTCTAAGCTAGTAAGAGCCAGTCTCACACTTCTAACACAAAGGACAGATCAAAATAAGATGTATGTGCAGCTTTAGTCCTGCACATTTCTTGTTCAATTATTGCTTGCATAACACATTCAGAAGGGATTGTCTCTCTATTTGGCTGTTAAGTCTTTAAAAAATATTTAATTTGTGATCCATGAGCTGCCAAGGAGATGAAATAAATAGTGTTACCTTGTTAGTGTGCTTGCTTTTGTATTACCTGTATAAGCTTAATGGTGGTCTTTTAAAGAGACGTTAAAAAAAAGAGCAAAGATTGTAAAATATAGACTGAAAAATATAATTTCTTCTTCCATTTTTAAAAATAGCAAAGAATTAGATATATATAAAAAAAGCAGAAGATCAAATTATGGTCAAATTCTGAAATTAATTATGAGACATCTTGGTCATTATATCAAAGTGAAATCCCACCAAACCTGTTTAAACATAACTGATCATTATTTTAGCACATTTGCAGGTATAAAATCGGAAAGGAATTTGTGATTCCCTGAGAGCCTTGTTGCAAGTGTAAGAATATAAGGATTTTTGTCTCTTCCTTGTACTGGTTTTCAGTCTTGGGGAATATTCAAAACAGCTGCAAAGACTTTTCCTTTGAGGGTGCTGGCTTAGGGTGAACTTGTTGTAATTGGAGGGTTCTGATGCAAGTTTCAGTGTTGGCTCTTTTGCAAAGACATTTGTTAAAGCAACAGGACATGGATAAATCACATAAGGCTAAATGTCCTGAACAAGAAAGAGGCTACCATTTACTAAGTCCTTTTAGTACATTCCAGAGAACAAATCAGTGCTAGAAATGTTGATTTTATGCTCTGGTGAAAGGAAAGGTAGAGCAAAGGAAATTAAACATGTGATTGAAAGTACATTAGTTTAATGGTCAATTAATAAAAGGGGAATGTTTTAATTGAAATAGCTTTTATGAGGTATTCTTTTCATTATACGTTTTTAGGGAGCTCATTATTCTACCTTTTGCTAGATAGAACTTTTTTCAATTTATTTCTATTTGTTTTCATTTATTTAATTCCTTTCTTCCCCATTAAAAAAAAAACCCTTGCCAGTAGCAAGTTTTATTTCTGGTAAAAAAGTCACTTGGAGATACACCTTCTGTTCATGATGAAATTTTCATGGTAACAAACATTAAAATTGTGTTTGCATAGAATATTCTAGTCATAGAATCATCTGTAAGGAGCTTTTAAAGTTCATCTAGCACAACTCCTTTGCAGTGAACCAACATTTTCAATTAAAACAAGTTGCTCAGAGCCCCATCTAGCTTGGCCTTGAATATTTCCAGGGAAGGGACATCCAGCACCTCTCCATTCCCATGCCTCACCACCCTCACACTAAAATAATTCTTCCTTGAATTGCTCCTCCTTAAGTTTAAAACCATTACCTTTTTTCCTATTTCTACAGACTTCATTAGTCTTTTTCCATCTTCCATATAAGATCTCTCTAAATATTTCCTCATGATTCTTCTGATGATTTTTTAGCCCTCCTCTGAACCCACCCCAACACCTACATTCTTTCAACCTGTGTATGAGTTGGAGCACCCTTTGCTTTCTTATTACACCAAAATTTTTACAAAGCAAAAGAAAAGGGCAAGTGTTTTGAGAAAAGTATCACTTGTTGCTCATGTGAGATCCACTTGTACTTTCATGTGAGATAGACCTGTTTGTACAACATGTAAGAAAAGTGTGTTCTGGTTTGTGTTGGAATGCGTTTTTTTCCTTTGGGACAAATCGTGGAACAGGTGGTACCTGTCAAAGGATCCATGCAGCTCCCCTCACCATGGCTCCCTGTTATATCCAAACTGGTGTGCCTAATTTTCTACATCTGTACCTGAGCAGTGAAATTTAAAAAAAGGCACTGACTGGGATACTTTTCCTCAAAACTTTTACCAGTTTAATTACTGACCTGTGATATGCTCCTTATTGAAGTAAAATATTTTTCTCTTCCTGTAAATTGAAGAGATTAGATAAAATTTCATCGTCTTTTTTTGTGCTGCCCAACATAAGCTTAAAAGAAGAGGGAAATCAAAGGAACTTTGTGCTGGGTTTGTTTTTTTTTTGACATGTGGACAATTTTTGGAAGCCATCTTTTTGGAACATGAAGCCTGATACTGGATTGTAAGATACTCAGTGGAAATAAAGATGTGTTTGGTCACAAAACCCTTTATGTCTGGGAGCTTTAGAAAACAAGGCCACTCATGGAAGCATCTAAACTAGGACATCACAAGCCTGGCTATCACCAAACACCACTTTTGCCTTTGCCTCAGATGAGATTGTAGCTAGAAAGGCTTCCGGAATGACCACTGAATACAGAGGTGGATTTTGGCTATGCAGGACGCAGCTTTCACATTTGTGGCATTTTTGTGAGAGTTTAGCCCTTCCTCACATGCTGCATTCCCTCCATCACCTGCCTTCTATGTTTCAAAGCTCCTCTATCAGCAAGGAACAGTGACATATGATTGGAACCCACAGGGAAGGAGCAAAACTATGGCTAGTTGCAAGTGTCAGTTTGTGTTATAAAAAGAACAAGCTGGGTATAGGGCTTTCCTCTGGTCTTTCCAAATGTCTCTATTAAGAATGATTCCATTATTTAAAAATAAAAATGGTTCCATAATTCAGGAGAAGACTGTCTGGTTGAAAACCATTTTTTTCTCGCACTTTCCCTCCCCAATCACTGTAAGAACAAATACATAAAGTTCTGATAAGATTGAAAGCCTTTTCCCACAGCTGTAGCTTTCAAAAAAATGCTCTATGAAATGGGGGTCAAAAGGCTGTATTTTAAAAATGTCTAACTCTGTGGGAGATATTTCTACATAGTATGGAAGAGAAATCACTACAGATTGCAGTAGAGAGTGGACTCACTTTCTTCATTCCCTCCATAGTAAAAATCAGTCATGGAAAATCAAACAAAAAATTTCAGTGAATTAATCATCCATCCTTTGCAGCAACACAATAGGAGGCAAAAAGTTAGACAATAGCATAGAACTTTGGTTCTGTTGAATCTCAACTTTTATTGTCGACCTCAGGGAAATTAGGCGTATATTGCTTGTTACTATAATTAAATGACTATAAATCTACATGGATAATTCACTCCATTTAATAATTTTAATATTTATTTCTCACTGCTGATAGAAATGAAGACTCCAATGACATTTCCTTTCAAACAGTTTTTAGGAAATTATGGAGGCCAGATAAAGGAGCATGTAAGTCTTCTCGTGACCCGAAGGAAGCATGTTAAAAAAACCCCAAACTTCTCTTTATTTACTTTCAGAGATTGTGTACCTCTCTGTGCCCTACTGCACACAGTGTGGCTTTGCTTACTCAGAGTAAAGTAGAGACAGTGGGCTCAAAAGAGCCTTGATTTCACCCATCTGCCATGTGAACTTATGAACCTGTGAAAGGCATCTGTAATGCTACAGTTCAGATGCAGCAGAGCAGGTAAATCTGGAGGCAGGCTTCAGATTATCCTTTGTTCTCCTCATGTTTGTTTCCACAAGATTTTGACTATGTGGTGTACTATGGTGAACTTCCCTAATGCAGCCCTGATCTTTTCTCTAGTTTAATACTGTTTCCCATCTGTACTCTTATTTTTTTTGCTTTAATTTCATTAGAACACAGAGTGGTTTTTATAGCTCCTTAAGAAATGAAACATAGATACACTTGGTTTTTCATTTCCCCTGAAAAATGACTTCCCATTTCAAGTTGTACACAACTCATTACAGTATCATTAGCAGATTTAACATAAATAATGGAGGCAACTGAGGATTAAGTGTAGCCATAAATATGTTTTTAAAAAGTGGCTGACTTAAGGAAAAAATTTTGAGTTTGAAATGTTTCCCAATTTTGTGAGTTCTTTCAGTTCTAAGATATAAAATTCATTGTCTCAGGTGGGGATGAGTTTGACTTTCACTGATTACATCAAGGCCTTTGTATTCAGGGCACAGTATAAAGTCCTAATTACATGTGTTTACAGAAGAAGTTTTAGAGATTCTCTCTGTGACTGAATTTTCAAATGTCAATAATTACATAAGGAGTAAGGAGTAAGATGGCAAAGCTCTGTTCTTCATTTCTCATTTTTCTCCCTGCCTTCTACCCCCTCAACCCTAAATCTTTTTTTATGCTTGACATGTTTCTGGCTTCAGTTTCTTCACAGCAAACTTCAGACTGACTGCAGCACAGTGTCTATGACTAAAGAGAAAAAATATAATCACCTGCTGTACCATTCACAAAAACCTTACAATCTCACTGCAGCAATAATCTTTCTCAGCCTGTATGAAGTCTGATTGTTACTAACTCTTTGCGTTGTGGTGAAACACAAGTATTCACTTGGAGATGGACAACCTTTTTTGAATTAAGTCCAAGATGTTTAATTCAAGTTCCTGGTGTTCTGATCAACCGTTAAACATTTCTTTACTCCCTCAACTTGTGTTGTCATACACATTCCATTGCAAAATGGCAGTTGTAACTCAGTCCTAAATGAAAATTAATTTTTCAGCTTTGATATTTCAGTATTGTTTCCTTACAAAACCCTTCTTGAGAAGGATACATACAAATGTCATATGTTGATGGAAAGAGGAAAGAACCTCTGCTTTTCTGTACATAAAAGATAAGGCATGTGGCTTACAACTGAGTCAAGTGACTTGTGGAATTTGCAATTATTACTTGCCACAGTATGTGGTCAATAAACTTTTTTAGGCTTGGCGGCCTGGATCTGCCATGGGTGGATATGGCAAGTCCCTTTAGAGAACATTCTTTGCAAGCAGCCTTTGAGTGTGTTACCTTTTTATGCAAAACTGTCCTATGACTTTTCACAACACAACTTCCACTCTGGTGATTTCTCAGGAGAGGGAGGATTTGCCCTGATCCCTGTCAGAATGACAAAGCTTGTGTTAGGCTGGACAGGCTGGTGAGGCTCCTCAGAGTCTGGGAAATCAGGAAGCCAGATAATAGATATTGTTTATTTCTCATTCCTTGCAAGATTCATAGAATCCCACATTTGATTCATAGGTTTATAATACAATTTCATCCTTTGGACGAATACTGAATTCTGACCAGATTGCAAGGGCTTTATCCAAAAAATCTTGTAAACCTTCAAAAATGAAGATTGGATGTTTTCCCTAGGAAAACTCATACATCTCTTTTCCGTCTATCCATCTGAACCTCCACTGACTTAATTTTTGACAACTGTCTCAGATTCTTCTTCCATACAGTACTGAGAAGACTCTTGCTATGTCCTCTTTTTGGTCTTGTAGATACTGTAAGGCAATTATGAGGTACCTCCAAAGCTGTCTTTTTCTCCAGGCTGAACAAGCTATATTCACAGGTGCAAGACTGTCCATTTCTCTTTACTGAATTTCATGATGTTTCTGCAAGCCCATTGCTCTGGCTTATTTATGTCTCTATGAATGAATGGTCTGCCCTCAGAAATATGAGCTACATCTCCAATTTGGGGTCATCCTCAGATGTGATGAGATGCATTGTGTCTACTCATGTAGGTCACAGATAACAACACCAAATGTCAGATAGGGCCCAGGAAAATCCCTGAGAAGAGCCACCTGTCATTCTGCCTAAGTGGAGTACACATCAGCCACTTTGTTTTGAACCCAATGATCCTCTCAATATTTCATCCAGGTAATTATCTGCCTGACTAAACCTTTAAGTTCTTTCTTGGATAAAAGGCTGTTGTAAGAAACTGTGTAGAAAATTTTGCTAAGTTCAAGATCAGTGACATTCAATGATTTTCCTGCATCTGTATCCTGAGCCCAGTCATCTTTTTCTTTATCATGATACCAAATATCATGATCTTTTCATCAATATGCCTGGAAAATATCTAGTTTTCCATAAAAGTTCTTGTCTAAATCTGGACCACTAGTCAAACATTAAAGTCACCAGTAAATCTCACACATAACACATAGATTTAACCATCTTTTACTCACCTGTTCTGGATGTTGCCTCCATTTGTTCATTCTCTTTATGACACCTGTCTCTGAAAGATTTCTGATTTGTGACAACCAAGTCTTCTGCTCAAATGGGAACAACAGAGATAGAGAAACAGAGGTGTAGTGGTTTAGGCACCAGCACAAGAGGGATAGGATGCAGATTGGTTCCTGGCAAGTTTGACATTAGTCAGGCTTATGTCTCATAAGACACTGAGCCCATTCAAAAGCGAGTGAAGACCCAGAGATGGGACTTTGTGCCTTATGAAAACGGTACTTTATTTTTACCTCGGAGTAAGTACTCTGTGCATGAGTTTTCTTAAAAGGAGGTGAGATACTAAGTGGGTTTTTTTTTTTTTGCCACAAGACTAACTCTCTTGAGGGTCATGGAAGAACTGAGGTGAGTTGATTCATCTTGTAACAGAACTGTCACTCCTTGTGTTAATTTCTGTTTGTGCACCAGGACAGCTGTGAGTCTGCATATGCTGTGACAACAAGCACTGTTTTCTGTTTTCCTCTTAACCAAAGAACGAAAACCAAGGAACTGAATTGCTTTAAGACAGTTGGAGACACAGCTTTTACATTCTGTATTTTCCCAGAGTTGTCTTTCAAATATGTGCTAACTCCTTAATTTACTTTTTTTTGCATAAAACCTACTTCTGCTGCTTCTGACCTCAGCCAAGTTACTGTATGTTGCTAACCTTGCATTACTGACAGAATCAAGCCAAAGTGCACCAACAGGTGCTGGATCTTTCCTGCTCTGCTTCATATTTCCATGAAAAGATGACAGTTGGCAGAAGACGCCAGTTGTCACATTATACGTGAAAATACTACTAACTGCTTTCATAGCAAAATGTCACAAAGCACATGTTGTTTGGGGAAAGAGAAAAGGGAAAGCAAATACTGGAAAGGTACTGAGTAATCAAACTTCATTTGCTTTTTGCTAGGTACTGAGTGGTGCAAAGAGGTGCCAACAATGACTTTAACAGTGTTTTAGCCCGTTCCTGAGACTCACAATGGGGTATTTCCTATTTTTTATTTCTTAGCTTTAATCTCAATGTCTTAATAATGTTTCTGCATTCTTGATGTACCTGGTCTGTAAAGCAACATTTCCACAGGAAAGAAGTTACAGAAAATTAAAGCTGGCGTTCCAGAGTTTGCTGTTATTTTTGTTTTTCCATCTTCCCTTAGAAAAGTTTTTAAAATACAATAATATGAATATTTAGACTTCTGGGATTTTGCCACTGTTTTCTATCTGCTGAGGTTTATTTGTTTCATGACGTCTCATTTCCCTGTACAACAGAGCAATATTTATGAAATTAAATACATGCATAAAAATATAAAAGCATGGAGCAGATGCTTCTGGAAAAAAACAGAGTCCATAGTTCTGCTAGAAGTATGCAAATGGAAACAAAGAAACAGAATTTAAAAAATGCAACTTCCTTGGTTTGGAAATGCTGGACTGTCCAGCATGTGATAAAGGGATGTTGACATGAGAAATGGTGCAAGAAGGGTATTGCACTGACAGCTGTTCAGTTGCTGCCTACTCTGCTCAGCAGCAGACTTACGCTGCAGCCCTGACAGCCACCCCAACTAGCTGGTGGTTGTTAAGCCTACACAAGACTTAAGGTCTACAGCAAATTTTTAATTAGAAGGAGAAAGTCTTTCAAAAAACTTTCAAAATAATTGTTTTTTCAAATTGTGTGTCATTTGCTTTTCTTTTTTCCCCCTGTAATCTGTAATAAGACTGCCCATGAAAAGAAGATGATGCTCACTTCCCTCAACTGCAAAGCCAAGGCTGAAACACAAGCAGAAATATCACACTTGCGTTGGTGTCTCCACTCAAAGAGATCTGTTGAAAACTAAAGTACCAGTCCATGTGGCAGTGTGCCTCAGGGATGACAAAGAGTTAACATTGTCCCACCCCAAACCCCTTGTGAAAGGTGGCGCAGGTGTTCTGATTGGGTTTGAGTCCCTGGGGGGTTCTCCCTTGGTGTGCTTCTACTGGTCCCTGACCCTGAACTCCACCCTCAAAGGTGTAAACCCTCGGGGGTTCTGTCCCTCAAAAACCCCTGCTGTGCCTCTGTTCAGAGCTCTCTGTTCTGGACCTGAGTTTGTTCCCATGCTGAATAAATGGTTTCATGAACGAGAGCCCGTCTTGTTGGTGTTTCATGCTGGTCCCCAAAACCCTACGGCTTCCTGGACGAGATCCTGGAGTTGCGGACTGCAACATATGGTGGAGAATGCGGACATCCAGTGAAGCAAGAGAACAGCAGGACCCGGCTCCATGGACACCTCGTAAGTCCCCAGCTGATGGCTTGAGAGACAGTGAGACCCCTGCCTAAGAAAGGAGGACTCGAGAGTACCTGGCAGGAAGGCTGGGTTGGGAGTGCCTTGGAGGCATAGGCAAGGAAAGGGCTTACGGAGTTAGGGGAGTCAAGAGACCAGAACGCTGGGACAAACACCTTACATCACCCAACAAGATGTATTATGGACGATATTAACATTATGGATGATTATATTAACATTATGGATGATTATGGATGGTACGGCGGTTCTTCTGGTGGACTGTTTTTGTCTTCTGTGAAGTTCCTTTTTTTTTTTTTTTTTTTTTTGGTGTATACCTCCCTGTACCTTCCCCTTTCCTCTGTTCTTAAGGGCAGGACAAAGGGTGAAAAAAGCCAAGATGGCTCAGGGCTGCTGCTGACTCCCTGTCACTCCTGTATCTTTCTGCCATCCCATCCCCTGTTTTCCTGAAGGCAGGCAAGGAACGGAGACCATCCAAAGTGATGCGGGTCTGCTGCCGTCTGCCCGCCGTTCCGTGTGCTCCTTCACCCCCTGTCTTTCCATATTCCCTGTTCCCGGTCCAGGAAAGTCCGTCCCGGCCTCCCCACCCCCCATCCCAAGATGGCACCAGCCACGAGGCCTGGGATCCCTTGTTTCCCGCCTTGCTCCTCCTTTTCTGGTCCCCAACCTTCCCTTCCCCCAGTAACTCCTGCTTCCATCCCATCCCTTTGTTTGGTGCTCCATCCCTGGGAGCTCTGCCTTTTCCATCATGGGCAACACCCCCTCCAGGGAAATCAAAACTGTAACCTCAGCTCCCAAAGCCAGAGTTTCACCAAGAACATCTAAAGGGGCGACGCCCACATGGGAGCCAGAACCGAAACTGGAGATCGAAGAACTCTGCCCCTCGTGAGAGGAGATCTGAGAGCTGCACCTTTCCTAAAAGAGAATCCTAAACTGGAAGAGACTGAACTAAAAAACCATTATGTTTGTAATAAGTACCATCACTGTTTCATTTGCCCAGCGTGGTCCGAGATTTAAGTGTTTGTTTTTAATTTTGTTTTTTCTGTTTGCTTAATGTGTTTTGTGATTGAGTTTTTGGTGTCCCACAAAGCAAAGCGGGTGCTCTGTGGAAGAGGTGAGATTTTAAGGTGTATGTTTGGAAACATTTTAAGCTCCTAATTAAAATTTGAAAAAAAAAACCCCAAAAAAATAAAAAAGGAGTAGATGTGGCAGTGTGCCTCAGGGACGACAAAGAGTTAACATTGTCCCACCCCAAACCCCTTGTGAAGGGCGGCCCAGGTGTTCTGATTGGGTTTGAGTCCCTGGGGGGTTCTCCCTTGGTGTGCTTCTACTGGTCCCTGACCCTGAACTCCACCCTCAAAGGTGTAAACCCTCGGGGGTTCTGTCCCTCAAAAACCCCTGCTGTGCCTCTGTTCAGAGCTCTCTGTTCTGGACCTGAGTTTGTTCCCATGCTGAATAAATGGTTTCATGAACGAGAGACCGTCTCGTTGGTGTTTTGGTCCCCAAAACCCTACGGCTTCCTAGACGAGATCCTGGAGTTGCGGACTGCAACAAGTCCAGAATATTGCCGCTCCAGTACCTGAAAATCCCTCTAGCATCCATCCCTACCAGTGGAAGTCTTAGCTGCAAGTGGACCCAGCTGGAAGACATCTCCAGACAATTTGCTGTGTTACAGGAGGAGTTCAACAGGCAGTGGAGGACCTGGGAATGTGAGGGGAAGGTCAGTAAGTGGTATTGTGTGCTATCCCAGACCAATAGCCCTGCCTTGAGGCTGTACAAGGGAATCTAACTTCAAACATTTTGCCACTAGTGATACATGAGATAAAGGAGATAGCACAATTTTCTCTGCATGGAAAACATTCCACTGAAGTGTCTCTACACAGCAAATACTATGCTCAGGGCATGCAGAATGAAAGTCACAGTAATAATGAACAGGATCCAGGAAACCCCAACTATTCAATTCCATCACTTGTGTGAGAAAGAGTAGCTTCAGAAAAAGACGTAATTCCAAGGAGATTCCTTGCTGTGAGGCAGCAAATCACCTATTTCCCACACAGATTTTTCTCTGGAGAAGTTCACTCCCTATCAGCAGATTGCATTCACAATGTCACTGTGGGGCTGCTGAGCCTACTGAATCCTGAAAATTACCATCTGCTCCAATAGCATTTTTGTAGGGTCTGTGGCAAGGCAAATTTGCATATTCCGAAAAGACTGTATATTTCTCATTGCAATACCAAGTTCCATGGATCACAGGTCATGTTCCCCTCTGTCCTCCTGGGCAGATGTAGCAATTTAGGAAAGAGGAGTCAGGTTGAAAAGTGAATGCCTGCCAGCATGGCTGATGCCATACTCAAGGTTTTAGATTCCATGATCATGAACCTGCCTTTGGAAGCTGGGTCTGCTGAGAACTTGTGAAATTCACCTGACAAAGTGAGCAGAAGGTTGCTCACCAACAAGCTGTCCAGATTTATATAGAGAGCATTAAATTAGATTTAGTGGGGAAGTGGATTTTGAGCAATAGAGAAAAACTAGGGGGTGCTAATGTATTAGAAACCAACACAGAAACACCTGTGGAATGCCTCCAAGACATTTGGGGTATTCATCTGAAGAGGTGAGACAACCTGTAACCTGGGTAAAGTGTCCATGCAGCGATGCTCACGGCATGGGTAACAGCAACAGCTGGAAACCACAGTGCTGCTGGAACACTGTGGTCTAACCGTGGTAACTGAGATGTGGAGGGACAAGCTGCCTGCTGGAGCACTGCACCAGTGGCTAGGAAATGTTCAGAAGGGACAGGCAAGGAGGGAGGAGTCAGGATGATGTTACCCTCAGTGTGAAAAATGGATGAACTACAGGGAGCTGCCATGGAAAACCAGCAATGAACAGGTAAAATGGGTAAAAATATATAGATAAAAATTGGGGTCAAGCCAACAAGAGAAACCTCATGGCTGATATTTGCTACAGACCACCACATCTAGGGGAGGATGTTAATGAAGTTTTTACTTCAGTTACAGGAAGATTCACACTCCAGGCTCTGATCCTGATGGGAGGCTTCAAAGACTCTGATATCTGCTGGAAAAGTACACAGCAAGCTGTAAGCAGGCCAGAAGAATCCTGGAATGTGTTAGGGATAGTTTATTAATCCAGGTGATAGCCCAAGCAGAGGGGAAGCATTGCCAGACCTATTATTTACCAACATATATGAAGTAATTAGAGATGTCAAAATTGGTGTCAGCCTGGTCTGATCATTCATTGATTGAATTTACAGTCTTGAGGTATATGGGCCAGATGAAGAATCCTCATGTTTAGGAAAGCAAAAGTTGTTTGAGGAACTAGTGCACTGAAAGCTGGGAAATTGCCCTCAGATAAAGGAGGAAAAATTGCTGTCAGCACCTTAAGGACTATCTTCTCAGAGTCCAAAAGGTCTTGTTTCCCTGTAGGTAACCAGGAAAGGAAGACAGGAGGCCAGGATGCCTCTGTTTGGCCTCCCAACTAAAGACAGAAATGCAGAGGACAGATACCCATCCTGGGAAGAATATTGACACTGTCTTGATGTATGGAGAAGGGAACAGGAAAGCTGATAATAGAAAAGGAAGATTAAGGAAAATGTACCCCCTCAATAAATAAGACAGGAGAACTAGTGGTAATCAATGTGAAGAAGCTGAGTTACTCAGCAATTATTTTAATTTCAGTTTTTAATGTTAAACTGTCTCCTAACAATACTAAAGCCACTGAACCTCAAGGCAGGAACTGGGGGAATGAAGTTCAGCTTTGGGACCAGCTGAGGAACCTGAACATAAATAAGTCCATGGCATTCAATGAGAAGTAATCCTTCAGGACATAAAGCCTACTTTGCTCTAGCTTTCAATGCTGTAGCATTTCCAGTCTCAAGAGAGACTCAAAATTAATTTTCCTGAGAATGTGGAAGCAGATTTTTGTTGAATGTTTCATACAGAATAATGGCAGTATTCACCAAGAAATGATCCTCTTGGGAAATACTAACTATAAAGGTTGTTTTTGTTTCATTAAGTTTCCTTTAGGTCCTACAGCAGAGTTCTATCAGTATATTGTTGGATTACTCAATGAACCTCATTTCCATTTGCCTTCAATTAGTTTTGCATTTAATATTCATACATTTCTGGAGTTGGCTAAAAGAGAATGAAGATAGGAGCTGGGATTGATTCTGCTCCCCAAGGAGGATTTAACAGTGAAGCAGCAAAATTATTTCATCTTTACCTTTGTCAGGAGTAAAAGAACATTAAAGGACTGGAAACTAGCTTCATTTTTTATCTTTTGGCACAGACATTGCCACTGTCTTAACAGTCACCTAACAGAAACCAAAATGTGCTGAAGGTACTACCTATACTGTAGGTTCATGGACAATGAGTTTTAAAATGTGCAAATGTGGTGTCACCTCTCTACTGTCCACTATTCAGGGCCCAGCAGCTTTGCAGAGAAAGAGGGAAGCATTTTACCTAAGTATAACCAGGATCCTGTGTTAGGGTGATGCCAAAATCCAGGGCAAGTATTGCTTCCAAGATGACTCATAGCCAAGTTAACATTCTTCTAGGAAACATGTGCCACAGCAGGAAAACTGAGGCAGCAGAAACTGCAGCACTGGCCGTAGCAACAGCAGGCCTTGAGGAGTTTATCAGATGGATTTACTGCGTGAAATTCAGGCTGTTTTTCTGCCTAGCACACATATTATGCAGTTAACACTCTGACTTTGAAATAAACATGGTGGGTAGCTGATAATCTCTCTACTTGATTATTGAATTCATGAAAATTTTTGTGCCCAGGGAAGAACTCCCTGTTGAGCTTGGTGTCTAGTGAGTCCAGGTAAAAACTTGACACATATTCAATATGATCCATCTGTATTGCTGAAAAGCAATAGCTTTTCAGGTATTGTTCAGGGAGCCAATTTTTTCCTGTTTGTATATAGCACCAAGGATGATTAGAACATATGGCAGGAGAGGAAATCCTGCAGGCTCATGCACTGTTACCTTCCTTCCCATCTGCTTCAGGAGCTAGATGTCCTGCCTTTACTGCTTATAAACTGTTAAGTCCAGGTACACTATTTACAAGTGAGATGGAAGGGGAAGGTATTATTTTAAAGGGCACAGCCAACAGCTGACCTAGGAACAGGGAGAGCAGGTCACTTGGATTTTCTCTTTTCCTTTTCCTTTTCCAAAAACCTTTAATGTAGTTTCCATGGCGGATGAGAATATTTGGAAGCAAGTCTTAATGTACACTTTAGTACACCATATAAAGCAGCAAGCATGAACTGGATAGCAAAGAGAAAGACCACCCAAATTCCACATTTTAAAGGCACCGATGAATTTTCAGGACAATGCTTCTTTTACTTGAAAATCCTGACAAGTGTTTCCATTTTCATGACCTAAATCCAAGATCTGTCCTCCCTTTCTCCATAGGTATTTGGGACTCATCTTTCTGTCACTTCTCCTCGTCTCTGTCTACAATGACATCCTGTAGGGACATGGTCTCTAAAGTGAAGAAATACTGAGTGTGGGACACTCTGCAAGGGTTGCACAAAACAATCTATTGGTTTGCAAGAAAATGCTTCCTGCATAATTTATAAATAAAATTAAATTAAACAAAAATAAAAGTATTGTGATTTTTCTTTCAATATCTATTTTGGTCCATGCTTTATCATTAATCTAGCACTTTATTACAGTAAAACATTTATATAACTACTAAATAAACAAAAATATACAGCCATATTGAGGTTGTGTGCTCAAAAACTGGTTTTTAATATGGTTGTGCAGCCAAAAAATTTGGAGAACATTGGCCTATCTTTTCTTTGTATGAGAGGCTAAGAAAGGAAAATAAAAATCCATATAGACTTCATGTATTCCAGGAAGAATAATTTTCTAGCTCAAGATACTGAGTACTCTTGAGCCTTGTATTTGATTAAATAATGAAAAGTATGAGTAACATTATTTCCCCAATGATGTTTAAGACAAGATTGACTCCTGTTTGTACTTGTTGTTACACCCAAAATTAATCTCTTTGCAAATATCAGATTAAGTTCATATTTTGTTCTTTATTGTTTTAGAGCCCTTAGATCAGACTCCTCTGTCCTATATTTTCCTGGAGAAGGCTGAACTTTGCAGAATGGCCTTTGACCCACATTTCAAAACGTTAGTGGTCATATTTCTATGACAATCGCAAGTGCTTTAGGACTGAGAGCTTTAAAGTTTACATCTTTTGTTTGTGAGGGGCACAGAGAAAACACAATTCTTAATATTCGGCAACACAACTTTTTGTTTTCAATGTAATTCTTGGAAAGTACTGATCCCAGACCTGCCCTAATATGAATAAAACACTTGTATCCCGTTTTAGATGCATAGATAAAAAAGAAATTTTAATTTGTTACTTTGTCTCTTTCTGAAATTCTGCAGGGATTTCTCATGGCCTCACCTCCATCTTCCCATGAAGATGTCAATAGTTCACAAATTAGTTCCTTCATACAGCTACGCATCCATCCATCCATCCATCCATCCATCCATCCATCCATCCATCCATCCATCCATCCTCTTCTTCTTGGAACTGGACCTGTATGGAATTAAATATCCGTCCATGTCTTGATATATTCTCAAAAAGCACAAGTAAGCATTTCTTATATACTGTAATGAGAATTCCAGAATACATTTTGTCACTTGTATATATTCTGAGGTTGTTTTTCAGTTTCAAAGTTTTGACAACATACTTTTGATTCTGGGTTTACAAAAGAGAAAATGTTTTTCTGTGGTGATGAAGTTTGAGATAATATTGAGACCACTGAATATAATGCACTGTCCTGTGTCATTGAGACATGAAACACACGTCAAATCAATATTTTGCCTTTTTTTGTTTTTGTGTGAGAGAACTCAAAATTTTTTGAATATTCCTTGTATAGAAACAAGGAAACTTCCATGGAAATCTGATATAATTAAAGAAAAACAAACACATTTTTCTTGTGAATGTGGAAAAAAACCAAGAAACAAACCCAAAAGAATGAGATGGAGGTTATCACTCTAAGTTCATCTCAGTCACAGGGGATATGAGAATTCTTTGGAAGAGGACTATCTTTCTGCCAGAAGTGGTATCCAGCACTGTCTTTCAGGCTATGGTTAAAACTGCAGTCCCTCCTACTCTAATGCTTTCTGGAAATGGTAACACCTAGGAGAAAAAGAGAAGACAGAAGAAGTTCAATTAGAGTGTGAAGAAACCTATTTCTTCCTCCCAGTTATATTAGTGAAAAGGGCAGGAACCAGGAACTTCAACTCATGGTACCCACAGGTTTGCATGACTAAGGCTTCTGTCAGAAGAAACCAGTGCCTGGAAAATACAGCTAGAATGTACTCTGATTAGAAATTATGTTCATGTTTTCAAGGCACAGGGCAATTGCACATTTCAGCAACTTGTTAAAAGATGTGGCAGCATCTATATCTCATGTATATAATTTAATGCCTTAAATGAAGTCTGGTTATCCAACCATGGGAAAATTGCCCATAATACTGTGAACTTTATCTGTGTCAAGGACATGGCAGCTTGTTAGATCCCCTATGCAGATCCACATCGAAGAAGAAGGCTATCTGACTTTGTGCAGAGCAATGAAGTTAGGTACAGGTTTTAACATACAATAAAACACACATAGATATAGATACAGATACAGATATAGATATAGATATAGATATAGATATAGATATAAATATAGATATAGATATAGGTATAGGTATAGGTATAGATATAGATAGATATATTATCCATGTATTGCATATCTTGCATATATTATGTACGTGTCATATGACATTTTTGTTTTGTGGCTTTTCTTTTTTGATTTAGACCTGATTTTAAGCATAATGCTTGGATAATGAATAAGTCATGCCATGTTTCGGTGGTCACTGTCCTGACATATATGGTCTTTCAGTCCTGGTAATCAATAGGAGAGGAATCAAAGACTGAATACAAAAACAGACTCTCTGAAAGGCTTACGGTTCTTTGAAGCCTGTTGCATTAACAAAATAGAGAAGGAATAGAGAAGGAATAGAGAAGGAATAGAGAAGGAATAGAGAAGGAGTAGAGAAGGAGTAGAGAAGGAATAGAGAAGGAATAGAGAAGGAATAGAGAAGGAATAGAGAAAGAAATTCTGTCACAGCTTAAAAAATAATAAAAAAAAAAAAGCAGTAAATAAATCACAGAGATACTTATTAAACATATGCCATTTCACTATTCTAAGTCACAGGTGTTTCTTCTTCCTTTAGCTTATCCCAGGGCTTGGAATCAATCTACACATTCAATTATGCAGTGAATCTCCAGGAACTGACTTACAGCACAAGCCATTCAGTGAGAGGTTCCTACTAACTGAGTTGCATCAGAAAGAGCTGCCGGCAAGAAAGTAGGGACAGAGTCCCTGGCTGCCTGAATAACCTCAAAGGGATTCATTCACATCACTACTGCTAGTGCTCCCTTATCTGAAGGCTCCGCAATTTTTTTAAATCATAGAGAACTAAAAATTACCTGGGATACAAGACAGTCAGTTATCACTAATTGAACTGGGGGAGAGGCCACTCAGAGCAGCAAGATCCCTCAAGCAGCTCTTGAGATCTAATTCTTCACGACCAGATTTTATTACTAGGGACACACGAGGCCAAAACACAATATTTAATGAGTCACAAAGACTGAAGGAATTCCCAGGAGCCCAGGAAATTCAGGCATCTTACTTCTTTCTAAAAAGGGAAAATGGGACCATAGGGACAACTTGAACCTGGGGAAAGATTCTTAGGCACATTATTAATAATTACATCTAGAAGAACTCAAAAGCATGTTGCAAGGATGGAAAGTATGGATTTGTCAGGAGTAAATCATATCAAAACGATAAAATTTTCTCCTTTGACAGCACATCTGGCCTTAGAGGTAAGTGATAATTCCTGATATCAACAAAGCCTCTGAAACTGGTTTCCCTGGACTTCTTTGGCAGAAAATGTGAAGAACAAAAAGCCCTCCAGGCAGTGAGAAGAATCACTGTGATTCATCCCATGGAGCAATTTGAATGGCCTTCTGGAACATGAATAACTGTTTCTGCTGACTGGCAACTTCTTTCTTTGAAGGTCTGTCAGGCTACTGTTCTTCTAGGCTGTTTCTAACCAGCGACACTCTCCAAGAAAGGCAGAAAATCTGTGCCACTGCAAGAGACCTCTCTTGCCCTTGATAACTATCCAGAGCAGACTGAGCTATGAGGCCTGGATGATCCATGCACAGCAAAAGAACAATTCTACAGCAGCAATGGAGACAAAGCTGACTCCTCTGTCACTGGCCACTGAATCAGAACATGGTTTTCAAGGGAGAAAGATTTTGTGAGAGAGGATAAGGTTAGGAGAGCTTTCATGAGAATGTGGCTGAGCTAGGGATAACTGCTTCCCTATTGAACTCAGTTCTGTATTCTTAGGATCATTTTTTATTGCTGTCAAGCAGGAAAGCATTATATGACTCACTTTACAGCTCATATCTGAAAATTGACTGGCAGCCTAAGTGAAGCTAACTGGTCATTGTTGTATGATGCGCATGTTAAGATGACAGGAGCAGGAAGCTGGAGTGTACCCAGAAATAGGCTTAGCAGCAGAAGTCTGTATTCTCTCAAAATCCTTCTCTTGTGTGTTCCTACATATCTAGCCCTTATCCGGGCTGTGCTCAGCCTTTCTGTGAAAGTCAAGACCTGCAAAAGAGCTTTCATTAGGATGAACTCTTCGTGCTCTGAAGAGGTTTCAAAACAAGTCAGTAAGCAACATAGCTACCCCAAGCACCAAAGATCAGAGTATGCTGCAGGCTCCACTGGGGAAGGTATTGCCATTAAATGGCAGATTAAGTCCCACTGAGGATAATATTCTTCTGTGTCAACCAGGATAAGATATGAATTGAGCTTTAACCCTCTGTTTGGCTTACATTGTATTTATAATGAAATTATTTCTTCCCACTTCTATGCATTTCAATTAGTGAAGCAGTGCCCCAATTGCTGCAGTGAATTCTGTAGTTCAGAGATGTTTAGAGATGAGTAGTTTAGAGATGTCCTGATGCCTGGTTTGAGTTTACTGATCTTTCATCTATTGCTAGTAGCATAGGAAAGCTTAGTAGGCTGCAAGCACTCTACTCTCCATGTTATTCTTCCTTTTCCAAGACTTATTGGCATCTAGTGTTTGTCCCACTGGCATTGGGTAAAGGCTAGGATGTCAAGTAAGCTTTTCCTTTTGCTCTATCAAAAGGTATTGAGGTGTATTTGAGTCATCTGTGCTAAAAAGCTCAGGAGACAGAGGCTGTATAGTTCTTGGCTTTGAGGTTTGAAATGTTACTTTGTTATCTCGTGGGAGATATTTTTGGTTCAGTTGAGTCTATCAAGAAATAAGAACAAAATCATTCAGGCTACAGCTTTTCATAATACATCAAACACTGTTACATCATTAAGGCAACATAAATCCTGAAGTCTCCTCTTCTGCTAAACTCATACCTGGTATCAGTAAAACCTATTGTGTGTCATCTGCTTGAGGTGCAGATCCATCAGGGAAGGGGCTGTTTCTGACTGCATCTCCTTGGAGTCTTACCAGAGACACTTTCCCTCCTCATACTGCCATAATATCAACAGAATAATAGACTCAAGTTTAATGGTTACCGATACAGCAATTCAGATTTTACGGCTTAGTTCTGTCTGCAGGTGGTATCTCAGACTCACCATAAAGGCTTAGAAAGGACCCTAAATTAGTTAGTTAGGTTAAATTAGCAGGTTACAGATTATTACAAATTATTTTTCACTACGTTTTTTTGTAGTGATGCTTGCTTTTATTTGGGGAGGAGGAGGGCACTGTATCCTGCTGATGAAACTGAAGCTGTTGTCTTGTCTTTTGACAGTGAAATGGGACATGCTCAGGCAGTGTGGCTAGAACTGTAAAGCATACACCATCATTGCTTCAAACCTTTTCTTTGTTTCCAGTCTCACTGAGATGTAGTCATCCACTGATATTAAGCTGTGTGCCAGAAACCAGAAAACCCTGGAAATATACTTGGAAAATCAATTTGCACTAGAGAGTAGGCCCTTAAAGTAACCACAAAACTCCTTATTACACCTGATGTTTTTGATAGAATACAAAGACCAGATGATGTAGCACTAGATTATAGCAATGCCTTTCATCACCTAAGTGCAGTTAGTCACTAGGAAGAAAAACAACTATTAGTTTACCTCATAATATTAATTCAATCATGCCTGAGGGTGTGAAACTGTCAAACAAATCTGATCCCCTGCATAAAGCATGAGTTGAGTCTTAAACATTATTACTCAGATATAGCAGGTAGTTGCAATCTCCTTAGCATTGTCTCAGTGGGAATAAGACAGATTTTGTGCAGTGAATTGTCAAGTGTGTCTTCTGGGCTATGTTGGTTATACATTATGCAAATTCTGTATAACCTGCTCCCCATGATTCTTTCAAAAATTATTAACTTTCCTATACATGTGGGTGAGTCTTGCAAGAATAGTGTTAGGGGTAGAGATCTGTTCCTGAAGAGATGTGAAATAATACAGAATGACTGGCACTTTCCATTTAATCAGATTTCCTGTCATAAAACACCAGTTTCTCAAGTTATGAAATTATTTCCTTTTTCATTTAAATAACAGGCTTTTAGAGGTCTCCAGAACACTTGAGAACCTAACATTTTCAACTTTCCCTGTCTCCAACTAGAAAAAGAAAATCACAGAGTCAGAACTGGAAATGATACATAATTTCAAAATGTTTATTTTAAAGTGAACTTTATGCATCCAAACTATTTTAGCTGCCAAAATTAAGTAACTATAAATGTTAGAACACAGAGCTTTAGGTCTTTATTTGTGTAACTGTAGGAACACAGTTAGTTAGTTCTTTGTTAGTGGAAGCTGATTTTTCATCTCATTATGCTACTTCAGGGACTAGACCCTAAAGACAAGCTCAAACCTTGGGATCAAAGCATGAAAATTGAATGGTTTGTACTGACAAAGCTTTTGTAGAACTTTGAAATCAGAGAAACAATTGTATTTTAACAAATTCAATTATTTTCCATACCAAAGAAACATGACAGGAAATGCTGCCTGGACAATACCCAGCAGTAATTTGCATTGAATACCAGCAAATGTAAAACAGTAAGTTGAAATCAAATGCTGTCTTGATCACCTCCTACTAACATGAGCAGTTCTTACCCAACTTCCAGGATTCTCCTGTGCACTGTGGTCCATTTGGTTGGTTTTGTATTCTCTCTTCTGCCCTTCAGGAGAAAGCTTTCTCCATCAGGAAGAAAACACTCATTCTTTATTCTATCTTTCCAAGCTTTCTCCAGTCACGTCTATCGTGCTGGCCTAATTCTGGATTTCCACAAATGTTCTATATAGGACTTTGAATTCACTTAGAAAGTTTCAGTTTCAGTTTCAGTGCAAAAAACCCTTCAGCTCAGTCTTGCAGATGTGTTTCTGGGCAACAAAACATAAGACGCTTGTTCTTGCTCCTTTGATGTGGTTCTGTGAGAATCTCTTTTGCCAAATATGTAAGGAAATGATTATTCCAGCTCTTGCAATTCCTTTCAACAGCTGATCCTGTAACAGCTTAGTAATGGAGCCTGCTTGTCGCCTTCTGTGACTAAGACATTTTCTTCTGTGCAGCTGCAGCTTTGAAGACCTGGCAGAGCTGGGCATCCTGGCTTGACAGCTGGGCAGACTGCAATACTTGCAGAGAAAAACGGATGGTAATGTTTCACACAGATGCACAGGGATACAGCAGAACTCCTATTTTTCTCTCAGATAATGCCTCAAAGAACCTGCACACTCCTCTTCATCCATGATGAACCAGTTGGAGTAAACACTGTGGTTCACTGTGGTTTGCAGTTAATTAATTAATTTATAAGGACCAGAATCCCACTGTGGACACTGTTGCAACTCCTGCACAGATACAGGTGTTGTCCATCTGATAAGAGAAATAGTTGTCAGCTAACCTGGAGTACAGCAGATAATTTGCTATTTTGGGACTTTATTTCACTTCAGCCAAGCTTGTGCCATGATGTGACCACATATAATCACACAAATGAAGTGGTAGGAAAGGGGTGAGGGTGCTTGCAGATGCTTAGCAGGTTCTTGGACTATTTTACTGAGAGTAGTACAGGTAGGAAGAACAGTGAGTTCTGAAGTAAAAATCTGAATTACATGAAGCACAAACATTTTGGATCCCTCTCTTGCTTATGCATCTATAACTCAATAAAGCAAATAAGCTCTGCTGGTAGCGTGCAATTTTGTTGTTATTCAGGCACCAGGTGCAGGAAGAGTGCATTAAAATGCATGCTGACTGGTAGAAACATAATTATGGAAGCTGTACAAAATTTGAATGTATTTGCACAATGCATTAATTTTATCCTTAAGTGTACTCCACAAAATGTCTCTTACAGATCAGAGCTTGACGCAAAATCTTTGGAGGAAGCGTGAAGAACCCCCTTGATCCTGGAGAATTATGGATTGGTGTCTCTATGTGTAACTATCAGTTCATAATTTCACTCAATAAACTTAGGAAGCTTCATTAATCTCTGTCAGAAAAAGAAACTAAGAGATTTTGGTAATGAGATCCATAGAAGAGGTAGCAGTTTATGAAGAGACAGCAGATAAAACAGGTGTGGGAATTATGAAATTTGACCATTTCAAATCTTCGTCTGGGCAGATACACTATTGTGTGTCTCTCACATACAATAATTAGACAGAGAATTTCCATTCGCTTTCCCAAGAAACAGTTATGTTACAGTGGTTTAGGCTTCAATCGCAGAGGTGCCAGATCTCTGTCCAATTCATTAATTTAATTAATTTTCACATGTGAGTGGACCCAGACAGTCAGTGTGGTAGTGCCATGCTTTGAAATTGGAAGCAGTGCCCCATCCCTCCTCTGATCACAACCACAAAGCATTGAAGCATTGCTGCCTCCACAATAAGGCTTCTACCTTCTATTTTTCTTTTTTCTTTTTTTTAATTTTTTTTTTCTACACATGAAGCAAGTTGCTCTTTATGACTCCTGCTTCTTGCCCAAACCTTGCAACACCTGAAGCAAACAGCAGGTAGTCATTTCTACAGCAGAATCCGTTCTTCGCTCCATGACTGATGCTGCACTCATATCAGTGGATGCAGATTTCACTGATGGTGGATGAACTATTATTTTGGGAAGTTCTATTACTGGAATGAACCAATTAAACATAATCTGGCATTGTAAAAAACTACTGAGAAAGACAACTTTTTCTTTAAAAACAGAAACATTTTTCTACTTTTTTAGTATAGGGCAAAAATTCTTTGAGTAGAAAGGTGCAAAATGGTGATATCTTATGGTACAATGGATTAAGCAATATTCTTCTGGCATCCCAAACCTTTTTAACTTGTACTCTACTGCTCCCCTGAAGATGCATGACAACATAATTACATACCCTACGGCATCATATCCTATGTCTCTTAGGAGCCCTCAGAAATGAATCATGAATGGTAGTTCATTTCAGGATTTGGAGTAGAAAAAAAGATGAAGGAATGACAGGACTTAGCATTAGGAGGGTGTTTTTTTTATAAACTCTGTATGAAAGCTGCTTAGAGTCTGTAAAACACTGCTTAAAACTGTATTTTTTTAGAGAGAATACTATTAAGAAAGAAATCAAAGTAGAGAGACTTACTTCAGGCACTGGTAACCTCAAGATGGGCAGTGTAGAATGGGTGTGGCATGCTGTGCAGATCTACCTATGGGAAATTTATCCATTTTTTGTTCCTCTTATAATATTTTTTTGCAAGGAAAATAATTATATTCAACACTTTCATTGTTCAAGAAGAGGGGGTTCCTACATGAACTTGTTGCTTCACTGTTAGATAGAGACAAGGGCACGTAAGTGCTGCAATCACCGATATAAAGCGGGACCTACCTGTCAGTTTCTCTGCTACAGTCAGCCAGGTATGTTTATCCTGCAGTTAGTATATTCACACAGCTTGAGATGGTCTGAAGGCCAAGCTGTGTCGCACAGGACAGCACAGCACAGCACAGCACAGCACAGCACAGCACAGCACAGCAGAGTGCAGCATGGCCTTGGCTTTTGTCCACTCACACTGCCTATTACATGGATCACTAGTTCTGTGTGCAATGGTCTTCCAGTTAAGATCATTACATGGAGTTTGCTCATTCAGCAGGATAGGGTGTGCCTTTGTTTATGCTTTTGTTTTAAATACTCAGAGTATCCGAGTATCTCAGATTGATCAGTTTATTTATACTTTTGTGAGTAATGTAGCAGGGCAGGAGTCTATGTGCAGCAGGTAAGGAAGGGATGGATATTTCTGAACAAAGAGACAAAAACCTCATCTCTTGGGTGAAATGCTACCTTTAAACTCATCATTACAAGGAATTGCTAAAAGTGTGTGTCCCACAAGTGAGGACCCAGTCTCTACCTGTGCAGGTCCTTATCCCAGAATCCTCTAGCCTAGAACAGGGACCTGTGTCTTTTTGAAGGATATATAAGGTCCCACTAATTCTGGTATTGGATGTGCCAGCCATCTTTTCTATACTACATTTGACTGCTCCTAGTCAATGACAGTTCCTAGTGAGGTGGAGGGAATCAAGTTTAGCCAACCTCAATTGGAGCATTAGTAAGACATTAGCAAATTACTCACACCCTAAACCTCTTTTTTGAGGCAAAATCAGCTCAGCTTTTTTCAGCTTTCTCTGAGATGTTACATTTTCCGAGCCTCTCTGGGTTTTCCAGTTTTTCTTCATCTTCCTTAGGCTCCGGAATCTCCCTGGACAAGTACTGACTTCTCCAGTAAACATAACATAGAAATGGACTGGACAAGAGTAATTGCCTCTCAGATAAAGCAATGTAGTTTTAATATACACCAATGCCAAGCTGCATCTCCCTGATATACATAAACTAATTTTTTTATCCAATGTAACTCAGAAGCCTTTTCTGCCTTTCTGCTGCCTAATTGATACTTCTCCATTTATGTGTATCTTTAACTCTTAGCTCATTATTTTTATTATTTTTATTTCATTATTTTATTGTGTCTGCTGCCATCACTAGCTCTTCTGTTGAGATACTGGCTCCTGAGGTCAGATGGCTGGTATATGCATTCCCCTTACTCTTGGATTGAGTATAACTTTTGCAGGTTTTACTATTCAAGCTGATAATTAAAATACTGAGAATGGGATCAGACTGAAACCCACTGGGGCCTCCTAGCCTTCTACCCTTTGAACTTAACAGGTTCAATGGCAAGTCCAGTTTCAAGTCCCATTTTGAAACAACTCACTTCTCATCACAAACTGCTTGTATGTATCCGAATGCACACTCTGGAAGGAAAGTTTCACATCAAGTTTATGGGCTCAACTCCTTCCTCACCTCTGCAGGCAGATTACACTAAGGAAAGACACACTTTAAGAACAGGGATTATCTCTTATCTTTCACTAAGGAGTCTTTGCATTTTCATCCTACAACACCTTTCATGTGTCAGTGAAGGAGTCAAGATATAAAATAGCTAGATGAGCCAGCTTAGTGCAGTCCTGTATATTTTTGTGTTCCCTTGTCATGCATTGTTTTGCTGGCAAATATTTAACAGAATTCAGTAGAGAATATGTCTTTGCACCAGTGATTGAAAGAACTTGAGTGACAGTGGGCAAGATCCTTAACCCAGATAGAACATGTATGGGACTGGCTTTGGTCTTCTTCTGAAGTACAGAAGAAGGCCATGGGAAAAGGGCCCATCAATAAGCTAGTTCAGAGTTTCATGCATCTAGCTTCACATCCAAGTTTGGTCCTCTGACTTTCTATGTAATTCTCTCATTTAAACATTTTTCCTGGTCCTACAATGCAAAAATCTTCATCCTTCCCCTCAAATTCATGTAAGATTTTGTCATCCTTTTACTTTGTGAGAACAAAGAAAACAATGAGAGCTTATCAGAACAAAGGGAATGGAAACGGAACTGTTTAGAATATAAGTAGAAAAGCAGCATTAGCTGTAACTTCTGCTAGTACTGTAAGATGGAAATCAAAGTATGCTTCAAAGACGCATGTTTCCCAAATTTCAGTTTGCAAAAGGCTTGTTAAAGGCTCCTAGGGAAAATAAAAAAAAAAAAAAAAAAAAAAAAAGAAAAAGAAAAAAGAAGCAGTTAGAAGCAATTTGAAAAGGATGAGGTATTTTTATATTGTATGTTTCTTCCATATCAGAAATACAGGGTTTTATAAGCTGGTTGAAGAGAACAATTTAGACAATGCTATTCTTCAAATAAAACGAACAAGAATACTTGTGATGGGTTGAGGTTTGGGCAAGCTTTTAGTATGAGTAGAGGTAGGCAAAAGAAGCTTATGGATAATTGGTTATGTTCTTGTTGTGTTCCAAGTGTTTCTGTCTTTCCTTTTAGCTCTCTCCTTTGGTTTAAAGTGAACCCGTTTACAGTTTCCTCAAATTTGTATGCATTACGGGAGTTCAAATATTTTGTCCATATCAGATAAAAATTCCACCTTCTAAGGAGACTAACAAAAATGGCTGTGGAGCAGGAGTGATTTCAACAGTTAAACTAGAGGACTGAGAAACAATTACAGGCTTGGTTTGACTTGATTAGCATGATTATCAGAGGAAAGCTTTAAAAGATGAGATATTTGGATAAGGGACTGGGCTGCAGAGGTAACAGCAAATTAGGCAAACAAAGAACTGCTTAAATCAAATGAAGCAAATGAGCTACATTAGTGGATATAACTACACCGGATCCAAATTAAATCTCATTATTTTAGGAATTTTGATGGCCCTTCTGCTAAATATTGTTTTAAGATAATACAAAATTGAGTATTTGAACAGTGGGAACCAAAACTGTTTACTACTTTGAAGGAACTAAAAAGCAGATTAAAAGAGATGTCAGCAAGAGAACAGTAGCTTGTGAAAGATGAGGGGGTCATACAGCACAGCATGGTGTGAAATTGAGAGAGATAAGAGACCCACATTCAATTTATAAAACTGGTGAAGGCCATGAATTATTTTTTTCTGAATAATCATGTATGTAAGTGACCAAATATAAACCAATCACATTTGGCAGTAATTATTAAGTAGCTCTTAGTAATTATGCAAGCTACTTTATTCTACACTAGCATAAAACTCTTTATTTCCTGGCACTTTTTTCCTCTCTATTAAAGTAAAAAGTTTTTTTGGAGACAATAGTATTTGCTACAATTTTAGTCCATATTTATGATTAAGTTTAGGCATCTTTGGGGGGTTTTGTTTTTGTTTTGGGTTTTTCATAAATCCATACACTGACAGAAGGATTTTGAGTGTCAGAACAGGTAATCTATAAGTCAAAGGCATCATTGCTTTACAGAGATATGAGTGGTAAAATATTTGTAGAAAGGCTGCCATGGGCCACATTCTGTAATGTGGCCTCTGTAGAAGCAGCTACTGAATAACTGGAATGATGTTTTATTTCCAAATTCTGTGACCCAATAAATATCTTCCAGTAGTGAAGTGTGAAAGGTGGTGCTTGTACAATAAACACTCTGAAGGACGGTCTGTGTATATTCCTATTAACTTATCATAGGGTCTACAAATTATTTAGATGAGGCCAGTAACCTCTCCACACGAGGCTTGTGTATGGTAATATAAAAATAACTTAAGCTCTTGACTTGAACAGACATAAAAACCACACTACACAGCACCTTCCTCTAGCTAATTGATGTTTTTGTTTCTGGGGCAGAAATCAGGAAAAAAAGTGTGATCCACTGTGATCCACCTCACAGAATCACAAGCTCACAAAGTTGCATCACAGCTACAATAACTGACATTGTCAGAAACAACTGGAAACTGTCTAGTTCACTCCTCTCATACTCACGTGCGTTCAGACGCACGAAGTTGCTCAGTTTCTCTGCGACAGTCTGCAAGGTTGGAGACTCCACAGCCTCTCTGGACAGCCTGTTTGAGTGATCAGTCACAACCAGAGGAAAAAATGTGTGTTCTTACCTGTGTGTGTGCTCATTAGCTCTTATCCTGTCACTGGGCACTACCAAGAGGAGTCACTCTCCCTCTTCTTTATTCCCTCTCTTTAGCTGTTTAAATATATTGATAATATCCCCCTGAGCCTTGACCTCTCTAGGCTAAACAGTCACAGCTCTCTCCTACCCTTGTACAAAAGATGCTCCAGTCCCTTAAGGTACTTCTGGTCCTTCATGGCTCACTGACAGCTTGTTGTCCACGAGGGCCTCACATCCTTCTCCATAGAGCTGCTTTCCAATAGGTCAGCCCAAGCCTGTGCTGGTGCCTGGGGTTATTCTTCCCCAGGTTCAGGACCCTGCAATTTGCCTTTGTTGAACTTCAGATAGTTCTCTTCCCACCTCTCCAACCTACTGATGTCCTTCTGAAGGGCCCTCTGAAAGCCATCTGGGGTGCTGGTCACCAGACAAACTTGGTGAGGAGACATTCTGTCTTTAGCCTGCAGGCAACTCTTGTCCTTGAGCCATCCTGAGAGCTTGCTATCTGCCAGGACCCCCAGGTCCTTCTGTGCAGTGCTGCTGTCCAGCTGGTTGCCACCCAGAGTGTGCGAATTTTTTCCTCTCCATGGGCAAGATTTTGCATTTTCTCTTCTTACTCTACATCAGATTGTGTTGGTTCGGTTTTCCAGTAACATCAATTGTAACATAACCATCTGATTCATCAGTAGTCCTTGGTACCTTGTAATAATGGCTTTTCTTACACATTTAATATTAACTTCTGCATGCATAATAGGTTTTTGTTTATTTGTTCTTGCTTGCTCTTTTGGGGAAGGGGGACCGCCATTTTATGTTTAACACTTACTAAAATTATCCTTTTAATGGGAAAACCCACAGCTTTTTATAACTTGGAAAAATTAAACTTAATTTTATTCAGAAAACTGTAGGGCTTTGACACTGACTAGAAGCCAGGCACCCACGAAAAACCATTCACTCATTCTTCTCTGCAGTAGTTGAGCAGAGGAGGAAAGAAAAACCAGAAGGATCACGGGATAAGGATTAGGAGAACGTACCCTAATGGCAAAACAGGCTCAAAACTTAGAAGGTATAAAGAGAAATTTATTAACAGAATTAAAAGAGGATAATGAGAACTAAAATAAAACTTGAGAATACCTTCCCCCCTCCCAGAGCCCTTCTTTCCTTCCCACAGACAGCACAGAGAGACATAACATGGGGTTTTTAGTCCGTTTGTCACTTTTAAAAAAATACTTATTCGGTTTGCTCAGGGAGAGGAGTCTCTTCTGTTGTGCCAAGGGGTCCTTCCCATGTGAGCCAGTTTTCTGTGAACTTCTCCACCGTGGTTCTAATTTTCACGAGTAGCAGCCCCACCCAACCTGCTGCAACTTGAGTCCCTCCCACGGGCAAAACAGTTTTCCAGAACTACATGGCGTGGGTCATTTTAGTTCATGGGGTGTAGTCTTTTAAGGAAGAGCTGTTCTTATTTGGAAGAAACAAGTTAGTCCTCTTCCTCTATCTTCTCCCTCTCTGAGTTTCCCATGAGATTACAGCTTTTCAGCATCCACACACTCCAGTGCGAGCACCTCTTTCTCATGGGCTGCAGGTGAATTCTACACCCCCCCATGCCCTTCATGAATTACAGGCAAACAGTTTGTTATATTATAGTCTTCACCATGGCTTGCAGAAGAATCTCAGCGCTGATGTCTGGATCACCTCCTCCTCTTCCTCCCTCCTTTTCACCGACCTCAGTGTCGCCATCTTGTTCTCACGTGTCTTCACCTTTCCCTTTTCCCTGATCCGGGAGAGAACTGGTGTCTGTAGGATTGTCTGTTCTCAAGTTCTGTCAGCTGAAAAGTTCTTACAGGGTTCCGCAGTGCTGAAAGGTTGATCCCATCCGGGCTCTGCACTGGGGAATTGCTCGTCCTGCCCCTCGGCTGGGCCGCGTGGTCTCCCCACAGCCGCGCGGGCGGTGCCACCGCGACATCGGCCCCAGCCAGCGCCTCTCCTCATGCGGGGCACCGAGAAGGAGAAGCTGCTGCTGCCGCCGCCCCTGTTCGCCCTTCTGTTCGCAGCACGGCTGGCGGAAAGCGGCCAAGCAGGCACAGCTCACTGCGAGCTCTGCCGAACGAGCGGAGGCCACTCCCAGCCCCGGCCGCATGGCAATGGCCGTGTAGTCCTGGCAGCTGTGTCCGGCCTCCCCACCTGAAGAAAAAGAAAGAAAGAAAAATTGAAGAAGAAAAGGAATAAAGAAAAATTGTGCACAGTTTTTTCCTTCTTCAATATGTTATCACAGAAGCATTATCAACTTCTGTAGCTGGGCTAGTAATATGTCCATCATAAGAGCCTTCAGGGATTGGCTCTGCTGGACGCAGTAGAATCTTAGAGCAGCTTCTCTCTCAGAAGCTGCCTCTGTGGCTTCTCCTACCCCCACTAAAAGTCAGGCTGTGTTAAACCAACGCAAAAACATAACAATTAAAAATACTAGGGTTGAGAGTCAGTCCTATATTATATTTCTCCAAAACTTCCTTCTAGTCTTAATTTTTTAGTTTTTTTTTTTAATTTTTAAGTAACTACAACGTAATTTTGCTTTTGCATAAGCATGCCTTTTTTTTCTCTGCTTACTTACCTTCTTTAACAGAAAAAAATTATTTCATATACAAACCCTGAATCTAAGAGAGATTTTCTCCTACTGACATCTCCAATAACTTAGTGGTACTGATAATTTTTTTTTCCCCTGTGCTGCAACTTTGCTTAATGCAGGAGAGAGCAACTCCAGCAGTGGGAGAGACCAGGCAGTATACCTCAACCCTATTATTCCATGCATCAGCTAAGACAAGTGTAAGAAACTACACCTGGAGGATTGTTGATAGCCAGATAGTGGTGCACAGGATGGATTCTGCTTGTCTGTGAATTTTAATGGCTTTGTAGTTATCTCAAGAACTTACCTCAGGCAGTTACTTCATTCCAAGTTACATGTCTGTAAAGACAGAGAGATGGCCAAAACACAGTTGAAATAATCCAAGGATCCCCTTTGTTGACTCCATTACACCCAGAATCCGAGACTGTGTTTTTAATCCAGTGTCACAGTGATTATGGAGAGATTTAGAGATATTTTAATTATATTACTTCTTCAGTTTATCATTGATCTTGTAGATAATATTTTGTGTATCTGTATTAATGGATCTGGATTTGTAGGGGAGCATTCCTGGTATATATTTGCAGGGACTGATAGACTGTAATCCATGTTCCTGATCAGCTGCATACTGTCCCAAAAAGGTCAGGGAACATTTGCCACAGGTGCTTGGCATCCAGCCACTCGCTGTGGAAACTTAGGCAATTTACTAAGAGGTCAGCCCATACCATGCCTGGGATATTCCTGGGCTAACTTGCTAGGATGGGTGCAGCCTTCAGGCCTGATTTGAACACTGAGCAGTCTCACTGTACCTATTACACCTAGCTGTACAAATAGTGTAGAAAATCCCAGTGGATATTTGCCAGCTTGGAGCTATAGTGTGGGTGATTAAAGACATGCCATCTATTATTTTCTAATGATGAGCCATAAAGCATTCTCTTTTAGCCTCTAACACATCTTCAGAAAGGCTTTAATTTAACCAGGATGTCAGTGTTCCGTGGGTTCTTCTCTTCCTGATGCTAGGATGAAAAGAGAAGATTGGGTCTACTGTGTTTAACTCTGCTTTTAATCACAGGCTAGAAAGCTGTAAAAATCCTTCAAATATTTCTTACTGCTGATTTACCGAGGATTGTGCTTCTTTTCTCCAGTGACTCCAATTTCTGGTCCTGTTAAAAGCTTTGACATTTAAACAACAAGTAACAGGAAGGAAGATCCCTTTTGTTGCATTAGATGCAAAGGTAGTGTCTCTCTCTTGTTTTCTGACTACAGTTTGATCCTTGGAAAATTTCCTCATTCTGAATGCCTGTACAGCTGCTGTTGCTAAGATCTTGTACTGGATAGCTCTGCTCCACTCTGCTTTTCTTGCCTGACATTAGGAAAGTGACAGCCTCTGCCCTCTGAAGTGGATGTCAGCTGACTAGAGGAATGGAAGGACCTTTCCCAAGGAAATTTGTCACCTGCTGAAGGCTGGAGACATCCCTGAATGAAATCCAATTGCACACCATTCACAGTCTAGTGTCTGTCTACCTAAAGTAACCCCAGTAGTGTTGTTCGTGCAGCAGGTTTGCCTTCACCAAGAGGCCATCATTTCTGTTCCACAGCCTGCACTGAGAGAATTCCTTGGTACCTGTGTGCCTCTCTCCATTTCATTTCCCACATGCAGCTTCTGACAACTCTCTACTTCCTAACATCCTTTCCACCTTCCATCCTGCCTGGCCACTTATGCCCAGAGAACAGTCCACTACAAGGCACATGTCCTGATCTGATAATATAGTTTGAGCATGTGAAACTACTGGCATGTGCCATTTCCCTGGCACATTTCACACATCTTGTGAACCATTTCAAAGCTCATATGCCTTGATCTTTGGTGGACTGGAGCACATATACACTACATTAAACTGTCATCTCTGCCTTTAGCTATGTTCTGTGACATCTCACATGCTTCTCTGATTGTAGTTTAACAGAACAAGGAAAGAATTTCAGTCTCCTCTGCAGATTTTCCTCTACATTTGCATTTATGATGCATGAGTCCCCAAAATGAGCAGATTAAAACAATGAAAGGAACAGCAGAAAGATGGCACATGCATCTAGGAAAGGGACAGATTAAGATACACAAGTCACAAGTGGATGTTTTGTGTTGACTGAGTTCCTTAATTTTAGCTCAGTTGTTTGACTGCTCTAGCAAAGACTAAGGAGTTGTATGCAATGTTCTTCCTTTCGCCAGCAGCTCAGAGACACAGCAGCATTATCTGACCATGTTTGCTTTTTGGGTTTTCTTTGGGGATTTCATGCTTTACAGGTTGGGAATGCACTTTAGGAATACCTGCTACCACATGGCTATTCCTGTGTGTTCTATTCTGGGGAACATCTTTGCTAGACTGGGGAAAGGAACTTAAGATTTCTGTGGTGCGTGTCACTTCTATGACAAGTCAGTGGGTATGAGCTGAATTCAAACCAAGGCAGTTGTTTCTGGAATGACCCAAAGCAGAGCACAGCACCATCCCATACCACACAAAAGCTGCCGCTTAGAGTAAAGAGAGGAGAATCAGTATGGGGTGGGAACGAGACATCAGTCTGTGGGTTACAGTGATGTGCTTCTGTCTCTGCACAAATGCACTAAAGGTACTTGTCAGACTTTCTTCCTCCTCTGATCATCTCATTAACCAGTTCTCCCCAGCAAGAAACAGTGTTCTTCAGGTGGGTTTAGAAATGTGACTTTCTCATAGCACATATTAGTAGCATCAACAAGAAACCTTTCTTAAGGCTTCAAGGACATCTACCTCACCACTTTGGAGTTTAAGATATAGAAGGATTGTTTCCAATTTTATTCCATTTATCAGGATATGAGAGTTTCAATTTGGTTGTCAGAAACTTAAATGGATAGAGAATAGTTTTTGAAGTCAAAAATTATTACAGTCCCACACCTTTGTGAGAGAAAAGAATCAGGATACTTGAGGGAAATGGATTTGTTAGGATGGGAGAAAGACATCTTTGCTGGTGATTCACACTATAATGATGTCTGACTCTTTTATTCTGAGCAGGAGCTACAAAGAGATGATTTTTCTACCTATTGAAGAGATTCAATGAGGACATACCAGCACAGCTAGGACTTATTTTCTCTTTGTCTGTGTTCCCTCAGATACAATTTTCTAGGTTTCACATTTAACGAACAAACTTTTCCTGTAAGGTAAGACAATACTTACTCAAGAGGTCAGCTACTAAGGATAATACACAGTTGTGTTACAGGATTATGTATTGGATAGGTCTGTAAAAGAATGGGACTTAGAGACTTCTTAAAGGACATCAAACAGAATGTAGCTTTATTTGTCTGGGATGAAAACTATGGCAACAATTATGCTATTTAAATAATTGTAAACTTGTTGTCTCCTGTGGGGAAGAAGGGCAACTCCCAGACAGGCCATGATGCTGGAGATGCCATAAATCCCCTCTCTTTTTCAGGTTATAGCATGCAGTGAGAACAGAGTTCAAAGTGGGTGATGCTCTTGGAAATGAGTAGTAGAAGACCTGCTATTCTCTAAACCTGAAACATTCCAAGCCTGGTTGCTGCAGTCAGCCTGCAAGGTCTTCTGTGTGAAGTGTCTTACTGACAGTGAAAACTACCATTTTCTATAGGAAATCTTCTGGTAATTAATCATATTTTCTATTTTCCCCATTAATTCTAATATAATCTGATCATGCCCAATACAGCTTTCCGAGAACTTCTAACTGCAACTCTTCCACCACCATTCACTGAATATCAGACAGGTGAGATTGTTGCACTGGCCAAGAAAAAATATTTAAGACTTTCACTGGATTTTCAGACTGAAAGGGGTAAGCCTGGGATGACAATATGCCTGATGTTATCCTAGAGATATCATCTGTAACTAGGTATTTGTTATTTTGATTGATGTGTTCATATGCTTCCAGGTAAACACAAATGTTAAAATGTTAAAATTAATAGTTAATTAGAGGAACTACTAACCATAACAACAATAATTGAATATTGTGGTAGCAACAATGGTTTTTGAGCACTCACTGATCACTAATGTCTCCTGTCTCCATTGTTTGTGCAGACTGTTCAAAGGACTGTCTATTCCTCACATTTACCAAGCTGCTCCAGATGGGGACTCTGAAGGACTGGAGTGAAAGTAATACCATGGAAATTGTTCAAAATTTGTTCATGAAGAAAACAAGCTTGAGAAGGACAAGGGATCTTCAGGCTCCATTCCACTTTCCTTCCCAGTGGCTTTTTCGTAATTCAAATGTCATAGGCTAGATCAGTAGATTTACAATGAGCTCTTCAGTCTCTTCTTTCAAGGATCTTACCTCTTCCAAAAGAGAGATGTGACAGTTTCAAGTGAAATGGTTTTTGCAGGTGATTTTCTTTATAAGGTCAAAGTAAAACCAACAAAACCAGAACATATTAAACCTCACATACCCAGTGAAGAGGATAAACTTGTCTTTGGCCTTTTTTTTGACTTTCTGGAAAGAAGACAAAAAAACCTGGGCTATCTCATCAGATATCCTGGCAGTTGCTATAGACTGTACAATTTGACTGCATCAGGAAAATAAATCTATTTTTACGCATGGCTGAAAGTTTTGTTCTTCGAGTGTTTGAGTCTAGAAGGTGAAAGCAAACCAGAAAATAAAATCTTCTTTGAAACAATGTTTGTTCCTACTCATTAGAGCAGTGAAAGCCTCAACAAATCTTTTACAAACTGAAGTCAGAGTATAATGAAATGTCATAGAACTCTGCAGGACTAAGAGAAGCTTTTCCAGAACAGTAGAATTCCAGAGATGGAATCTATATTTGGGAAACAAAAAACAGGGTTAAATGGTTTCTACTCTTTCTTTCACTCTCTATAAAAGTTCCTCTGAACACCTGGCTTTCAGTCCAGCATCTAAATAATAAAAAAAAAAGAACCATCCCAAACTGACTAGGGTTTTTTACTGACTGAAGAGAAACAAGTGTTATGTTCTGCTGCACATTAGCTGTAATAAGTTTCACTTAAAAAAAAATGCTAAAGCAATAGAAGTGAAGAGTAGATATCCTGATAGGATTAATTTTTTTCAGGATATTACCTGATTAGAAGTCTGTATGAGACATAGAGGGACTCACATGCCTTCACTGAGGGAAGATAAACTGTCTTGCACAGGGTAGTGGAAGTCCTAGGTTCCAGTTAAAAAGGAGGTAACACCATTTCTGTGGAGCTTAGATTTGGAGCTTCAGTTTACTGCAGTTCCTTGGTTTTTTGGGAATTCTGTCAGGGCAGCAGAATAGCATACCTTTGGTCTGAGGACAGCTTTGTGTTAAGGAGTAAAAGCAAGGAATCCTGGGCCTGTTTGTAGACAGATGGACTTTGTCACAACTTTGGCAAGGACCCTTTGAGCCTGTTACTAATGGGTTTGAATTGCATGGGTTTGAATCACTGAACTAACTACAGCATTAGGTGTTCTCCCACTCTTTTATAACTGACAGTAGAAAATCTTTCCAGTCACAGCAGAGTCTAAAGGACTGAGATAACACAGACCATTTCCTGTTGGACTGTGAAGGTCTGCAAAGTTGGAGACTTCACAACCTGTCCGGGCAGCCCATTCTACTCTTTGATCACCCTTGCAATGAATTTATTTTTTCTTATGCTTTAATGAAATTTCTCATGTTTCAGCTGGTGCCCATTACCTCCGATTCTGTCACAAGGTAACAGCAAGGATTTTCTGACTCCCTCTTCTTCATTCCCTTCACTCAACTATTTACACACATTGGTACTGCTCTCCTGAACCTTCACTTCTCTGGGTTGAACAGCCACGATTATCTCACCTTCTTCTTTTACAAAAGATGCTCCAGTGCCTTCACTGGACTTTTTTCAGAAACTTTGTGTCTCTGTTGTACTAGAGAACATGGAACTGAACCCCCACATTCCAGCCATGGCTTCAAGGCTGCTGAGGGAAAGAAGGGAGGGGTCACATCCCCTGCCCTGCTGACAGTTCTGTTCATTGCAGGCCAGGCTGCTGGTGGCCTGAGGGTGCATGACTGGCTCATGGTCAGCTTGCCATTCACCAGCACCCCCAGGTCCTTCTCTGCAGCGGTGCTGTCCAGCCGCTCCCACCATTCACATTCCTGATTCCTTCTTTCTTCTCAAATGTCAGACACAGTGAAGCAACCACCCTTCTTCATTCCACAGTCATGCAAATGATGGAGTTATTACCAATAATCTTAAGAATGCTCCTGGACTTTGTTCATAGTTAGAATAGGTCACCATACTTTATGTGTGGTGATACTGATGGGATATTCCCCATTAACTCTTCAAAAGAAAGAAAATAAAATGATGGGTTGGATGCTGCTATTTGTATTTGTGTCACTATTAAAAAACTAGCAACTTCTATGGATCAAAAAGTGAAAATATATTATCCCAGAAAGACAAAGCCCATACTGATACTCTCTTGAATTTATATTATTTCCTATATTTCCTGTTTTAGACAGAAACTGATAAAAAATACATTGTCTTAGTTATTAACCATCTCTCACATTACACAGAATAACTATTCCATTTTTAGTCACAATTGTTTTGCATTTCAAAGACCTTTTTTGATGAAAATTAGAAACCAAATTCTCTGAATCTCTGATCCTTTCTTATTTCAAAGTGATTTTCTGCATGACAAGGTCACACCCACAGTGCTGTATCAAGCTCCTAATTATGGCCCTGATTTAATTCATCTACAGAGGAACAGGGCAATCTGTCATGAATAATTTCAGAGCCTTGGAGTTAGACAAACTCCAACAATGTTCAGTTCCTTGAGCATCTAATCAAGTACCAGGTGATATCTGCTACAATACGTAATGCATTACTAGTTGTGCAATTGTGGACCAAAAAATGGTCTCTCTGCTCCTGAGACCTGCCAATCAAAATTGCAAGGATACACCAGTATGGACTTGTCCACCTTTGTACCTTTGAGGGAGTAACTTAACTTATACAAGGACCATGCTGGTTTACTGTATTTGTCTGTGGTTTCTGGCAGAGATGGTAAATGGAACTAATAACAGTAATAGTAATAGCAATAGCAATAGTAGTAATAGTAGTAATAGTAGTAATAGTAATAGTAATAGTAGTAGTAGTAGTAGTAATAATAATAATAATAATAATAATAATAATAATAATAATAATAATAATAATAATAATAAAAGATGTTGTTTTGTTTTCCACCTTGAATGCAATTTAGCATGTGTGAAACATGTTCTTACATAGTTTTCCTGCTTTATATTTACCCATCTGAGCCTGCATATGAAGTTTAGGCTGCAGGATCCCTTGTTACTCTAGTAACCACTTTTATCAACCCAGAATGTGCACTGAGAGGACTTCCTACTCTGATTCGAGATTGGTTGCAGGAGGAGAACTAGTGTGAAGATGCAGATATTGTTTTCATCAACTGTCTTCAAGTTTTTTAACTGTCTGCTTTGGTCTTTCTCTTAACTAGCTGAAATTTCTACCCTCCTTATATACAACCCAATCTTATGCTCCTCAACTTCTTTACATACAGCATGATCTAGACAGAGACTTAAGAAATATAGTCATATATGGGGCAGCATGTACTTCATCGAGATTATTAGCATATGATACATTTTAATATTTAAATAGCACTGAATGAGGCAAAAGTTCATTTTTATCCATAGCATCCTTCAATGTTCTGGTCATACAATTTCTTTTAATTCTGCTTGGCTCTTCAGAGACAAAAAGAGGACCATTCTGTCTCCACCACACCATGTCCTCCAGCCATCTCAGATTTTCTCCATGTCAATTGTGTATTTCTCCACCTGCAAAGATGACACATTGGGTACACAAAACTGGCTGTAGATAGTAAGACTTAGTGCTTGCCTGGGCCTTTGGTCTTCATCCCACATTGGGGTGTTGCAGCCCTAGGAGTGATTACACCTCATAACCAACCTGAAGTGTTACACTTCGGCCTCCTCCCAGCTCCTCTGTAAGAGGCTGAAAGTTCACAGTATAAGAAGAATCTTAAATGCACTGTTCTTCCCTCTGGCATAAAAACTATTCATAATTACTGCCATTTCTTAAGTTAACTGCAACAATATTCTGATGGGAAGTGTTCTTTCATCTGGCATTAGCCAAAGGAAATGACTTTTCATCTACATTAATTTACATGTACATTAAACTCATGACAAAGCAAATTGTGAAGATAAAGCACCACCATCATACCTCTGCTTCCACTGCCTGTGCATTTCTTTCTTGTCCTTCAGTTTGACTAGCAGGTCTTGACTCATCCATAGTGGTCTCTTCCCTTCTTCTCCTGGTTTCTTTTATATGGAGACCAAGGATGTAATCGCTTCCAGCTTTAGCAAGATGGAAGCAGCTTAAAATTTTGAAAGGAAAGGATATTCATGTAAGCTGTGACACAAAGCACTTTCCCAAAATGTATGTTGTTTTTGTAGTTTGTTAGAGCCACTCAGCACAGACATTAAGTTTAAATTGCCTAATCTGCTTTTCTCCTTTGTTAGTCATCCTTAAAGAAACAGCCTTGGGTGTTGGTGCTGTCCTCTTAACACTTAGACTGATAATCAGTGGTTAATCAGCTACTGTTCAGAATGTACATACAACCAGCATTGTGAAAGACAAAGTATGTGCAAGGATGTGACATGTGAACATGTCATGACATCCAGAATGCAAAGTAAATAAAGGGGCGCCAGAATATAGCACATCTGTCCATCTGTCTGTCTATGTCTAAATTTCTAAGGCAATCAAAGAGCAACTGCTGATTGGAAATCAGATTTGTAGGTCAAGAAAGAAACCTGCTTTAAGACCTGACTAAATTATTTTCTGTCAGTTGAATTAGATGAAACTCTTAAACCAAATCAATGGATGCTGAAGAGAGACAGCAGCATTTGAAGAGGCCGGAGGCCATAGTAAGCGTTGCAAGTGTCTCAGATAATAATGAAAATAATCAAAGGCTTCTCAGCTAGAATAACTTTCTCCTTCGGGAAAAACACTACTGACAGAACTAATGGGCTTTAGAAAAGCATATACAAGCCGGGACAGTGTATTTAAAGCAACTGTTGGTGAAAAACAATATAATTAGAACTCTGTGTTTGCTTTACAGTCACAAATTGTTGCAATTTGCTTTGCTCTCTGGTTTCCAAGGAGGTAAAAGGAAGAGGAACAGGAATAAATTTCCCTCTGGGCCTTGGTACTTTAGTCAAGCCAGTCTTGATTATACTTGCTCATTATAGAGAAGCAACTTACCCATGGACATTAGAAGGATGACACCAGTTCTTTATTTATAAAGAAGATATTTGGATTTATTATCATATCATATTAAGTCCTTCCTTCCTGCCTGCCTTCCTGCCTCACTTCTCCATATTTTGTCCTTTATTTCCCCTATATTTTCTTATGCCTAATCCCCAACCAGCACAAATGCTCATATGGATATAAATGCAGGCAGCTATTTAAACTCAAGAACCCAATTAATTCTCTTTGATAAAAATTAGCTCACACATTAGCATCTTTCCTAATATAAAGAGTTGCCAGTGGACCCCTGTGCACTATCTCTCCTTCTCTCCTCAGAAAGACACTACCTCCTTGTGTCAGAGTGTATTTGGTCTGGCTGAAGTGGAGATCATTTTCCCACAGCAGCCCTCCCGGTGCTGTGCTTTGCATTAGGAGCTGAAAAGGTGTTGACAACACAGCATTGCCTTGGCTGCTGCTGAGCAGTGCTGGCACAGCACCAGCCTCTCTCTCCAGCACTCCACCCCACTCAGGCCAAAGGCTGGGGGTGGGCAGGATCCTGGGAGGACATGTAGCTGGGACAGCCAACCCCAACTGAACAAAGGGGTATTCCACATCATAGGATGTCTGTCCAGGTACAAAACCTAAGGGGAAGGAGGAGGAAGGTGTGGCCTTCATTGTTCGTGGTGTTTGCATTCTGGACCATCTGCTGTGTTGAAGCCCTGCTTCCCAGGAAGTGGCCAGACATTGCTTGCTGGTGGGAAGTAGAAAATAAAATCCTTTGTGTTTTTTTTTTTTTTGTTTGTTATGTTCTGATTTGAGTTTTGTTTTTTGTTTGTTTGTTTGTTTGTTTGTTTTGTTTGTTTGTTTTGTTTGCATTCTCAAAAAAATTGCTTTAGCATTATGTCATAAAGTTCCTTTACCTTTAAGAAAGTTAAAGTTGCTGGGGTCTCCTGGGAGTCTTTTCTCTTGACCAATTATCGGTCATTGCTGAGAATTGACAGCAGTTTTAGCCATTGAAAAGTAGAATCAACTCGTGAACCCCACCTTAAAGTGTACACCCAGAAGTCTGTGGTGCTCTTTTGTTTTCCTGACTGTGAAGCGTGGCGGAGCTCCGGCTGGCCTCCAGTTCCCTGCCCAAGCCATGTGGCCGGGCCGGGGCCGAGCCGGGCCCGCCGCGTCTCTCGTCTCCCGGCCGGGAGATGAGGCTTGCCCCGAGTTAGGTCGGGCTGGGCCGGGCTCGGCCCGATCTCTGGTTCAGCTGGAGGTTTTGCTGTAACTACATTCACTAGAAAACTGCTGAGTGAAAGAGGAAAGGAACTCTGAGCCTGCAGCAAGCAAAGACAGAGACCACGCTCTCTAAAAGCAGCTATGAAGAACTTTCCAGCGCAGACGGCTCTAGCTCCTGTTCAGCAGAGATCACCGAACCATCTACAAAAGCTTGGGCAAGATTTTAACTCTTTCTTATCCAGATGAGACTTGCGGATTAATCTTTTCATCCAGAGAGAGAAAAGGAGAGTGATCAACATGAAAAGAGACTTTATAAACTACTAGTGGCAAGAAAGAAAAGAGACTTCAAGAAAGGTAGAGAATTAAGGAGATGCTTTAATTAAGCTGAAATATCTTTCTGTTAAAACTATGGAAATGGACAATGAAGTCTTGAGAAAAACCCCTTTAATTCATAATAGAGTATGGAGAGGAATAAGGTGTTCAAAGTGTAAATTTAAGTAATAAGTGAAGTAATTGTGGTATAGTGAAGTGCTGAGAAATTTGAAGCCTTGAGAGGCAATGAGAAAAACTGTTTCTTAGTGAAGCTCACAGAAGCAGATGAAGAATACTTTTTTTGCCTTTGACTAACTTATCCTTAAAAATGCTATCTTCAAACTCATGACCCATAACACATTTTCAGTGATGTAGAATGGGAGGGGTGGGCTTTAATAACAGTAGCTCTGAGCAGCTGATATCAGAGAAACGAGAAACTATAACAAAAATAGTTTTCTTGTGACAAACTCCATAAATTAACAGAAAGGAACTTCTGTTTCTCTACAGAAACTGAGGAAAAGACTATGGAAAGAATTAGAACTGTTTAAACCATCAAAATTATACAGTTTTTGTCTCTGTTGTCATGTAAACAAAAGAATAGTGAGCAGTGAGAAATGAAAAGGTTTTTCTAAAAGTTTATTCTGGTGTTCTTATTCTTGTAGTTTGTCAATAAACTCTTCTTTATTCCTTTTAAGTTTTATGCCTGGTTTGCTCTTATTTTAATCCATATCTCACAGCAAGAAATAAATAATTCCTTTTTTCCCCTTTTTGTTAATTACTGGTTTAAAACCACGACACATTATTTGTGCTTTTACAGTGCTGTGCTCTTTACTGGTATGCAGCATGTACACCACACAAAGTGAATACTCCTGCAGCCTGGGAGGAGGTTACCTACAAAAGCCTGATCCTGATGTTATTTTGTTATCAGCAGAATTAACACAGAGGACTTTTTCCCCCTGTGGACTTTGGGAAATGTCTCTGAAAGTGAAAATATTTGTTCCTTGTGGCAGGAATCACCCCCAGACAAAATGCAAGCGAAGTCTCTTCCTTATGCAAAGCCTATAATAGCATGTTTGTAAGTATCCAGCTTTATATTCACCAAAAGGTGTCCTTTCAAATAGGTATGCAATGAGAAGCTGTTAAGGCATGATCAGAATCAGGACATAAGGTCACAGGGAGACAAGAGTAGCCAATGGAAGCCTTATGTCTTTGGGAAAGGCAGTAAAATATGCTGCTATTTTTAAAAAACACAGGAAAAAAGAAAGAAGTTACACTCCTAAAAATGATGGAAGCACAGTCATGTGTGGCGATTGACTAAGTATTTATGAAGTAATGAATGAATCCACCACTAAAATAAAAGCAAACCTTGAAACAAGAAAGCTTAATGTTTCAGCATGGTCTTGAGGATACAAACTGATAGAAGTATTAACATAATAAATAAAATCAACGTTGCAAGACCCCAGACTCCAGGCTACTCTTACCCCCAGAACAGTTTATCCACAGGGAATGTATTTAACCTTTCACAAGAAAAAGGATTTCATTCATGAAAGAAGCTAAAACCAGAAAAGATTAAATTTGAAGCTTGATCTCCCCAGGCAGCATTTTAACCAAAAGACACCAAGAACATTAAATTAATTGATTCAACTTCTCTCTGATTTTTGCCCCAAGGTGACAGATTTTACTAACAAATACACAAGAAATTTGAAGTATTGGGTTATTCTTTGTGTATTTCAGAAATTTCCAGCTATATTACAATGGCACAACACAGACAAGTTTCCATTTTCTGCATGCTTTTGGAGTAGAAAAGGCCTGTAATGAATCCTTCATAAAAAAAAAACCAAAAACATGAAAGAAAGGAAAGAAGCAGCTTCTGATGGTAAGCAGCCTACACGAAGGGACAGCTCTCCTCGAGGTTCTTAGTTTAATTTTTCTATACAAATTCTTGTACTCTGCTCTCAGAGCTGACTACAGTACAGGCACAAGCACATTGTGACTCCTTTCACTGTAAAATAGACAGGTATGTCTGTCGTGGCAATTGTGCTTTGAAAGACACGAGCTCAGTGTACTGCATCTAATTGCTGTTTCTCAGGAACACGTACCTTCAACCTCACCATGCAAGTACAGGAAAATGGGCATAATTTATTAGTCTGTGACATGTGGATTGAAGGTCAGGTTTCATCTCTGACAGCATGTCTATCCCAGCCCCAGTATCAGGGATAGATATTCCTCATAGAATAGAATCACAATGTGGTATGGGCTGGAAACCCAAACTGATCAAAACTAAAGGATTTTCTTTCAATTTTGCTTGTGTGCTATTGGAAAAGTGCCTAATAATTGGTGGATTTGGTTCTGCAAAATAGTTTTTTAAAAAAATTAAAACATATAAGGCTTTGTTTAAACACATTTGCTATGTTGCCTCTGCCTCCCCGCTTTTTTGTTTCTAAAGATGAGATGCATGTCTTTCTTCTGTCATGAGCATGAAGAAACATCAAAGCAAAACAATACATGTAGTAAACAACAAATTTACAGCAATTAGGAATTAGTCAGATAATACACACAATTAATAACACTTGTGAAATTAGATGATTATCAAGTACTAAAATACCGTACCATCATTCCAGAGTCTGCAACAGCTGATAAACCTCAAATCAGTGATGAATTGGATAATCGTCCCCTTTCAAGATCACCAGATTCCTACTTCCCTGTCATAACGGGGTTTGAAGTCTGTAGATCTGCTAAATAATACTAACCAGGGAAAAGGTAATTTAATAATCAGCTTTTTGCTTGTGGTTCAGTTTTCTTTACTGAGAGGGGGAAAGACTCTGCCACATTTCATGTAAACCCCTTCTGATAAGATTAATGTTTCCTCCTTGGTATCTCAGCTTCTGAAGAGATTAAAATGCAAAGAATTATATCAGTGGTTACATACATTTTCTGCCTTGAGGGAGGTGACACTGTGGCTGGCTTGGAGCCGCAATCAAGACAATGGAGGTGGAACAAGCAGAGTCAAAGGCAAGTATAGGCAAATGCATGACAAGGTTCTTCTATCTATAGATTGTGGTAGTTCAGGAAGGCCAGAAATGACATAGAAGTATGGTTTTGTTTAGTGCTTTGTAATTGCTGAGGGCATATGGTCCTAAAGAGGAACACATCAACAACAAAATAGGATAATTTGCAATAATTTCTTCCCTTGCTCAACTGCTAAAACATCTGTGTCAGATAAATGAATTTTTCTGCCTGTGCATGCTAGAAAATAGTCAACAGGAAAAAAAGGTGTTTACCTTAATACATGCTTTCTTTGTCAGCAGGTAAACTGGGTAGATCAGTAAACATAAATCTGCATCATTTCACCAACACAAAAAAGATTTCTGAGTGGTTTCAATGAGCTGAGAAATTGGCCTATGCACCCACGTGAGGCATCCAAAGATGTGGGGGCTAGGAGAACCTGTTCAACTGTGAGAAGATGCTGTGGGTAGTTGGAATTGCTGTTGAAATGGCAAAAACAGTGTCTGCAGTCATACAAGAAGGGAATTTTTTTTCTAAGAGCTCCGGTATCACCGAATTTTGGTGTTTACAGAGTTACTTCATATTATTTCATTTTTTTATATTTTCATATTAGCTCAACTGTATGTTGTTTCATATTAGCCCAAATAAGGCGCTCAACTCTTCATTGTTTGTGTATTTTCTTTAACCTTCTAGATTGGATAAGGTAAATGGCTATTTTAAGCCTCTTTACTGAAGCTCAGGTTAAACCTGATTTTTCCCTCGTATTGGAATGTGTTAACAGGTTGAGCAGTTGTGACACAGCTCACACAGGGGATGCACGAGGCCGCTATACCAAAGATGGTGTGTCTGGATCTGAGTTTCCCATGGCTGTGTCCCACAAAGAGAACAGTGTGTCACACCTGTGTTGCTCTCTGCAGTACTGTGAAACAGAAAAGTCATGGGGTGGTGGAAACATCTATCTAAAGTAGTGCTGCGACACCTGAATGGGAGGGAACCCTGAGTTCAGTGCAGTATTCTGGCCCACTCTTTGAGATAGATCTGTGATGAGAAAAGGTAATATATTTGTCTAAATTAATAAAACTGGCAGGAAATTAGGAACTGAAGGTGTCCTGTGGAAAGAAATTTACTGCAGAAACCAGTTAAGATTTGCTGACTGCTAAACCAGACTCAGACAGTTGACATTTTACACTTAACTTACTTTTTCACTAAGCTTTTAAAAAAAACTGCCTTAAAACAGAAAGCTTGAGAGAAAAAGACTGAAGGAAACAACATAATGTGTAACAGCAGAAGTCTGCCTTCCATTTCCACATTTTTCTTCAGGTGAGGAAGGCTGTGTATCATTCATCTGTGGCCAGTTCTCAGACCCAAGACAAACATGAGAGTCTGATGGGAGGTAGTTGTCTGCAGACTGAACAGAAATGACACCTTGGAAGTAATGGAGCTGTTTTCTAGCTTGCTAGTGTGTCAAACAACAACTGGGATGTGAAGTCTCTGAAATCTCTTTAGGTGCATGGAGCAGTTTGGAGAGCTTGAGTAACCCAGAAGATTTCCTAGCAGTTGCAAAGGCAGTGGGAGAGCACACAGCAGTGGGAGCAAAGGAGAGATCTTACAATGTTTTTATCAGTTGCCCTTTCAAAGTCTCCAGCCCATGACACGTAACCATCTTCACAGCCTTTTTTCAGAACAAGGAGCCTTTCTCTTTCTCTATTTCTTCCAAACAGGTTGTTCAGAAATGAACTCCTTTCTAATAGCAAAATGCAGGAATTTTACAGAGAGAAGTCGATTGGGGATGCCAGTGGAAAGGTTTTAATTGCAGTAAAGCCTGTGCTTTGTGTGCCAGGTATCAGGAAGGCTGATGTTCTTCATGCAGAACATGGGCTGCACTACATCAAGAGAGAACCTAATGCCTAAAGCAACAGGCAGCAATCCAGAGGATATAAATGTTCTAATTTTTATTTGAATGGATGTGTAGCCAAGGTCATGAGGTTATCTTTTCATCTTGCTTGTCAGTGGTGATGTTTCTGCACCTCCTGAGAGTACATAGACAGTAAATTCCACAATAGTGTGACAGCTGATGCATCCAGACTGCTGAGCCCATGACTTTGAACATTGTGTTAGAGCTTTGGTGCCCACCTATTGCTCCCTGTGAACTCCTTTAAGAGTCAAGGAAACTGTTTTTCTCTTCTTACCAGAAAGAAGTTTGTATCAAGGTGAGTGTTTATCTGTTTTCCTGGGCAGCAAATGATAGGATCAGAGGGAAAAAACCTCAGGTTGCACAAGGTTTAGATCAGATATTCAGAAATATTTCATCACTGACGGGGTTGTCAAGAATTGGAATAGGTTGCCCAGGGGGGTATTTGAGTTGCCATCCCTGGAGGGATTTAAAAACTGTATAGATATGACACTAAGGGACATGGCTTTGTCATAGACATGGCAGTGTTGGGTTAACAGTTTGACTGGATGATCCTGGAAATCTTTTCTGACTTAAATGATTTTGTGATTCTGTGATTCTATGATGACTCATTTGCCTATCTCAGACTGCTGGCATTTTTTCAAGTGCATGTCTCCCTCCAAAAGTCTCCTCTTTTATAGACAAGGGCTGGAACTGAATCTCAGGGCATAACCTAAGGAAGCAGCTTTTCTCATGCAGACATGAAGTACAGCTTTAAAAGTGGGTACCTGAATTAAATTTAGTGTTTGAGCTGATGGCATTTTCAGCCTGACTGTATTTCTTCTTGTTTCTAATGCACTGAATTCTAGGGAAAATCTGAGAAGAGGGTACTGAAAGCAGTTGAATGAACCTGACAATTAAGGCAAATTTATAAAAACTTCTTGAGCAGATGTGACAGAAGAGCTTTTTGTACCAAGCCTTTGGAAATGTATAATTTCAAATGACAGAGCTAAAGGGACAAAATAAGAAGCTGGGAAAAGACTGGAAGGCACAGGTGTGACATCTGTATGTGTGCCCAGCTAAGGACTTTGTACCACAACACCTTCAGAATGGAACTCATAACCTAACCCCTCTTCATGGTTGGACTCAGTGGTCCTAAAGATCTCTTCTAATCTAAAATAGTCTATGGTTTATTTCTAGTCGCTCACAAGCTGCTCTACTCGTTTGTCTCTTGATGCAAGTAAGCAATTGAAAGCGTATCCCACTCGCTAGGAAAACAGAATAGGTTTTTACTCTCAGTTATCTGGAATTGACCATGAGAAATAAAATGAGATTAAGTACTGAATATTGAAAAGTGAGGTCATAAATGACTTTATGAATTCAAAACCCCATCCACAGATCACACTGGATGTAAACTTACAATCCATCATCATTTCTCCATCTACCCCCCTGTTCTCTCCTATTTGAACAGATTTTTTTCCAAGTAATTTTCAGCTTCTTTCAAAATAATCTGTGTCTCTGTCTGTGAGCCTGTCTTAGATCTTACTCCTTGTTGCAGTTTTAAGGTCTTGAGCAAGTTCTTCACTTCAGCATGTCATGAAATTTACAGAATTACTCATCAACACAGTGTCTGTGGTCATGGGTAGGCTTCTCAGATACTGTCTGGTAACTTGCTTGAAGGTGGGTAGTTGACCCTGACTCATCCTTGCTTTGAAGGCTCTAAACTGGTACTTAAACCATATTTGCTGGGTTCCTGGGGGTTGCCTGCCTTGGCATTGAGAGAAAAACTTTTAATTCTGCACTGTTTTCATTGCTCTTGCTTTGCCCTGTTAAAAGGAATTGCTACCCCAGACCCTGCACACAGTCTGGCACTATCATCCACAGCCTGTCCTCAGTGTTGCTTTCAAAACACCTGGTAGCCAGCTGTTGTGGTTCTAAGCCCAGCTGGAGATGAAACACGATGCAGCCACCCACTCAACCCCACGTCTCTTCCTACTTCCCTAGCGCAACGGGCAGAAGAATCAAAATAAAATTTGTATCTTGAGATTAGAGCAGTTTAATAATTGAAAATAAAGTAAGAGACAGTAATAATGGGAAATTATAATAATAATGATAAGAAAATGGAAAAACAAGTGGTGCAGAATGCAATTGCTGACCACCTGCTATGCTTCCCCCCAGCTCCTTCTGCATATTCCCTCACTGGCAGAGCATCATACAAGGTAAAAAGTATTTGGCTTACAATAAACAAGACTTAGCTGAAACCCCAAACATCAGTTTATTATCAATGCCATTCTCATCTCAAATCAAAACACAGCACTGTAACAACTACTGAGAAAAGCTGACTCCACCCAAGCTGTAACCAGGACACCAGCCTATGTAACGTGGCTTGAACTTGGACTCTGCATTCATGGAACACCGATGCATGTCAGCAGAAGGGTTTCCAGAACAGGAAAAGATGTGGTAGGGTGTTCATATGTTGTCTGAGAGTGGCTGCCAGCAGTTGCTATGCCTCCATGTTTGCCTCATAGTGACATCACCATTGGGTGCCATCCCACTAGAAACATAGGGCCCACCACACTGCTTCTGCTGACACTTGTCAGAGCATCTTTTCCCACAAGTTGAAAGGTTCATGTTGCCAAAATTGGCTTTGAGAGATCCCTGGAAATTATGGTTATAACTCTTCATAAACCTGCATAATGCATCAGTGTAACACAAAAGTATTGCACATGATAAAATGAATCACACATCTTCGTTCTAAGTGTCAAGCTGAAATGTTCTACAACTACTACACTTATTACTAGTAGGAAAATGGTGAACGTTGTACTTCTTTAACAGATTGTTTAAAGCTTCATTTAAAAATTCTTTTCCCTTGTCAGTCTGAATTTCTGAGGCCACCAGCTAAAGTAGTTTTAAAATATAATAAATAAAATAAATAAATAATAATAAAGTTGTTTTACCTTTTGAGCTGATGTTCAGACATGTTTGTCCAATACGTATTGCACCATAAAGAAGTGCTTAACACCACTGTTACAGGTGAAGAAACATTGCATATTACCAAGTCTGCCTGCCACTGCACATTCACCTCTGCCGCAGTCACCTTGTCCTCTAAAGAAGTTTCTTGCTACCTTGAATAATATTTAAAGTCCTGGTTCAAAAGGTGGGTTGTCAGGTTGCCACTTGCCCTCTTGTTCAGAGTAACAACTTACACCTCCCAAATTTTCTGCCTTCCTAGGAACACAGCAGATGTCTTTCAATGGAAGCAGTGGTGTAGCCATGTCTACATGCAACTTACTGCTACTACAACCATGTTAGAAATGCAATGTTTGACAATCATTTGAGCTCATGTACAGATAAACTTTGTGATGGCACATAAGGGGAGTTTGTTGTTAACCTTCTTCAGTCTTTTCCCCCAGAATGTCTTTGTCCCATCTGTGTCCACTCCCTTTCTGTGACTCTGTCAGGCCCCAGACATGAATATCAGAACAGCATGACACACTTCTTACTTCTGCCTCCTCAGTCAGTCATCTGAGCTTTTTGAAACTTTCTCTAGGCTCACTGACTTAAGGAAAAGGAAACAAATTTTGGACAAGCGCGCATAGTGCTTGCAGGTCTTGCAGGCAGCTTTAAGAATGACCTGCAACTTGGGAAAAGGGAGGTCATCAAGACTATCTGCCCTGTGTGAAACTTACCAAAAATTGCACATACCAGTTCTTAGGCCCATTGGCCAGTTCTTCCAGACTACACTACCAGTTTGTGTGGTCTGTGTTGGAAAGACTCTAGCGGTTTTTGTTGTGGCGTGTCTTTCCCTCCCCCCTTATTTCCCCACCCCCCCTTTTCCCCTTCCTCTGACACTGTTTTTTTCTGTTTCCCATTTTCATGCACAGTGTGGTCTGTGTGAAACCCTCCAGTGTCTGCCCAAGCCATACTGTACAATCACGCATTGGACTGTGGCTGGGTGCTGGCTTCTTGGTTCAGCTCGTAGGTTTGATTTTGTCTATGGCATCCTGTAGGAAGAGGGAAAAAGTTAAAATGACCAACTGGAAGATGGTGCGCTGTACGAGGAGGTAGGGCCCTTCCTCCCCAACCCCCGTTCATGTTTCTGGTTATGATGATAGTTATGATGCCAGCTGCAGGTGGCAGTGACGTAGGCAGGCGGAAATGACACGCCGAGCTGGAAAATATAAAAAGCAGAATCACCCCCTAATAAAGGCCATTTTCCATCCACCACATTGGTGTCTGTGAGCAGTGGTCTGAGCAGGCTTGAGGTAGTTGCCGTGTCGTTCCCGAACCAGGTCGCCTAGCTGGTTTAATGGCCACAAGTGGTGCCAAAACCCTGGAAAGAAAAAACACCTGGGGGACAGGATTCGCCTGGACGGGTGAATGATGGCCAGGCGGCAGGACCAGTCCGGCGGGGAGGACACTTCCGGACCCACAACGATGGAATCGCTCGTGAAGGTCGTAAACCAGATATATAAGCGGTGGGGGATCGATTGTAATCCCAAAGATTTTATCCTCTCCGTGATGAGGTTAATACAGATAGGGGTCATTGACCGTCCAGTGGACATACTCCACCCAGAAATATGGAGAAGGTGCACAGAGGCACTCACGGAGGACACGATGTCCTCAGGTAGTGGGAAAACGCTTAAAGCGTGGGGTAGGGTTGTAGATGCATTGCGAAAAGCTTTGCAGGAGCAGGAGACATGGGAGGCTGCACAGGCGTGCCTTTGAGTCACTCCCAAATTAGGAGTGTGGCGGCCACCCAAATGATCGGCTGTGACCCCACTGGGTCCGTGCCCTTGCAAGAGCAAGAGCGGTCCGTACACTCCCAAAGCTCTGACGCTCTCACGGGGGAACCGGAACGAATTTGGTCCCCTCAAGATGATCAAATTGTAAAAGCTAACCACTCCATCGCCAACTTGGGGCCGAAAGAAGTTCTAGAACGGTCCCCGCCCTATGCACAGCAAAATGGCACTGAGCACCAAGAGGGGGGGCGGGGTTGTCAGGTTGGTGGCGGGGGAGAAGGAGACCCATTTGATATTGTGGGCGTGCATGAGCAACTGAGGGCAGACCTCTGCATGGGGGGGGTGCCGAGGTGGATTGGGTCGAGGGGGAAGATGCTAGTAAAGGGAAAAGAGCCAATTGGGGCACCCGTCGAAAGACATGCCCTCACACGACTAGAACCTCCTCGAACAGGAGGCGGAGCAAGCCCAAATGGGTGGAACGCTCCACCCACAAAAGGGGAGGTAGGCAGGGGCAGAGCCCAACAAAAAGACACCACAGCCCAGAAACCTCGATCCAGTCAACTTCTGGCTCTGACTCAGACTCCAGATGGGACGGGTGGTCGGATTATGGGTCCACGGCAAGCTCTGACTCCAAGAGTTGGACAGGCTGAGTTAAAAGCCAACCCTCCTTCCCCCCCACAAATAAAGAGAGAACTATAAAAAACCCCGTTATGGACTGGAGAAAAATAGGAATGTCTTGTGCCAATTGGGGGCTGGCAGGCCAGCTGGCGTTTCCGGTCTGGTTGGGAGGGCAAGGTAGAAACCAAGAGAGTATACTCGCAGGTAAATCCCAAAGAGATACAGGCGGTTGTTAAGGCAGTCGGAGACAAAGAAATCAATTCGGCAATGGTCTCCACCCTCATTGATGGCATTTTCGGGGGCGGTGACTTGCTGCCGTTTGACATCAAACAGATTTCCCGGATGATTTTTGATGGGGTAGGGATGATCGTTTTTAGACAGGAATGGGAGGAAAACTGTGCAAAGCAGCTATCCACAGTAACTGGGGCAGATCACCCACTCCATGGCTCTAACCTTCAGCGCCTGATGGGTACGGACCAAAATATGCTCACCTCCCAAGTGCAAGCCGAGGGCCTGCAGGCCCAGGAAGTCATGGCATCCACCTGCACTGCCAGAGAGGCCATTCACTCAGCCTGCAGGGTCGTCACCAAACCATCCCCTTGGTCCACTATAAAACAGAGTGACAACAAATGGAGTGAAAGTGAAAGCTTCACTCAATTTGTAGACCGCTTGCAGGCAGCGGTCGACTCTTCAACCTTGCCAGCCGAAGCAAAAGGTCCGGTTATAACAGAATGCCTTTGCCAGCAGTGCAATTCAACTGTTAAAGGAATCCTGCAGTCCCTGCCGATCGGAGCCAGTCTCGCCGACATGATCAAACATGTCGCGAGAGAACATCTCGCTCCCATTCAGGCAGCCGTGCAGACGGCGATTGTTACTGTAATGGCTTGCTTTAATTGTAGTAAACAGGGTCATGTTGCCATTATTCAAAGGATGATACTAACAAAAACATTGAGTCTCTGTTTACAGGGCTATTCCCTCGAACACTGCCATAAGACAAAGAGAGACACCATGGCTGAGCTGCGAGACCGACTGTCCCGACAGAAGGCAGAGAGAGAAGCCCAGCAAAGCTGGTTCCAGTCTTGGTTCGACCAATCCCCATGGCTGACCACCCTGATATCTGCCATGACTGGACCGATATCAATGCTACTCTTAGCATTGATTTTTGGACCTTGTGTACTGAACAAACTGATGGCTTTTATCAAAAGCCGACTAGAGACAGTTAACATTATGTTGGTTAAACGCCAACAATTGCTTTAAGTTTCACTATGAAACTTGTTTGTTTGTTACCTTTTAACCATGTTTTAACGTTTTTACAACTACTAACACCTGCTATAATTCTTAATATTATTCCCCTTTTGCAGTTCATAAAGTTTAAACAGTTTTTATATGTCATGGGAGGGGTGGAGATGTGGGAAGAGGGAAGAAGTTAGAGTGACCGACCGGAAGATGGCGCTGTACGAGGAGGTAGGGCCCTTCCTCCCCACCCCCTGTTCACGTTTATGGTTATGATGATAGTTATGATGCCAGCTGCAGGTGGCAGTGACGTAGGCAGGCGGAAATGACACGCCGAGCTGGAAAATATAAAAAGCAGAATCACCCCCTAATAAAGGCCATTTTCCATCCACCACATTGGTGTCTGTGAGCAGTGGTCTGAGCAGGCTTGAGGTAGTTACCGTGTCGTTCCCAAACCAGGTTGCCTAGCTGGTTTAATGGCCACACCATCCTAAGGTTGCACAGGGAACCTGAGAGGCCTTTGAGAATGGGTTCACAGCCCAAGTCACACTGCACTTCTCCCACTCCCATAATGCCCACTCTCCAGCCCTCCTCCTGAACTTGAGCAGCTGCCTTGTAAAACAGGTTGAGGGCTTAATCTCTCTTTTACTTTTAATTGTTTTTTTTTTCCACAGTCAGACTTCAGCTATTAAGGTCCCTAGCTCTGATTAAAGAGTATTGGATATAACTTTTCTATATTCTTATGAATATATGCATGTATATTTAATTTATGTCTTTATGGACCTATGTATCAATATATTTGTGCTAGATATGGATACAGCAGAGTCAAGACACAGGCAATCACAGTCCAGTATGAAAACATCTGGGGCACAATAGTTAACCAAATGGAGGCTATTTGCCATGAATTTTAGCTGAAAGAGGTGGATTCTTGCATATTTAATATATAAGCTTTCTTGCTATGAAATTCTTCTAGAATACATAGGAAAGGAGGGACATCTCATGCTGCCAAGCAGTCACAAGGCAGCCTGCAAGCACTTGAAGTGTTATGTGTTTCCAAATTGTGACACTCAGGGCAAAAAGAGGTGGAGCACACAAGCTTCATGACTGGAAGAGAGAAGAGACCTTTGGGGCATGTGTCTGCCTGCGGGTAAGAATTGTAATTGTAGTACTTCTGTGTGCCCTACCTTGTCATTCAAACTGTTAACCTCTTGACTAACTAACTTCTTTTCAAACTGCCTCTTGAAATTGAATGAAATTGAAATTGAATTAAATTAATTGAAATTGAATTAAATGGAAACTGACATATTTCCATAATTTCTACCAGCAGAATTCCAAAGGACTGTGAGAGAAGTCAGTAATTTTTCTGGGACACAGTTCATCTGACCTACTTTGCTACTTTAGGCTGATCATAGAGTGTGTCTAATTCACACAGAGTCACCTACTTGCTGGATGCTTAAAGTTATGTAAGGTGGAACAACCAATCCCTGGGAAACTACCCAGGAATGAGAGATTATAAACACCTCCACTGCAGGAAAAAAACTATGAATGAGTTGTAGCACTCTGTCATACAATCAAGGATACCTCCAAGATACAAAAAATATAGTATTTGATATAGAATAGCAGGCTGGTTTGATTTCAAGAATAGTTCTAAGCTGCCAGAGTTTGTATGTCAAGAAAAATGTGTAAGACATTTCTGGCTAGGAAAATCTGTGTAACAAATCCTGAGACACCTTGGTTCTTGTGTAGATGTATTGCACATGAAAAAGAAAAAGCAGCTACATTTAATCAGGGGTCTGTAGGTTGCCTCCTGTACCTCCTTTCGCTCAAAGTCATTTATGGAACTCTCAGGCCAAACTGACTGTGATCAGACTACAAGGTAAGCTCTTGGGATGCCTTAATTGCTTGAGTTTGGCATGAATAAGGCACAACAATGACTTTTCTTGTTTCATCTCTCACCGTCATTACCTTTCACCTAGAGCTGAAGGCAGAAAGTGAAGCATGCAACTAAGGAATTTCAAAGGATTCTTAAGAGTGAAATGGGGAAGACAGTTTTTAATTTTTTTAACATTTCCCAGTCTTATCACATGCTGTATGTTTTAAAGAAGTTAATGGCATGGTCTTTATCTTTTAGCTAATGCTTGTTATTTTTTAAATTTGTGCATCTGATGAATGCCTGCCAGGAGACAATTTTTTTCTGCACAGTGGTAAGGAATATTATTCTTTTGTTGAAATAAAGGCTTTTGCCTTTAATGTCTGCCAGCAGACTGTGAACCAGCTATCAGTCTCTCCCTTTGGATCTATATTGTGATTGGAGGAAGAAATACAGGCTCTATAAAGGACACGATGCCTCCAAATTACGATGGTGGTAGTGGTGGGGTGGTATTTTTTTTCCTCTTTTGCATGTTCAGAGCTTTTGGGGAGAGGGGGCTGGGGTTTTGCAGTATTTTGGGATTTGTTTGTTTGTTTGTTTGTTTTGGTAGATTAGCTTTATTTCATTTTTTTTCTGCATGTTATTGCAGAAACATGTTTATGAAGTGAATGTATGTAGGGAAGTGCGCTTTCAATCTCGTGGTCATATTAAATGTTTTTGACAGAACGTGGTCTCTTGCTGCTTCCTGCATAAACAGACCAAAGATCATTAGACAGAAATGAGTTACACGAAGCAGTAACAAAATTACAATGCACAGTGGCATCTCTGGAAATAAGAAACTATAAATTAAGTTCTGTCTAATATTGAGGTTATGAATTAAAGTTCAAGATAAATACGGAAGTAAGATTTTTCATTTAAGCCCACAAGATCATAAATTATGGAGACTCAAGCTATCCCTCCCTCACATAAAGTGATTCTGGTTAAGAGGTAAGAAATGAGAACTAAACAGAGAAGAATGAGAGAAGACCCTTAGGTCCTAGAAAAGGAGATTCCACAGAGCAATCATATGGCTTTTTGGGGAGGAGATTGTCCCTTTGTAGACATAGCATGGTTTGATGATTCCCTGATGATCTTCATGGTGTGCCACTGTGTGGTATTTTAATGACACTCTGCTTCTGGTGGATCATGATCCTTCACTAGGGGAGGCACACTGTGGAGCACACAGGGCTGCCTATCACCCCAGTGCAGCAAACTTCAGTGATGTATTCCTATTCCTCTGTGAATTACATTTTCTTTTATTACTGCAGTGGAGCTTTTTTTTATGTAAAAAAGAAAAATCTCTCTCACTTCAGTGACAGTCAGACTCCTAGCATGTGATGTCTGCCCGCATCACCTCAGATTGTGATACTTTTTGGAGTATCACTTACACAGAAACAGTCACTTTCAGAACTCAAAAGCTGTGATGTGTGCCAGGGTTGTGTTGATCTGCTTGAATCCCTTCCTTGGAACAGCTCAGTCTTGAGATATGCACGTAGGAATTCAGAAGCCCACCACTAGGTTTTTACAAAACTTCAAACAGGTAATGGATGAACCTTTTTCAGTCTTTTCCCTGAAAATTAGAAAATTTGTCTTTGCCCCTTATATGTGCTCCTTGGTTGGTTCTTTTGTTTGTGTCTTGATTTGCTTCACTTTGAAAAAAAGAAAAACAACTTTCAATAATAGAAATCCATGAAGAACCTACTGGGTCCAGAACCTACACATCTCCACAGCTTGCTGCTGAGCCTTCCCTGTTTCCTGCCATCTGAGAACTGTAAGCCCTGAAAACCCTACTGTCTTTGGTTGTGTTTTTTTGCTGCTGGAACACCTGTGGACAGTAACTGTTTTCTATCTTCCTCTTCCTTATGCAGGTTTGTGAAATGACTGTGACTCATGTCTTCCAGGACCACAGCCAAATCTTTCAAGGTGGTTTAATCCCACTGACAGTGTTCAGATCTCTGCTGTGTGGATTTGTAGTAAGTGTTAGCTCTTTGGTGTAGAGAGTTGCATCAGGGCAGATGTACTGCAGAATCACATCCTTTGCTCTGTCTCCTGTCAACTCCCATTTTACTTCCCACTGCTGTTCCCTGCACATACCTGGCTGCAGGTACGTTCTGCTCACCATACAGACTGCAGTGTAGTGCTGAGGAATCAGAGCAAGCTGTCTTCTTACCTCTCAGCATCCTCACCAGGTGGGAATTGCACACTTGTGCTTGCATCAGAGAGTAAGAAGCACTTTGGGCTTAAACTGAAATTAAATTCTCAGCACCATGAGGTAGGGATTTTTGCAGAAGCTTCTGTCCAGTTGGGCTGAGTGAAACCAGTGAATCTTAAACACTGGTTTTTTTGCATACTCCATTGTCAGTACAGGAAGTGTTAGACTTCCATGATATTGTTGCTGTCTCATAACTGAGTAATATCTCTGTAAAACTGGAGAAGACCTCACTGTGAGACAGTAAGGCTGTCTCTTCTTCCTTTCTCCTCTTATTTAAAATCTCCATAAGACCCTCTAAGCTCTGCCATTTGGTGGGGCTTTCTTTCCCCCAATTAAATAATTCCATTCCAAGGTGGGTGATCATCTTAATTAGAAGATTTGGTAAGCAGATATTGGTAAGCAGAGGTTGTTCTAGATGTTCACCAGCTGTGCCTCAGAAACAAAAGCATGGGATTCAGAAAGCACATGACACTGCTTCCATGTAGCTGTAATCACAGTAGGCCCTGTGCGAATGAACCTTGCAATCTAGTGAAATACCAGCTCTGCCATTACCCCTTTCTTTGACCTAAGTGGAATGCAAAGCCAGAGCAGAAAGATGAGAGGTGAATGGTTGACCTGTCGGACTGGGACAGAGGGTGAATTCAAAAACCTGCAGCTTGTGTCTCCTTTTGTGATGAACTGAGACCTAGTAAAATGTGCAAGCAAAAGAAATATCTGAGACAGGAACCTACTAGTGACTGTATTGGGCTCTCAGTGCATGACATCCACAGATAATTCCACGTCATCCCATGGTTGTCATAAAGCAGATTTTACTTGGACCTCAGTTGTGAAACTAGTACCTGATGAAGCATGGCATAATGTTTATTATCCTTTTATCCCCCCATGTGCCCATCATTCTGCAAAGGGCTTTCCTTCCTCACTCCAGAAGCAACAAACAGAAGATACCCATGGATCTTCGCCAGCCTCCCCACTCTTTCCACAGGCTACAGCTCTGCTCACTTTTCAGCTATTTGGTGACTCTCTATTTCTGTAGCTGCAATGATTAAATGCCTCCTTGCAAGACATTTTCCCTGGCAAGTTCCACATCCCGCAGCATTCATCAGTGGCATGTCATCCAGATGGAGTTCCATTCACAGTAGTCTTCTATTAGATGATAGCTTTCTTTGTTCCAGACTCTCCCTGCCCATGCGAGACTAGACATGATGACAGAAGTTTTTCCTGTAGCAGTACATCTACAGAGTTCAATGCTTCCTCTGGAAGGCCCTCCAGCACAGCTCACAGCCCAAGAAAACAGCTGTTGTAGGTTTTACTTGGTCTATATCTTCGTGGCTTCAGAGATTTGCAGCTTATATACATATTCTTAGGTTTTGATTTATCCAGTTGTGCTAGACTAAGCAAGTTCAGTTTTCATTAATTGTTGTGAATCATATCTCAAGCATAATTCCCTTCCCATAACACTCATACATCTATGAGAGTAACATGTCATTGTGAGCAATGCAGATTAATCAGGGTGTCCTTCCTGCAATATTCTTTTCCTGTTTGGCAGTGTACTGACAGGGTCTAAAGCTCAGTCTGAAAGAAGAAATTATCTGACTCTCATGAAAAAGACAATATGAAGTAGTCAGCGTGGAAAAGAGAGTGATAACAGGCTCTGGCAGACAGAGCAATTCTACTCGAGAATACTTCACAGGTGACATATACACAGACACATGAGTGGTTCCCTGGAGAAAATTCAGTTGTAAGTGAAAAATTTAAACTGTTGATTTGGGTCCATGCTACAAAGGGAAGAAAGAACTAGTGAGACTCAAGAGGTCTGCTTATGCAGAGAGTACCCTGACTCTGGAATGCCTTGAACTTAGAGGAAGTACTTTGATAAAGAACTGTATGATACAATTTCCTCCATCTAACTGAACAGGGAATACTTAATTGAGAAAAGCTGTACAGATCTGTATTTCTCAGGAAAGATACACAACTGTTTTTTAATGTTTTGTATGCCACTTGCTTATTTCTTGAGATGGCTTCAATTTCCTTCAGAAATGTACAGGTGAGTTTTTGTGGCAGTCAAACCCTAAAAGGCTCATGACCCAACATATCTATGATGCCTAGAGTGAGAAAAGTGAGTCCTAGAAAAACTTCATTGTAGGTAAGTACAGGCTCTGATGAGCCCTTGTAAGTGACAGAAACAGGGTTGTGCTAGTCAACAAAACAGACAAAGTGTGTAGCAAACAGGTTCACTATGCTTGTGGTGACAAAGCTCACTCAGTGAGCTGAGGAGATACTGATCAACCTGTGCTGACCTCTGCTGTTTTCATTTCCCATCCTACTTCTTAATTAATTTCAGGTGCTTCATATTTTTGTACTTTGCTGTATCAACTAGGTCCTCATTAGGCCTGTTCTGTGTGATTTTTCTGCTGGTAAAGAATGATATTAATGAGAGAAACTGCCATTTAATTTCAGTCTCTCATTATTTCACATGCCATATATTCGTGGAGATTTTTTTTCTCCATGGATTGAGGTAGATGGATTTCTCTAGAGCATTGCTGGCATTTGAACCCTGGAATTTGCAGGAACTTTATGCCATGATGCTGCAGAAAAGGTGAAATTTGAGAGCTTCTATTACAGTGTATTATCTTTGCTTAGGAGCAATAGTTATTATTCATAAGCTGGGTCTATTCAGAACCAATTGTTAAGGTCTAGAAAAAGAAAGCTGTTTGTACAGGTTGTAAACAGAATTTCATAGCCTTAAACTTTCTTTTTATTGTTTTTTAGAGATACCTATGGAAGTTTACTTTTTATTCATCTCTTAACAGACGCACATCTGATCTGACGGGTACCTTTCCTTTGCTTCAATTGTGTTTCCTCTTTCTTTTATGTAACTGGGAATTTAGAAAACACATGCATTTCTCTGTGCTGACTCACACTCATTTCTTTAGCTGTCTTCCAAGGATGCAGTCAAAGAGAAGGTCAAAATTACTTTTGTTGTTCTATTGAAAGCCTTAAGTGCTAGTCTGGATTGAAAGATGCAGTCTTCAATTTTGTAAAAACCTCTTTCTTTAATTTTAAGTGTGTTCCTTGCCCTGAAAATCTTTCTAAAGAACTGAGTTTTACTGTTTTGTGTGATAATGTGCAATCTTATCCTAAAGTCTGACAGCTGGGAACAATACCTAATGGGACTGTCTGTCAATTATGACACTTCCCTGCTCAGCAAAGAAATAAACAACCATTTATTTGAAACTGCATATGAACAGGTATGAAATTTTTTATGGTTAATTACTGTCAGTTATAGTATCTTTTAATTATTGTCATATCCTCTTTGTGAGTCTTTTTATCACCACAGATTTTTTTCTGCAGGTTAGAAACTTTTGCTGATTTAATTCATACTTCTGTTTTGTGGTTCTGTCCTATGTGATTTTACCTTGTACTAAAATCTCTCTAAGAAAGTTCACTTCCATCAGAAGCAGAGGAATATTTATTATTAAAGCATTCTAAAACATGCTGGCTCCCTTTCATTTTTAGCTGCAAACACATGCTAACTTTGTGGAGTAATTTTTAAAACATTGTCATGCCCATTTTCAGTTATTGTTTAAAAAATATTTCTACATGTGCTTTGTTAATTGGCATGATGCGTAGTTTTCAGGCTCTTTTTTTTTCTTATTAAGAATAATTAAGTCATTTAGTTCTTCTTAGTTTTGTATGTGACTGTAAATTAACCTAACTCATTGCACAGTTTTCGCTGAAATTTTCTGCCACAGTTCATGCCAACAATCCCTAAAAAGATGAGTGACATTTCTGGATGCTGAAGAAAATGAAATCTTGAAAGAAAAAAACAAGAGTATCACTTATTGCACTAAGATTGTTTTGTCCAGAATAAGTTCGTCCTTACTTAAAGCATTTCAATTAGATATGTGGCTATTCTGACCCATAATAGGGGACTTCCCCTACTCTCACCTGTCTCTTACCAATTATGTCTCAATTGTCACAGTATAGCTTGTGTCAGTAAAAAAAGTTATAGCAAAAGTTTCCTCCTGAAAGAGCTGTGGATGACTCATTGGCTTAAATATACTCTCTGACTCAACCAGAAGCACTATGGTGATGTGCACAGACTAAGAAATAGAGCCTTTTCCCAGGAGTCTGGGAGTCTGGAGGAAGGTGAGACTGATCTACCTGTGGTAGACTAATGAAAGAAAAGAAAAGAAAAGAAAAGAAAAGAAAAGAAAAGAAAAGAAAAGAAAAGAAAAGAAAAGAAAAGAAAAGAAAAGAAAAGAAAAGAAAAGAAAAGAAAAGAAAAGAAAAGAAAAGAAAAGAAAAGAAAAGAAAAGAGAAAAAAGAGAAAACAAGATACAACTGAATCTCTCAGAATTTGCCCATCTGAACTGCAGAAATGTTCTTCACAAGCTGAAGCAGACATCTGAGATTCCAGATAGACTTCTGAAATCCCAACAGGATTAAGGTATTTTTCTGGAATACCCTCAGTTTTGGATGATTTCCACAAAGCAGAAGCAGTGTTTTTCAGCTCTCAGCCTGGCTGTGAGGGGCTCTCCCAGTGTGTATCCTGTTTTATTTTGGTTTGTCTTCGGTGGTAGCCAGTTGTTCAGATGCTGCTAGGCAGTACCTGGGAGACTGGAGCCCTGAGTGAGCAAAGCACCTCTAGATACACCCTTCCTAAAGCGAGCAGTACAAGCCTGTGTACTGCCCATAATGCTTGGTACTACTTCATGTTGCTCAGTTTGTTCTTCTCGAGAAACAACTCATACCTAGGGAAGGAACAGATCTTTTTTTGTTGCATGTGCTGGTCAGGGTTCATAGATTGGCTGAAGGAATGATCCAGCTCTGCTCATGGCTGCCATAAGCTGGCACTTGCTCTTTTAAAACAGACATTACTGCAAAGCTTTAAATTTCCTCATCCATTTAGAGCAGACAGTGCTTCTCATTTGATTTTTCTTCTTTTGAGCATTCCAGCTGTGAGAGGATTTAATAAGCCATATACTTGAATTTGTCCTAGAAAAAATGGGTTTGGAACTGCCCTTTCATTTTCAGGCTCTGACAGCTCTCATCTGGAAAATCTTTTTATATTTCTTGATATTTTCTTTTTGTATTTGTACAGTAGCCGCTGCAAATTATGCTCTTCTCAGCTGTTATTCTGGGAAGTGTTTATCCATGGCTTTGAAACTCAGCTGGATGTATGGCTAAGCTGGAATATACAAACCTGTGTCCTTCTCCATGAGATCACAAGACTGACTTATAGTTTGCAACTTTTACAGATATCGACCTAGTTTTATTTGCCTTATGGCTTTAGAGTTCTTGGATATTGTTGAGTCATGTTATCTGGCTCTGTGCTATGATCCTGAATGGTGAATAACATTGTAATTTGTGCAAAATTGGATTTTTTAATGTATTAATAGATGTTCAGCAGCTTAAAGAGAAAAGATCAACTCTCACAGAGCTGTCAGCAGTTGCAGACATCACTTCCAGAGTTCTCAGAGATGTCACTGAGTTTGAGAATTTGTCTAATAAATCTGGTCCTAAAAGCTCAAAAAACAAAAGCTCAGATTAAAAAAAAAAAGGGGGGGGGGAAAGGGGGCGGGGGAGGGGAGTGAAGCATTTTAGAAGTTGTCAGCTCTCTTGTTTAAAGTGAGAGATGGCAGATGGGCATTTCTAGAAGTCTATGTGTCATTTATGACTGTGTCGGTTCCACTACTGGGTTTCCTTAACTACACTGAGAGAATACCTGATCCTGTATACACAATTTCTCTACCAATAGGAAACCATCCTAAAACAGACCCAAATATCTGCTGCAGATCTCAAAGGGACAGTACTGAAAGGGCCTGTCTCTCTCCTGCCTGTGGATCACTTCTTGCTGCTTAGCACTATTTCCCTTGGTCCAGGTCCAGGTACCTGTTTGAGCTCCTGGATACCTTGTCCCTCACTCCTGTCTACCCAAGCACTACAATTCACTGGTCTCTGTAAGGTGCTCCTCATGCCCAAGAAGAACAGCAGACATTTGTAACTGCTCTGCACAGGATCTGTTCAGTGCAGAGTACAGTACAGAGGAGGAGAATGATTAGAAATCTGTGAGGGCTTTAGAAATGAGTGAACAGACTGCTGTGACTATGGAAAATAGTAAACACACTGCACCATGGAAAAGAGAAAACTGAGAAGGTATGTGAGATGGTTCTGTAGATTCCTGTGTGGTCCTAAGGTGAATGGAGTTTAACTATTCATTGTCCCTTCTAAGCAAAATTACAGAGCAGCACATGAATTAGAAGGGAGGAGTTTCAAAACACGATTTCTTTTGTTCTTTATACAATTTATCATTAATCATTATAACTCCTTGCTGCAGGATACTGTGACTGTTAAAAGTTCACACAGATTCTGAAGGCAAATTGACAAATTCATAGGAAAGAAATTAACTGGGGCCTTTTGAATATAAAAACATCTCCTTTGGTTAGGGAAGTCCTTGAACTGCAAGTTGCTTGTGATTAGGAGAGTGTTGCTGCATGCTTACCCTGTTCTGCTCTCACCAATACATTTGCTTTTGTCTAGTGTTACAGACAAGCTGGGCTAAATTGACCCTTGATTTAGACCAAAAATGGCTATTTTTTATTAAAAGATGAGATTCTGTGGACAGTGTTGGATAACCCAATCCTTAAGATTTCCACAATGTTGCAGCTCTCCTCAAACTTCAGAAGCTGGGTATTATTTGTGGTAGAGAAATAAGGTGCAGTATTTTGCTCTCTCTTACCATGTTGCTGATTGCAACTATGTGATCATTGTTTGCTTAGCAAACAAAAAACAATTGTTTCATCCCCTCTTCAAAATATACTTGGGTAGAGAACTGATATTGTTGGAGTCTGAAATACAGACTGTGTGCCCTTGTTTTTAATATTTAGTTCTGGGATTCAAGAAAACACTGAATTTCATATAATATGAAATTCATGAGCATGTTTTCATGGTGATACATGAAAACAAATGTTAAAGTTAGATAGAAAAAGCTAAAAGTGTAGGTGTGTAGATTAGAAAGTTTCTTAAATCACTGGGTGAAAAAGTAGTTTAGAGAACAAGAGACAATATGGAGGATTTAGGGTGTTGTCCCTTGTCCTTCGTCTTTCTTCTTCATGTCCTTCTCCTGGAGGTTTTTGAGTAATAGTTAGTGATTGGATAAAAAATGCCGCAGTGCATCACAGAGGTGATGGGTCATTGGGTCATTAAGAAAAATAATATACATGTCTATTGTTACTTGGGTAAAAATAGGTATAGGGATAAAAGAACTGCGTAGTTCAGGGCCATTTTGTGTATCAGACATGAAGTGTGCCACAAGGCCTTGTTTGTACCATCAGAAGAAAGAAATGTACCAAATTACAAAGATTAACCTTGTAACCAGCCTAGAGAGACCTGTTAACTTTTGTGAGGATCCTTCAATAAACACGAAAAACAAGATTCTAACGAGCTCGAGAGTTTACTTCAAATAATGAGAACTGAGATAAGTGGAACTCCACACGAGGGAGGATCCCAGAAGAATTCAGCCCAGAGAAGGCTGGGAAACTATAGAAAAGCTGTATTCACAGAAAATTCAGCCCAGAGGAGGCTGGAGAACTATAGAAAGCTGTATCTACAGAGAATTCAGTCCAGAGAAGGCTGGGAGACTATAGAAAGCTATATCCACAGAGAACAGAGCCCAAAGGAGGCAAAGAAAAGAGAGACAGAGGTAACAGATATCCCCCCAATCCTGCCCTGAACACCTTCCAGCTGTGCACTGACACAACTGATGATCAGGAGGCAGCTGGGAGAGGGGCTGTATCTGTTCTGCTCAGCCAGAGTCTCAAATGTTACTCTCTTTTGCCTTTCTTTTGGACAAGTTCTATAACAGAGTCATTTAAAGCCTTTCCCCATGCTTGTAGAACTCCTTTAAAGGATAGGTTGATTTTGCTTGCTTTCTCTTGGTTAATTAATGTGCCTCTAAGTCTTTATGAAACTCAGCTTTTTTCCTATCATGTCTTTTGATGTTTCTGTTTTAAAATTCCAATTGTTCCACTGCCGTCTCCAGGGATCAAGATTTGCATTTACCTTTTAATTTATGACAAATTCAGGATTTTTCTTTTTGCATTTTAAATACAAAAAGCAATGTGAGTATTCTAACCCATAATTTAGGACTCTCCTCTGTCTTATCTATTATGCCTCAATATTTACAGTATAGCATCCTTGCTCATGTCAGTAATTGCAAAAATAAATTATTTATGTAATTTATTTATAATTGTAGTATTTTTTAAAATTATAATACTATAATTTATTTATAATATTTATAATATATTTACAATTTATAAAAATTAAATTGCAAAATTAAATATAAAAAATTGTTTTCAACCAAATATTTTCCAGTGTGAAAGGGTTCTTTGCTCTTAAAACTCCATTTGTCAGCCCTTTTAATGATAGTGGCTAGGATATGCAGTGCACTTTTGGGTGAGTAACACTCCAGTGAGGCACCTGACATAAGTCTTTCTGACTTATGCTGCTCAGCCTTTTTGTCACAGGAGCTTTAAAGATGAGCAAGAGGTTTGTCTTATGCCCTTTACCTCTTTCCTTTTCTCCTCCAGCTGTGAGCCTTGTGCTGCTTGTATGGATGCAACAGAGTGCAGTACAATGTCCTGGAGCTCTTACAGCCTGAGAAAGGTTTGTTTTAGATGGGAGAACCAGAAGTAACTGTTGTCTGGCTGTATATCAAAAAGGATAACCAGCTCTAACCCCCATGAGGGCAGTCTAGTTGGTAGTTGGGATATCAAGCTCTCCTGGAGTGCAAGAAGTCATTATTGAATAGTTGCACACTCCTTGAGCTGTTCAAGTACAGCCCTACTGAGGAATGACATAGGCACAGGGAGGTTATATAATCAGAACCAAGAAGTGGGTCTTGTTGACCCGTCCTGGACCTTCACCCCTACATGCCCACAGTGCCTCACTGCTGGGTTATCTCTTTTGATGAGAGTAGCTTGAGTCTGTTTATAGTCCTTGCAGACAGACTTAAAACATGGTGAACCAATCTGTGTGGATCATAACAGTGGTCTAGAGCTCCACAGGGCCCTCTGGCCGGATCCCATCAACACTGGACAGCACTGGACTTTAGTAGTAGTGATGGACGTTCAGACCAGATATGTAGCTCCCTGGGCATCCCCTCACAAAAGAAAAGCCTGTTGTCTGGCAGGGTTAAGCTTATCAGGGCTTCCAGTAAGCACTGCTCAGAGCCTGTGTTGTGAAAACCTTTCTGTGGAGGTGAGCTGGTGTGCCCTACAGACAATTTCATAACACCAGAGACTGAAACATACAGATTTCCCAGCCCTCTTATGGTAGATTGCCTGTCTCTGTGATAGAGACTCACTGATGGCTACTAAGCTTTTGTGTTGCTCCAAGAGCACTGGGAATGTCTGCTGACATATCCCAACTCCTTCAAGAATGCACATTCACCTCCTCCAGTCACTGCTTTTTGCACAAAGCAGTTAAGATGTGTCCATACCAGGAGCTAAACCTCTCATATTATCACTGGAGCACCTGTGACACTTAGGAATCAAGTTCATTGAGCAGAAGACATACATTATAGTTTATAATCAAGAAGTCTTGACTCAAAAATATGCAAATGTCGCCAATCTTTTCTACCTTTTCTTGTAGCTGGAAGGACTTGAAAGTAAGCTTATTACAGAGTGAAGAAGGGAGAGGTCAGTACTCCATAAAGATTAAGGCTGCTTTGGATATGTTAGTGCATCCTCCAGGGTACTCATAACTTACAGCTGAAACAGGGAGTTCTCCATGGACTCTGGCTGCTCAGAAGAAGAAAAGTTTTATGTATCTCATTAGCATGCTTAGGAAAATATTTACATATAAAAGTCTGCCTTGTTGGACAGGAACAACACAAGGTAGCAATACTTTTAATGATAAAAACATCCAGGCACAATCTCCCCAATGTATGTCCCCACAAATCTTCTTCATATTTACAATCTGTTAGATCATCTAGGAGACAGAATGAGTCATGTCAAGGCTACCCTTGGTAATTTACTGACGCCAAGCAGAGTAGGTGAAGAGTGCTAAAAACAAACCCAGGGAAACAGGCCATGTTCTGCAGTTAAGAGCTACTGGCAGAAGAGCACTCTCTTTCATGGTAAGGGTTAACGTGAAAACTGGAAGGCTTTAAATCAAGAAAGATGATGAATGCGTGTTGCACTTGTTTAGCTTGGTGTATGAGAACTCTGAAAGGCTACATTAACTGTTCTAACTGTATAGGGCCAGAAAACCAGCATGAAGTCTGTATGAAAACTGCCTTCAGTTTCTTGTGCCATGGAGAAGTGATTAATTTTCAGGCCCACCTTATTTAAACTCTGTTGCATAAATGTACATGGTAATGAAAATCAGTTCCCAATTTTTGTTAATGCTGTATGATGACCCACCCTGACTGTTCAGGTTTCTCCTCCACAGTCCAAATCTGCAATAGCTAGCCAGTGGGTTAGAGTAGTTTTATAGCTGACAGTAGAAAATAAATACTGATGATCTGTAGAGCTCAAAGACACTACAAATTAGAGAAACATTTATTTATCTCTCAGGACAAGTATAGAGGGTTTATTCCTTCTCATGCCCTCAGATTCAGGCTCAGCAAGTTCTGCCAGAAGAATCTTCACTGTTGCAACATAAACACCTTCAGAACAATTAATGCAAAATTTTCAGATTTTTTTTCAGAAAAAAGAGGTATCATGTTTTTCAGTCTGAGCAAAAAAAAAAAAAAAGAATTCAGAATCAAAAACTACTTTCTGAAGTCTAAATTCCTTTATTTTTCTCCTTTTCTTTTGTGTTCACTTGATATTTTGTTTAGTTAGTTTGTTGGTTTTGTTGCTACTTAAACAATGAAGGTTTTCTAAAATTATGCTTTCTCCTTTACAGCACCGTTTTCTGTGTCATTTTCTGAAAATTTCAGAATAGGTGGTACATGTCATACAGTAAGTCAGTTTTGAAACCAGTTCTTGCACAAATAGATAGCTCCTTTTATGTGTTTTTTTATCACATCAGAGATCATTTAAGCTTGCTAAACAATTAAAAATATATAATTAAGCATGTGAGCAGCTGATAATGTAAACTTGTGAGGGATCATCTGTTTGAGATTATTCTTCCAGGTTCCCTAATTTAGTGGGCTAGAGGGTTATTTGTGAAAATCTGGGGAAAGAACATTTCTTATCAGTACACCTGAGCACAATGTTTGACATGTTGAATATTTTACCTATAATTTTTTATCATGGCAGGTGAAATGAAGTGCAAAGATTGAGCCAGCCATAGATTTTCCTATTAATTCATTGAGCAGAAGGTGTCTGCAGTCTGCACCTTCATACTGCTGGTAGGAGGGAGACTGAAGATGCTGATGCCTCAGTATACTGCTGCTTGCAGAGATTTATCTTGCCCACACAGATGATTTTTCTTTCTCATCCTGTTGTCAAGGTAAAGAATTGCTACTAATCATACATTTGGTGAGCTATTACAGCAGTTCCTAGCTTCCTATCTTTCAGCACAGGTGATATTTTCCATGAAAAAGGGGATAAATATCAGCTGACCCCAGATATCAAAGAAGTTTGAACTGTGTTCTTGATATGCAGTCATTACATTCCCAAAACCTCAAAATAATTGTTACAATAGATTTCCTCTTTTCTTTGTATACTTCTTTCTTTTATTAATTTGCCCATTTGTGGGGGAGACTTGCTTCAGACAGCAGATGATGATGTCCTAACTTGTTGAGGCTTTCAGATGTGCACAGAGCTTTAAATTTTACCTTCATTTGCTACGATTCTGGAAAATCAGCTGTCCAGGTCCCCTCTGATTCAATACACAGAATTCAGTACAGTGTATAGGGCATTGTCTCCTTTATCTTGTATACAGTCATGATAAGGGAATGTTGTGCCGACACCTAGAACTGTTCCCAAGGGCTTGAGGTAAGGAAAAGCAGCAGAAATCACAAAGGAAAGGAGGGAGAACAGACTACAAACCTGCAGGTCTTTCAAAGTGTTAGTACTGCTAGAATTGTATGATGAATCTGCCACATTTTGGAGAAGGTACCTAGATTTTATCAGAAAGCTAGGGACAAAATTTTCTACATCATTTATATCTCTATTGCCTCCATATGTGCCTCCTCCATCTGACTGAACCTCTTTCAGCAGTGGTAAAAATATGCACAAATTTACCAACAATGAGATTCTAAGGCTTCATAACTTCACCTGATTAGCACTTCTCATCTGTAGGTTGGTACTGACTTCCCAGACATATCCCCCTGCAGACCCCTTTCTTGTATTCAAATAGACCGTCTTGTCATTAGAAATGCCACTTGTTGATATTTGCTTTTCAAAGAAAAAGAGCTACAGTGAGCTTGGACAGAAAGCAAACCACGGTGACTGGTTCTGTCACTTTTGTGAAAGCAGATGGTATGCTATGTGACAGATGCTTTCCATTATATCCCACCTGACACAATTAGCAGTTTTCTATACACTCAGCATCCAGGATGATACTTTTCCATTCCAGGTGTGTAGGTCTGGCCAAATGCTTTAGAAATTTTCAGGCGAACCTGCTCAGTTGTTTTGAATGAGACTTAGAATATATTCACTGGTGCATTGCTGCCTGATAAAAGAAATGGGCTGAGAAGGGAGAAGTGTAAAGAGAAGGGAGTTTCTGGTGAGATAATCTGGAAAGAAACTATGTGTGTAACTGGGGCCCATATACTCTAAACAGCCAGGATTCCTTTCTCTCACCAGCTCTTCTGCTGTCAGTAATTAATTGTATTAGCAGCAGCAATCAGTCTCAGACATTGTTTCTTGATAAGGCAGAAGTTATTTCCAGGTCAGTAAATCGGAGATTGCTTTGAGAGTTGAAACAGCTATTAAAAAAATCACCAATTTCAGAGCATAAAGGAAAATTCCTATGGAGTTCATTTTTCAATCTTGTAACGATAAGATTATAAGAAGCATTGCATTTATGAATCATCCAGAAATCCTCATAATCTTCCTCTGTTTTTTAAACTAATTAAAGTAAGTAATTTTCTATCCTCTGCCACTGCTCTGTCTTGGCACAAGATGTTAGCCTTTTAGCCTTTAGATCCGCAATTCACATTGAAATTTTTATTGATTTGCTCCATGCTGTTTAACTCCAAAGCTCGGTTCCCTGTGGTCTTGTAATATTAAAACAGTTACAAAGATAATCTAGTGCATCTATATGTTCTGTGTGTCTATGGTGTGATTGCTCCAAATATGGATGGGTTTTATTTATTATGGGACAAAGGCAGAGCTGCCTTTCCTGTAGTACATTAATTTCTCCATACATAGGAAAGAAGGATAATTTTCTTTCTTTCCTTCATTAAAGACAGCTGTAGGGGAGAAGGGATGTTTCTAGTTTGTTAGCACACCAGCAAGGTGCTGTGCAAATAGTTACATAGATAAGCAAATAGTTATAATAAGCTTCTTGTGAAAGCAAATAGTTAACTAAAAAGAATAGATAGCACTGCTTCTGGCTTCCTCACTGTCTTTCCTTTCCTCATCGTGACTATGCCATGTCTTGCACGTTGCCTGCCCTCTCCACACCCTAGCTCTCAGTTGTGTCTCACACAAGGCAAACATATCTAGCCCATCACCCTCTGGTTCTTCAGCCCCATGCACCAAATCTTGTCCTCAGAGGGTAAGGAGAAAGAGCAGAGGGGAAAGAAGGAATATGTGTCACTTTACAACTTGGCCATCAGAAATTGATGTATGATATGGCAGAGAAAACAAGGTCTCAGCTGTACAATTTTGCTGCTTAACTAAACACTTGCTGTTTTCTGAGTTGCCAGTGTGAAGGAAAGGTAAAGGCATTCCTAATTTGCTGAAGGCCCAGATAAATGGCATCATCTGTCTGCCACTGTTGCAGGGAAAGGGGGTTGGCAAGGCCTGGGAAGAAAGTTTAGCTTTTTCTTGCCATGAACAGCTCATTCAAGATTCAAGGTGACACAGCAATCAATGTGATGGATTGTGACAAGTCTGGCAGACCAAAAATTCTTAGGAGAGATGCTATGACAGCTTCAGGTTGTATCATTTGCCCATTTTCCTGTTCTGCTTCTGTTTCCTGTAGAGAGAAACGTACATTTTATTAAAGTTTTTTAAAATAAAAATTATTCATGATGATGGTGATGATGACAGCATTATTTTCTCTCTTCGAGAACTGCAGAGTATCAACAAGATTCCTCGTTATGCCTTTTGAAAGGATGGCTGTATTCAAAGATGAAGGAGAAGAAAGGCAAAGTCTGATTTCTGGACTTAAAAGAGCTCTCATAAAAGGCAGATATTTAGATCAGACTGAAATGGCCTGAAACCATCTTTATTATTCTGGCATTCAAGCAGTCATCTTGCCTGCTTGAAATTCCACAAATCTCATAGATGAAACATATTCTTTGGGTGTGCTCAGTGGCTGCATGACTCCTCATCAAGTAATGTATTTTGCAGTCAGTGGGTTGGATCCGTACACTGGATGAAACTGGATGTGAGATTACTCTGTACTGGTCATTTCTTCCAAGCCACTATAAAGGACTGTTGCCAGCTACAATCCTTGCATTGCCCACATTATGCAACAATAACCCAGCATGTATCTGAGAAGCTGTTTAGATAGAAATTCTCTCCATAGAGAATTGCCAGACTCTTGTATTTGAGTGAGCAACCAATAAATGGCTGACAACACTTACCACTTTCCCAAGAATTTTCACACACTTGCACTGTATTTCACTTTCACTACAGTCCCATGTGGAATGGAGCACACAGATAATGTGTAGAATAGCAACTTAGATGAATCTGTGCTCACAAAGATGAACAGAAGAGGGAATACATGTACAGTGGTTTGAAGTAACTATACAGAAAAGAAGCTCCTAACAACTTCTAGGAATACAATTATACAAAGAAAGCAATAGAGACCAAATAACGGAATTAGACAAATAAGCAGAACTGGTAGGTAAGAAGAAGGAATCCCTCAGAAATTTAAAGCCTTAAAGGTGAATACCAGAAAGGGTCTGAAGAACTTCTGGAATGAACAGCCTTTCTGTACCCACTACTCTGCTTGCAGCCAGTGCTGATACCTTTTTGAAGTTGTAAGTAGAGCCTGTGGGAACAGTGCTATGTTTTGAGATCCAAATCTCTTTAAATGATCATTCCACTTTTTTCCCCCAGCATTTGGGTAAGCATGGATTGTTAGAACCCTGGGCAGAGAATTTCAGGCTTTCTGTGCTGACAGCCAGTGACCCACAGGAGAACACTGTGTTTCAGCTGAGGCCATGGAAAAGTCTTCCAAAATTGAGTGATAGAACTGAGGCTGTGGGTGTGTAGTTTGAATAGAAGTGTGTTATATCACATGGTGGAAAATTTAGAGTCTGAGGTTTTGGGATATAGTAATATATGTGTAGCAAGATGAAGGTTTTAGAGCGTAGGCTTGTCTTACTTTTTCACATTCTTCTTTATGGGTTTGGGTGATATTGTGTGATTGGGTAGAAAAGTCCACACTGCGGAATTCAGGTATTTGGTTATTGGGCTAAAAGTAGAAGTAAATTAGTTGGAATTTTATAACTGGGTAGTTTACACTTAAAAGGCCTTGTAGAGAGAGATTTGGGGTTCCATTTTTAGGTTGTTAGCTTAGTGTGGTGAAGAGCTCACAGTCTGTGAGAATGTAGCATAGATAAGAAATAATAAACATCTCTGAGTCCGAACAAGAATACCGTCTCTCACTCATTAATCCTGACCCTGAGGAAAATAACCACAAAACATTTTATAATGGATCTGTTGTAAATCTGAGTGCAGGGTCTGAGCCTAGAAAAAAAATCATGTCCAAGTTATTACCTATTGACACCACCCCTACACACTGTGTGCTTCAAAGCCTGCAGAGACCCATTCACTTCAGTTGGGCTTAGTGTATTCTCCTCACTGGAGAAGGTTTCTTGCAGGAAACAGCTGCAAGGTCTTCCTTCTCTTCCCTCCTCCAGTACTGGCAGTCCTTAGCAAAATGGAAGTAGTGTCTTCAGTATCTCTATTTCTGCACTGTTGAAGCTGAGCAGCATCAGCTTCCTGCAGCACAAGGAAAATGCTGCTTTTCCTCTTTGGATTGGTACTATTTTGGAAAACTTAGTGCCCCCCCCCTTTCCTTATTCTGATCTTGTTGATAAATATCTAAGCTGATTTTCTTGGGCCAAAATTCTTCCTAAGACAGAAGATCTCAATTTCTTAGACAAATGATGCAAAAAAATTTTAAAAATTAAGAAGGCTTTTTCTCCTGTTGGTCTGTCAGATTTTTTGTTTTCTAAAGTAAACTGTTCTCTGAGCTTACATCTGCCTGTGATGTTCCAGTAGTCCTTTATGGTGGGACATGCTTCAATGAGCACACACCATAGATCATGTATACAATTTATAGACCTTACAAACTGGCATACCTAACAAGGATGCACCAATGGGAGGCGAATATTCCCCCATCTGCAGAATTCCCCCCTGGGTGGGCCAAATCTCTGGTTTACAGGATACGTTATAGAGAAGACCTTGGTTTCCCAATATAGCTTTGCATTTTACAGCCTCCTTTTTCAAGGCCTTTAGGATGTTCGGTCCCCTGGCCTAACAGAATACTAGGGCTATGCTAAGTTATCAGACTTCAGCAATTAAGTATGCATGCTAAGAATACTGAGGATCATGCAAGTTATATAAAAGAAAAGGCAAAAAATCATCTAGGCGTCAATCCAGTCATTGTTGTTTGCACGTAGTTTCTACCTCCCAACTGGATCAACCTTCTCTGCCTGGCCATATGATGGGTCAGGCCACCTGCACATTCCTAGGCTTTCAAGAGAACTGGTATAAATAGGAATAATACATAGTTACTCTTCATATCTAGAAAGTCCATTATCTACCCTAGAGAGCCTCTTCACTCATGTCTGTTTTTCCCTCCTTGCTCTCTCCTGTTGAGAGTGTCAGAGACAGCAGCTGTGAGAGTTGGCAGAGGTGAACCCTGAGGGAAGTCATGGAAACCTGGCTGTTTTCTGCAGCTTTCCTACTCAGCTTGTCACTGGAATTGAGAAGTTAAACTTGAGCTACATACTTGCACGCTTGTTGTTCATGACTTTTGACATGGTCTACTTCTGTATGCTCCTATGATAGCAGATTCCACAAATTTATTCCCCACTGGATTATTTTATTTCTTTAAACCAATTTCATGCTAATTTTATGGAGTCCCCCTTTGCTCTTGGACTGCAGAACAGTCTTTCTCTGGAAGTCCACCACCTGATTGCCTTTACCTGTCCAATCCTCACTGCCACCCATTTAGAGTGCTGCAGAACAGAACTGCACATAGTGGTTATGAAATAGAAGCACTATGGTTTTAGGTACAAAAGAATGATTCCCTCCATCTTCTTCTCCATCATTCCTTGGTAGTGCTTAGCATTTTTCTGGGTTTCTTTCAACTCAGTGCTATTGCATGCTGAAGCAGTATTTGCAGAAACCTGTCTGCAGTAGCTCTGAGAGCTCTGTCTTCAGCTTAATTTCCAGTTCTGCTCTCAGTACCACAATAACCTGGCTTATAATTATTTATTTTAGACACTTTTTTTTTGTGTCTATGCTGGAGGTCATCAGCCATTCTTTTGCCCACTAAACCAGTTTTGAAAGGTCTGACTGAAAGACTATCAGACTATCTAGCAGAAGGGTTGGAGGTTTCACTATTCAGCTCCTTCACAAGTTTTTAGATGAGGATGCTGAGTAAAACCTGAGGGACATCATTACTTATTATTTTCCACTCAGCAAAATTACAATTAAGTTTCTTTATCTTCAACTTGATTTCAGTCTGTGAAAGAACCTAAGTTTCTTAACAACCCCTCTGATTTTGGGACACTTTCCTCTCCTTTCCCAGTGCACCCTTAGGTAAGTGATCCTCAGGAGAATTCTGTACTTCTGAGCCTCTGTTTCTTCCCAGTTCTGGATTTTCAATAACGATTATGCAGCACAGGCAGGGAAGACCTCTTGTTTTTTAGGACTAGCCCTGAGTGCCTGCTGTTTCTGCAGTGAGCAGAATGGGTTGGGAAGCTTTACAGCTTTCTGTGATGTTGCACCCTCCTCCTTCCATTCTTACCACTCATAGATGGTGTTTGCTGGCAGTGAGACGCTGACTGAGAGGTGAGACACGTAGAGATGTGTATTCATATTTGCCCCCAGAGTGGTACAGCTCTCACTGGTGCTTCCTGCCACTTTGCTCAGATGCTGCAACTACAGTTTTATAAATGCATTTAGAATATTGCAGAATGCACAGCCAGCACTTACACAGAAGACCAATATTATAACCTGTAACAAAAAAGTGGATCTGTAGGACCTTATCTGTGTGCTCTGACTGAAGCTTTACCCAAGATCATGTGAGGCTCATTACTGTGGCTTGTGCTGGCCTCCTGGTCATCTTCCTTAAGATACTTCCCAAGGGACACAGAAGGAGGAGTGGGATATCCAATCAGGCTAAGTTATGAATTTCTCATCTTACTTAGAAAGGGAGTGCTTCTGGACACAAGAATGGTGAAATCCTAAGAGCAAGGCAGAATTGATGGCACTGGGAACCTGAGAACCATCTGGATGGTGCAGTGGATATCAGCTGAGATTCTGAGTACTGGGCTCTCACCTGTGTTTACAGCAGAGGCCTCATCTTGCACATGCTCAGATTTATCCCTGTATCTCTTAGAACTGCCCTGTTCTTTCATCTTGTCTGACATGAGGTGGACAAAGACATTTAGCAACCCTGTGGCAGGACAGGACAGCTCACTCATTCTGTTTGGACTCTCCTCTGTTTTCAGCTGCAATGCAATCACTACTAAACATTAATGCACAAACAATCTCAGCCTTCTCTGCTGAAAGAAAGAAAGAAAGCAAAGCTGTTGGAATCTCTGTGGATTCAAGAAGGAGGAGCATTAGCTGTTAACAATCACATAAAGAAATGAATGGCTCTTCTCTGCACTAGGCACTTCTTTCTACATTTTCTATAGAGCAATTTACCATTTTTTCCCCTAATAGTGGTTTCTAAAAAGATGAAGTGCGAATTTTAAATTATTGTGATCTATATGTGCTGTTATTTGCCTTTTAAGCAATATTGCTTTTAATTTTGTATGTCCTTTATTCTTCCTTGAAAGAAAAATTAATTTACCATCTTTATTCAATGCATAATCTTTCTCTCCTGCACTGATGTTCACAAAGCATTCTTCTGAAAGGACACTTCATTCCAGCAAATTCTCTGTATTTTCAGTGCTGTACAAGTAAAATTTGTTTCAGAAGCATATAAGGAGAAATCTCCTTATCTTTGTATAATCAGTGGCATTAGCATCTGAAAGTCTCTAAATAATGGGTATGTGGCAAAAAACACCTGTGTCATTCTGCTTTTAGAGGGCTGTAAAGGGATGAATTGGGCAGAAAACAGCTTATTGGATTTCATCCACAGAGAAAGGTAGCCAATTCAGGAGTCTGGAACTGCCAAGAGAAGGTCAGCAGGAAAGTTCACAGCTTTTGGAAAGACCAAGAAACAAGATCCTTTTTCTCTGGGAGCTGATAGACTACAATAAAGAAACCAGAAAATGGTGATTTTTTTTTTTTTTTTTTTTCTTCTGTGGAATAATATGTTGCTACTAAAAAAGACACCAAAAATACCCAGCAAAACAAAAAACAACAAAACAAAGAAACTAAAAACAAAAACTCCAAACAAACAAACAAAAACTAAAAAACCAAACCAAACCAAAACCAAGTAAGCCCCCCAAAAAACAAACCAAAGCAAAAAAAACCACCAACCTCAAAAAACAGTCCATCTGTTTGAAAAGAACAAGTAAGATGAAAAGAACAAAGTAAGGATGAAACATTGAAAACCCAATTTTCAATGTTTACCTCTCATTTTCTTTCAGTGAGGAAACATCACTGCATAGGAAAGCTTCAGGAAATTATTACCACAAAAGGATTTCCTTGTGAAATCTTCACTCCTCAGTCTGGGGCCAGGCTCAGAACTCAGAAGTTCAAGGTCATCTGCGATACAGCTGAAGAACAGGATGGGAACAATAAGCTTCAAATTATAGTATTTCAGGTCACTTTGAACTTGGTTTTCAAAAAATCCCTTTCTGATACTTATTTCTGAAAGGACTTCAGTGCAATGATAATGTGAAGGGATTCTTGGCCCAGGAAAATAGTATGAAACAGCTGCACTTACTTGTTGTGACTGAGAAGGCTACTGGTTTAGCCCTGCTGACACAAGAGCATGCATTCACAGAAATGATGGTAGGAACATTCATCTCCTCACTTCACCTGCCTTGTTGACAGGACAAGGCTGAATTTCCATAAATAGCAATGAAGTGTTTTAGAGCAGTGTAGACTTCACAGGTGTACCCTGCTATAAAAGAGGGCACCTTACTTATCCTGGTGAATGGTGCATTGAATAGTTATATTGCAATGCAGCAGTGTGAAAGGAACATACACATCAATTCTTGCGCCTCTTCATAGAGACACAGCTTCAGTGATGCTCATACTTTTTAGCTGCAGGATTCATTCCTGTATTTTTCAACTACAGTTGAAGAAGGTAACCCTAATAATAGCAAATTTTTATGATGACTCAGTGGTCCCTGAATCTTGGTTGGAGGCAGAAGTCAAGCACCAGGGGGACAGAAAGAGAAGAGCCATAACTGAATTCATCGTGTCCTTCTGCCTGCAAGGCACAGTTATTCCAGAAAGAGACAGGGTTCAAATGTGAAGGACATAAGCAATCCCATGTGTCCTATTAATACAGTATTTCATTGTAGTTACAGTCATTGTTTAGACTCCTTCTATATCTGGTAGAGAAAGAGGCTTTTTCAAGCATGATATAGCCCAGCTAGGGTCTACATAACCTGTAGGAAGAGGAGCTCTCCACAGACCACAGTTCCTGATAGAAAATATCTATCTCGTCTGGCATAAGATCCTGCATTTTCTGCAAAGCGCCTTTGGGCTCCGGTGTGATCATCTCCGTGGGCCAAAGGGGGAATCACTGCTCTGGAGCTTGGACAACTTCTTCCCTCTCCTCCTTTTCTGACCTTAGTATTTGCAGTGTCATTTCTTGAATTTTTTTTAAATCTCACTATTCACAGCATTGTGACCTTTCTAAAATACCTTTGCTGAGAAGCAACATGAGCTTGACTCAGCTATGGCCTGTGTTGGGTCTGTTGGAACCAGCTGGAACTGCCTGGAATCATCTGTGTCCAGCACAACTTAACTCTTGGCCTCTTCTCACAGAGGCCAGTGCTACAGACCTTCCCCTGTCAAAGCCTGGACACCTACATCAAATATTTTCCACCTCTTGTCTGTGTGAAAGGGAATTGTCATTAAATTATATATTCATCATACTCTCCTTAGAAGCTCCCTTGTGTTCACAAAAACAGTTGTACCCCTGAAAATCCAAGTAACATCATCACAAACCCAGCACAGATGAACAGTTTACACACATAGTGAAAGTCTAGCTCTTGTCCCTTCTCCATATTGCAACTACAAAATTATTGCATTATCTAAAAACATCCAGCCTTCTTCCAGGAAAGTGGGGCCTCAGCACATGTGGTGGCAGCTTGAGAAGACAAATATTATCACCAGAGACATTCCTCCTTCCCCCTCCTTTCCCCCAGCTTTTATTGCTAAGCAGAAGGGCATGCAGTATTGGGTATCCGCAGCATTCCCAGCTGTGTCCCTTCCCAGCGTCTCACCCACCCAACAGCCTGCCCTCTGCAGGGGCAAGTGAGAAGCAGAGAAGGATTCCTGCTGTCCCAGAAATAAGTAAAACAGCGGAATGTCATCAACATTATTTCAGTCACAAGTGCAAAGCTCAGCATTACATTAGCTGTTAAGAAGAAAGTTAACTTTTTAGCTTCCTCTCAGCCAGAACCTGGTGCAGCAGTCAGCCACTACTAGTCCTGCTTTCTATGGCTAGAAATGGAGAATAGTCTGCATAACTGATACTAATTAATCTTTATATAGAGAAATATGTATTTCTTTGGTTCAGGGATAAAGTAGGTTTTCTCTTAACTGAGTTTTCCAAAGTAAGTTTTTCAAGTTCCATTGGGGAAAAAAAATTCTGCCTAAAAAGGTTATAAAAACCCCCAAGCTGAACAAAGAATGGTTTCAGTCATGTCAGCTGCAAAAGAAAAGCAAACAAAAATTGAGCAGTTTCATAGCTGACCAACAAGGAGGAGAAACATGACTGAATTTTTTTCAGGTTAATTCCGCAAGCTTCAGTTAGGGAGAGAAGAAATTGTTATTTTAAAAGACTCCACTGTGGCCAGTTGCTTAGATACTAAAAATGTCTTCATTGTGCTCCTGAAATGTGTTGCTTTAATGGGAGATGAATTGTTGCCCCATTTCTATAGGCAGAGGCATGTTCATGTGACTGGAAGAGTGAATCCAATGTTTTGGAAGAGAAAATCCAATGGTTTTAATGCTCTTTTTAAAGAATTGCTTTAAATGTGTCTCCCTTCCCTGACTCTGAAAGATGAAGAGGCACCTGTTTGCAGGCAAGGAGAATCTCTCATTAACTGTACTGTTCTGGTCAGGATTAATGGGTGTGTAAAGTTGGAGACCCCTCTTCTCCTGAAGCACATCTCCATAGACTTCTGAGGCAGCACAGTGGGGTAAAAATGACCAGAGACTATCAGTATCTTCTTGGGATTTGTAAAATTAAAACAACTGGATGCCCACAGCCTCTAAAAAATCATTCCACATGCTATGAGACTCTGAAAGGGTTTTCTCACCATTTTGAGGAATGTATTGCGTTCGATGGGCTGTTTTGTGTTCCAGCCATTTTCCTGGCCTGTCCATGAGAAAAGAGGAAGTGGAAAAGAAAGAATTAAAGAAAAATATGTTTAACATTTCTTATTTCAGTATTGACGGACTTGTGTGCAAAATTCCTTGAGGTGTCTTTCCTGCACGACATGTGGGATTCATTCCCAGTTGAGAGGGTGGTAAACAATCGGGGCAGAAGTATGGAGTATTTTTTGTTTTCACATGTATTACCCTCTCCCCTTGAGCCTTGCCAAACTTCTGCCCTGTAGCCTGTGTCCCTGGCCTATGGGAATGCTTTGTCCCTTTATTCTTGTTCCCCCAAGCTGACTAAGTGCAGTCTGTTTTAGGGGATCTTTCTGCTTTTACAAAGGGCAAGAGTTTGACATATGGCATAAATTGTATATGGGCAGTCACCAAGAGGGCACAGCAAATGCCTGTGTTTTCAGAACATCAATTAAATAATGAGTCCCTGTTATCCATGCTGAGTATCATGAATATGAAATGCAATTCCATGGTGGGTGAGCAGGGAAGGGAATTACTGGCAAGCTAAGGTTAAGCTATAAGCAGTATAAGTGCTCTAAGTTTGATCTTTCAAATTCAACGATGTATGTCTTCATTTATATCTGCAGTATGTATTCAAAATATAGCTCCCTTAATGTAATTGCTATAGCTGCAAATTTGTCACTTTTCAGTTTATGTAAATCCAGTATAGCTCCATTGTTTCTCTTAGTAAAGCAATCTCAGTCTGAAAAGATATGACTCCAGAAAGAGCATATACTGGTATAGCTGGTACACTGATTACCTAAAAAATGAATTGATCTTTCAAGCAGACAATGATGCAGCAGGCTTCCATGAATGGGTTGTTTATGCAGTCATTTACAAATGTCCTACCTGAATAATTTTCTTCCACAAAAGGCCATTTCATCAGAATAAAAATGTTACCAAAATTTTCTGATGAAATTTCCTTGAAAAGAAAAGGATGGAGTACAGTGCTTTGATAAGGTCAAGCCTTTTAAGAGTTGCTATTTTCTGGGATGTAGCATTCATCTTGTTTGAATTTTTATTTTTTTATAACAGTAAACACAAGCAGTTCATATGTGAATTCAGCACTGTGATGGTGCCATGGCATTTGACTTCTTCCAAGTTCCTTCTTTTCACCAAAATTTACTTCTAAGGAAGAACTAACAAGAGCTAACTTTTATTCCTGCTTGTGATTTAAGAATCTGTCATTTCTAATGTCCTTCTTGAACACATAGCCAAATTGTTAGTGGGTGGTTATGAGAAGTTTGAGTCTTATAATTTCTTATTATTAATCCCTGCTAAATGTTATAATGTTTCTAAGTAGTGATGAATGGAAAACCTGTACTGTGACTTTTCAAATCAGACCAAGGTTGTTGTTGATGATGATGATGATGATGCTGATGCTGATAATAATAATAATAATATATTTTATTTAAATAATCAGAGTTCAACATTTGTATCTGACCCGGCTCCTCTTTTGTTAAGATGTTAAGAAGCATTCCAAACCCATCTTGAACAATTGTTTGATGAGGTAAATGTATATGATGGTCCTATTCTTTCCCTTTATGTATGAAGAGAGATGATGTATGAAGAAAGCCTTGATTAATCCACTCCCATACCTCAAACTCTTAGGTCATTTACTTAGGGCATATGAATCTCCTTTCATTGCTTCCACAGTCAAAACAAAAACTTGTGAGTGCTTGTGAGAAATCTGTTTCATGGCACTTAGCCATACGTTAAATATTCTGGCAGAAACATATTACAATTACTAGCTCATGTACAAAACTCATGAAATGTCAACTATTTCAGTCTCGCAGTAGCTTTTTCCTAAAACAACTATGAATTTCTGTAATTACTGTAACAGAAAATCCTGACGTTAATCCCTTAATAGAAACACAGCATATTGTCACAGATTAACAGGATGACTTCTCAAATCAGAGTAAGCCTTCTGATTCAATCTCATGATTTAGTTGTAAGGTCATGGTTACTGACTTAGAAATTAGTACCATGGGGCATGTGAAGGTCTTCTGGAACTATATGCAGCTAATAATTCAGCTGTGAATCTCCTATCCATTCAAAGACTCATCAGCCAAGTTTTGTGCACCATAACTTAAGACCAAGGAGATTTTTCACTTTGTTAATCTATATTATTCCTGGACACAGCTCCTGCTATCTCCACCAGCTTGTTTTTTCCCACCTCCTGGCAGTAAGTATCTGGTAGGTACTTTATTTCAGGGCCGGATGGGCACTGAACTTTCGCTGGTACTAACATAAACCCATTCTCAGGGATTTCCTTCTTTAATTAAAAGACAGGTCTGCAGTTTCATAAATGAACATTGTATTATTGTCTCTGTAGTAGGTCCAATGCCTTACTGGACCAGGTGCAGTACAAATAGATGATAAAGCCATGGATGTGGTCCCAAGGCCTGTTACCTCATGCCTAAAGTTCTTGCCATCAGCCTAAAGCTGCCAGCTTGCTTGCTTTCTTTATAAAATCGTATTTTATATTATTTATATGATTTTTTGGTTCACTCCATAGAAATTATGCCACAGAGTCTCAGAATATCTTACATAAGATGCAGACCAATCTGTATATGAGTCATCATCAGATTGATAGAGAAAAGCATTTCAACAAGGATGTATGATCTAATGAAACTGCCTGTGCTGTAGTTCTGTGGGCTTATCTCCTCACACAGGATTTGGAAAATGTTGTAACAGGTCACCCTCCATATCTTCCCCAACCTCCCCAGCACCCATGACCCCATCCACTCAAAAATGTATGACTGAATGGTGTCAAGTGTCGAGGAGGAGTCTGCAACACTGCCCAGCAGCAGAAGGGAGAGGTTTTGCCTGCTCATAGAACCTCAGAAGGTCAAGCTCTTGAACAGGACTTATATCTGGTGCTGCATTCCAATAGAATTCTCTCATGCCAATAAAATTCTCAGTTCAGGTTGAGCTTCTGTGAAGAGGAAGCAGGAGAAATGCAGTGCCTCTGGCAGCTCAATTTATGTAATGCAATTTGTGGGATTTCTCAGAACTGTGTGACTAAGATCAAGTTTCTACTCTGCTTCAAGCTTCTTAGCACCGAAGCTGTGTAGTCTGGCTCTCTTAGGCTCTGTTTTGTGGTTGCTGGAGATACTTGTACTGCATTCAAAGTAAATAAAGGCCTTCCCCCATCCTTGCTCTCTCCATGTGTGATTTTCTTTTTTGACTTCTCTGTGTATGGGACAAAATGCAATAGCACTCACACTGTGGAGTCGGCACTGCACATTTATGCACATGTATAAGCACAGTGTAGGAGGCCCAAGGGTGCATACAGTCATATCTGGGGTCTGTGTAGTGAGTCTACTACAAAAGATATTTATTTCTCTTCCACTTGTTTGTTTGTTTTCAGGTAGCATTTAGCACGAAGATCATCTGCTTGCAGTAATGAAAGGCACTGTCTCAACTGTAGTTGGAGGCAGCTTGTGCCAAGGCTGATTCTTGGGTTGAGAAGGCGATTGAATTTTTGAAAAGGATGGGAAAAGGATGAGAAGATAATCCCTTTCTATTAAAGACATAGAATCTCAAAGGTAAATTTCACAAAAGAGAACCAAAAAAAGGAACCACAAAAACCTCAATAAAAGGAGCACAGCTGTCAACCAGAGTTGTTTCTTTGCTAATGTTCTTTGCTAATTTGATAATAACTCCATCCATTGCTATGTATTAGCATGCTATAATCATTTGCATATAAATTCTAATTAATTAGCCCTGAGATCTTTCAGTGATGTTGTAAATAAATGCATCCTTTCCAGAAGTCACCTCCTATCTCATTGCAGCAATGCTTATGTTGGGTTATACCTTCTTCAATTTTCAATTACTTTACTTTATGTAAAGATAAATGTTTCTTTATCTATTCTTTATTTATTTTTCTTAATCCAAGCAATGAGGTTTTTATCTCAATAACCATACACAGTAAATACTGTATTCCATATGTTTTTTGTTTGTGTGTCTCCCCGTTTCTTAAAGCATACATCTTGATCCTGGATCCATAGAAAAGGAAAGATGTGCATTAATCTGAGCAGAGAGAGCACCTCATGGTCTGACTTATCATTATCTCTCCATGACATTATCAGCTTGCTTTTTCAAAAGACAAACAGAAAGGAGAAAAGTCGGAGCATGAGCTGTTTTGTTCTTCCCTCTTGCAAAATTGTTACATTCTTTTCACGACAGGATTTGTGATGGTATGTGGTCCCACTGGCTGTGCTAGACTTTCTGTTTCATTAAGTGCCTCTGTTTTTGTAATGCCATTGCTACCTGACTGTTTTGAAAGAACAGTCTCAGAACACATAATCCTGCTGTCTATGCTGGCACTCAATTCAGCCAGTTCCAGCTCTGGGTCACAACTCTGATTTTCAGATCTCTGTCATAAAATGCACAGAAGATGGAGCAGGACTCCTCTCTGGTCTCCCAGGTGGACTTCTTGTGTAACACAGGAGAACAACTTACCTGACAAATCTTGATCAGTCCTGGCAATGGTGGAAGAAATGTGAGATGTTTTAGAAGGACCTTCAGCAGAAATCCTAGCTCTGTCAGAGTAAACATCCTCCTCCTCAGCCAGCACACTCTTTGACAGCTGGCTTCCATGGGTGTTTCTTACAGCAAGTGAAGCTAGACACGCAAATGGCAGAGAGGATGGGTCAGAAGGGAAAGTGAGGACATTTCGTGAGAGCTAGACTGACTGTTTAAAGCTTCTGCTGGGAGACATAAAAATAGCTTCCTGTGCAAATCCAGATTTCCTCTTACACAAATGTTTTCCTTCTTTAGAATACAAAAAAAAAAAATCTAATAAATTAATAAAATCCCATTGCTCCTCTTTTGTGAAAAAGGAGAACAGTCATTCATTATGAAAGGGAAGCATCTTAGATGACTACTGTTGCAGACATTATTTTGGGATTAACATTCAAGCTGCAAACTCTTTTATCTTATGACTAAAATGGCTTCTGCTTAGGGGTTCATTGAAAGAGAAACACACCAAATTAACTTCATTCAGTGGTACTATGGAAACCTCATGCTGATTACTTAAGCTTTGGCTCTTCCTTTGATGATGCCAAATCTTATAATTTCTGCAATATTTCCAATTATCATCACAAAGTATGCGTAAAGTTCAAACTGGACTTAAGCTTGTCTTGGGCTTGTTTCTTTGCAAGAGAAGGGTTTCCTTCATGTAGTCTCTATTTGGACAAAGAGAATTTTTCTGAGGGCCATCTTTTTTCAAACAACTCTACATTTTCATTGACAACAACTCATTCACCAAAACAAAATCTGGAGCTCTTTCTTCTTTTAGCCTCACGACATTTTGTTTGCATTAATGTTGCCTTTCCAGTGAAGGTAAACTTGCATATAATACTGAACCACTTAAAAAGTTGTCAACCTTTTCTTTTTGGAATAATCAAGTATCTGCCATTACAGGCCCCTCCTGGACCAACCGTCACAGTTCAAGTCCTTCCTTTTTAAGTAGAGCTCTTCACAGATAATTATTGATTTGCTACACTGAACTAAAATAGATTGAACCACATTAAATTGCCTAGAGACCTTGTCTGCTGGGTCGGTCTGTATATTGTGTCTGTCTGATGACATTCACACTGAAGGTCTTAATTTTTACTCTGGAGGCCTATCTGAAAGTCACAGTTTATTTTAAAGTTTATTCAGGGGTTGGTTCCTCTCTCATACTGTTTTGTGCAGTTGTTTGGCGTCACAGAGCTTATATCTTATTAAGCGTTTCAGCAGTGCCGTGTGTGACAGTGCAGATCCTTGGCTACACAACTGTGGTGGTGGCTGCCAGTTAACACCTCAGTTAACACTCACCCTGGCACAGGGGCACCTGGCAAAATCAAGGCCTGTCTCCTCCTGTCCCTGGAGCCTCAGCTGAGGAATCATAGGCTCCCTCTATCCTGTTGAGACAAGGAGGGCTGGATATCACAGAATCACAGAACCATTCAGGTTGGAAAAGTCCCCCAAGATCCTCAAGTCCAACCTTTGACTGAACATCTTCATGTGAACAAGTGCCATGTCCAGTAGTTGGAGTAAGAGACACAGAAAATATTCCCTTATCTGTGCTGACAGGCTCTGACACCCAAGAGCGACGAGTTTAGCCGAAAACCATGGAGACAGCTTCTAAAGCTAAGTAAAGAAACTAGAAGTGTGAGTGTGTAAGTTAGATAGACTTGTATTAAATCACTGGGTAAAAAGGTTAGAGTTTGGAGCTTTAGTTATATTAATATGTGAGACACAAAACACAGGATTTGGGGAGTTGTCTCTTTCTCCTTATTCTTCTTCCCTCTTCATCTTCTTCTTCTATGGGTTTTTGGGTAATAATGAGTGATTGGATAAAAGAATCTGCATTGCGGCACACAGGTATTGGGTCATTGAGTCACTAAAGAAAATAAGTTACTTGGCTTTTGATTATTGGGTAAATGGACACATAAAAGGCCTTGGAGAGATTCTTTGTCCCCCCATTTTGTACCTTGTTAGCCTAGTGTATATAGCTCCTTGTACTTTGTAAATATGTAATATAAATAAGAAAGAATTAACAACTGAGCCCAAATATGAGAAAATATGGTCTCTTTCACCAGTCTCAGTCCTGGAGAAGAGAACCAAGCCACCAATGTCACACCTCAACATCCAGTCACTTCTTAACATTTCCAGGGATGGTGAATCCATCTCCTCCCTGGGATTAGGGAGTACTATGTTGCTGCCCATCCATATTTGACAGTTTGCCTCTGGAACACTGCTGTGGGACACTCCAGAGCATGGACATCCAATTAGTACCAGCATTGCTCCAGGTATGTGGCTAAGGGCAGAAACAACAAAACTGATCTCCAGCATTACATCCAAAAAACACCTGCACGCTGTAGGAGAAAAGGCCTGAATCTAGCCCAGCACTGTTCATAGTGCCCACTTGGAGAGTTGCCCTCTTGCAGCTGCTTCTTTAACCTCTGTTTCATAATTGAAAAAATCTGGGCTAAAACCTTTCCTGTCAAGCAATCTGACGAAACGTATGTGACTGAGCTCATCTTTGTCAGTCAGTGTTGTACAACCTTTATTTGGGTCTGGAACCACCTGAAGCCAACAAAGAATAACAAAAGCTCTGAATCAGAGGCTCAAGTTAGTCAGTGTTATTTGGATTTAAAAAAGTTAGGATATGCTAAGGATCTATGTCGTATAAGGCCACAAGAAACTAAACTCCCTGTAGGAGTAGCCAGTAAAAGCTGACCAAGTCCCTTAAAATGCCCTAGCATTTGGTAAGCTCACTGGATACTGAAGAATGACCAGAGTTTTCTTCTTTTAAAGCCTGACTCGTAGTAAACTTACATTAATGGGACTTCTTACAGTGAATGCTTTTCAAGTGGGAAGCAAGTTAAAATAGCTCGTTGCTGTTTAATAATTGGGGAAAAGTAAAATTTTCGATAGGTTTTTTTGAAAAGTAATTTGTAATTCTAATGAATAATCCTTCTTGTTGATGTATTGAGAGCACATGAATGACCAAATTCCACAAGATAAATGCAAGAAGTCTAACATGCTGATTTTAGCAGGGGCTACTGCTGGTTCCTCAGGAAATAGGGTGAGAAAAGAGGCTTTTTATTGTTCATAAAGGGGCTGAATCCCTTCAGAAACTTGGTTAAGATCTCAGACTTTCAGACTGTTTGTTAGAATACTCAGTTTTGTTTATTCTGGCTGTTTTTTCCTGGTGATGGAGGAGTCAAAATTCCTTTGAAAAACTGCAATAAACATTTTATGACAGATTTATCACTCCACAGAAAAGCTGCACTGAAATGTGAAGAGAGTCTACTTGAATCCTTGTTTGAGGCCTACATATAGGTATAAAAATTTATATGTATTTTTATGAAAGGAGAGCACATAGGCAGTAAAGATAATAATCAAACTTCTTGGTGTTTAGGTGTTAAACCATGTCACCTTTTTGTGTGCTGCTTAATTCTTCATTGCTTCCAGAGTGCTTTTTTTTTCTTATTGTTCTGTTTATTTTTTATGTATCCATGGCAACCTTGAGTCTTTGTCAAGGAGCCATCCCTGTGTGTCTCCTTTTGAGAGGCTGAAATCCTAAAATCCATGCTATTTCTGCCTGTTTCTTGTATTGAACATGTCTTAATTTGTAAGTGTTTTGAAGTAATGAAGCATTTTTGCTTTTAATATTACTAGTGTTTAAAAAAAAACCAAAACAACTGAGGAATTTGGTTGTGGAGAGATGTAAGATTTTTTTTTGTGGATTCAGCGCTTCTGAAAATCCCACCAAAAGTACAGCAGTTCATATTGGTTATTTATGTACATGTAAATAACCCTAATATATTAAAAATCTTCAGTATTTCAGATAGGCTAATATATTTCTCCTTTTCTAATATTCACACCACAATTGTGGGCTGGCAAATGAGAAAAAAAACCCCATCTGGTATAACCAAACAACCTTACAGACCACCCTTTTCCTACAGCATTAAAACAGGTGTCAACCTACACATCCCCTAAGAAAATGTCCATGCTATAGAGGGCAAAACTCATTTCAGTGGGAAAAAAATGAACTGAGTTATTTTATTTTGGTTTGATTTCTACCTTTTGTGAAGTTTACTGGATTTTAGTAAACAAAAGCAGTTTATACAAATATGTTTATCCGCCATTCAAATCTTTGTGATTCTACAAACTGCATTAAGATGAAGGCAAAAAGCCTGGCAGGAAGTCCGTGTCTCTTTTGACCTCATCTCCACAGCACAGCTTACAGTGTCTGAGTTCTGCATAGCATGACATTGTACTGTAGGACTCTCTTAAGAGCTCTTTAAATAGCCACAGACCTTTCTTGCAAGTTATAATACATAAGGAACAGGTGGCACTTCCTTTTTACCTGGCCCACTTTAACAGGAATTTTTGATAACTGCCCTCTTGAGATTTCAAACTAAGGACAACTTCCCATACAAACGGGGAAGAACCAGCCAAAAATCTTAGCACTATATCCCAATGCATCTGCCTTTCTTCTCCCCTATTTCACCATGAATTTACTTTCCTGTAATCATGTGGCTCTCAAAATACTTTTACTTAGAAAAAAATCTTTCTAGTATCATCACAGAAGATACTAGGAAAAACATTTTCTGTATTTATAATCTATATCTATATATAATATAGATATTATATATATAATATATATAATATATAAACTTAATTATCTATAATTCAGTTACTGTCTGTATTTATAATCTATAATGATATATTTAGAATTAATCTATATTAATTAACATTATTTCTACATCTAGAAATAATTCATATTTCTATACTTATAATCTATATTATAAACAATTGAATCTTAAAAATGGACCTGCAAAATGTTGTCTACTTGTAGAATTTCTGGGGGACAACAAGTGTACTTATTAAGTAACATGTGACATGGGATACATTTACCTCATAAAATACACCACAGAAACTTCTTGCTCTGGACAGTAAATTGCCCAGGTGGATGCATATCTACCTCATCTTAGACTGTCTGTTCAACCCTTGGAAGTATCAGGACATTAAGCTGCAATATGCCCTGCAAATTCAGTGGAGAATATTTCCTGTCTGCTGTGAGGTGTAGGTATAAAGGAAGGCTTTTAGGGGGTCCCATGTGGTACTGATGGGTATTAGGTGTTTGTTGGGATGTGGTGTAAGATATCCTCCATTCTGTGGGAAGTCAAGGACTGTGGGAGCAGGACTTTTGGAGGCACTTTCAGAAAGTCTAGAGGACAAGGAGAAGGTAGGTAGAATGCAGCCAGCTCACAACAGTTCAAGATACTAGGTGGTCTAAACACTATTTCCTGCTTTTGCCTGCAGTCTCAAGCACTCTTAACTGGGATTTTGTACCCAGGAAAGAGTCAAATTGTCTTGCTCTCCAGATCCAAAGCCCAAATGATAGTTCTTGGCTGCTTTTCACAGAATCACAGAGCTACAGACCTGAGTTGGAAGGGACCCACAAGGATCAGTGAGTCCAGCTCTTACCCTCCTATGCAGGACATCCCCAAGGATCACACCAAGTGCCCAAGAGCATTGTCCAAATGCTTATTGAACTCTGTCAGTTTTGGTGCTGTGACCACTTCTCTGAGGAACTGTTCTAGTGCTCAGCCACTCTCTGGGTGAAGAACTTTTTCCTAATATCTAACCTAAGGACACAGCAGCTTCTTTCAGCTCTCCTGTGATCCTTGGAGCACAAATATTGCTGTTTTGACAGTAGTGCACTCCCTCTGAGTAAACTGGAGGAGGAAACAACCACTTCTAAGTGTTTCAATGTTGTTTCATGTGCATGTGTGGAGGAATCCAGTTAACAAGAGGGCTTCTGCTGCTGGAGAGCTGTGATAGAGATAGAAAACATCCTGCAGCAAATCTGGGCATACCTTTGTCATGTTGGAAAGGAACTGATGTGGATCTATATTGAGGGACTCCACAGAGTGTTTTCCTAGGAGGAGTAGGACTGGATCACATTGTTCTGATCTGCTCTGAAATGACCGTAATTTGCCCTGGCCAGGTACCTGAGGTGCTGAAGGGTGGGAGTTGAAAGAGAAAGGACCTCTCTATGTTAATGCTTTGCATCCTATTCTCCTTATTGATATCCATAAATTATTTTTGTAGGATACAAGATTAACCTGAGTGGACCACTGGATCAAATACTGACTTTCTCTCTGCAGATGAACAGATCTGAGAGTACTCAACAAGCAGGCACAGTTCAGAGAAAACTACCAGCTATCCTGATGGGCAAAAGCATCTCCTGATGCTCCCCAAAGCATCTGTGCTGCAGCAGGGAGAACACTGTGCTCAGATAGTTCCAGATAACCTACTGTGACAAAGGCATGAGTGTCCTTGGCCACACTACCATTTCCTGGCTCACTTCAGAAGGATAAGGACTTGCGATGTTTATTCAGATTCAATGCTGATGTACCTTTTACTCCCAGGCATACTCCCTCTATTGACAGTGATAATTTTGGGAGGATTTGTCTAACACTGAATGTTTAAAACTTACCCAGGAATTTTCAAAAGTCCAGTGTTTGTGACCAAAGAGCTACAGTGCATTTCAGTACTTCCCCAGGAAATGGTGACTTCTGATATTTTATCTGATGTCTAATCTCTTTTGAAAGTTTAGCTTTGAAAGCCATTCTGGGAGCAGAACTTCCTAAAAAATTACTCCTCCCACTCTTATCTAATTTGTGGTGATGAGTGCCTTGGCTTTAAATATTACAGTCATAAAGATTTTACTGACTTCTATTTCATGCTTAATGCATACCCATTAGTAGCTAATGACAAAGTAAAGAGTGCCTCATGTTGTGGAATTTCTGCTTGGAGGTGAAGTTTAAAGATGCCTTTTGAATTAATAGTCAAATGATTCTGTTTGCATGTGAATGCAACCAAATTCAGTACATCTGGTTTGCTCATCCCAGCAGACTGAAAATGTGGCAGGAGCAAGTATAAACAAATTGCTTTGCCTAAGGTGCAAGGAAAACCCAGCAAGAAATTAAAGCAATGAAGCTGTGATGAAGATGTTGTCATGCCCAGGCTTCTTCCTTGTTACACTGGTAAGCACTGTCTGGGCTACAGAGCTCAGGAGTGGCAGGCAATGTGTGCTCCCTCATCTCTCTTTTGAACTAGTTTTCAATCAAAACAGTGTGCTTTATACCACCTACTCACACCACATCTGTCTTGACTGCATTTGTGTTTTTTGGGGGGGTTTTCTGTTTGTTTGGTTGGTCAGTCGGTTTGTTGTTTTGTTTTTTGCTTTTGTTTTTAGGTTTTTGGGGGCGGGGGCTGTGTTTTTTTGTTTTGGTTTGGTTTGGTTTGGTTTTTTTTAGTTTTTTTGTTTGTTCATATTTCCTTTTGTTTGTTTGCTTGTTTTTGTGAGAAGGAGATGCAAAGATTATAATAATTTGGTGTTTACTGCTGAAACACAGAGACTACAGGTAACACTTGACCTCTCTGAATCTCATATTCTCTCCCTTTAGTAATGCCTGCAATGCCTGCAGCTTCTCTCCTTCCCTGTCTGCCTGCCCCTCATCTCTCCTTCTGTCTCCTTTCCACACATCACCCCAGCACCTCCCTGTAGCTCATTCATGTCTTATCTTCATTGAGATATGAGCCTGAAAAAGGAGCAGAGGGGAGGCAGATAACATGATTAAAATGATTTGTTAGTCTTTTCAAAATAACATAGAGGTCAATTTCTGAATACTTGTTAACATAAGATATCCTTGCTCCATCCCAGCATTTTGGTGTTTAGGCTTAAGTGTCCTGAATTTCTTTGCTAGTGTTGCTGTAATTTCACAATTGTAAATTCACAATTTAATTGCACTCTACTCACAGTTGTAAGTGTACAGTTGTGGCGTCCAGTTCTGTTTGGTTTCTGGTGAGGCATCTCCTAAAGCATTTCTTTGCTTACAGTATTTTGGTTCTGTTTGGAGGATCACAATACCCCTTGTGTTTTAGGAGATACTGTTATAATTTATTATACCAGTGAACCCATCCTTTTTCTAGTTCTTATAGGGATATCTGGATTTCTGTATCAGCTGCCAGGGCAAACCTAGTGGACTACATGATCATCTCCTTATTTTACATGTAGTTTCAACTGCTTGATTTTCAGTCCTAATTCAACATTGCACACCACTGAGCCAGATTTGTTCTGTCTCACTGTAAAGAATAGACACCTGACTTTTACCTCATATTTGTGGGAGATGAAGTATAATGCCATTAGATCTCACCCTCTATCTATCTTACTTGAATTTTAGCCCCTCCAGTGTTGCATCTTTTGGCACATCTAAAAAAATGATGGATGTGTCGATAATGCTAAATTGTAATAAGAGAGTTGATAGCAGCCAACTCTATTCTGTTCACATCTGATACGTTTTTTTCTCTTGCAGGTAGTGGCCAAAGAAAGCTCCTAAGTGTTATGAAAGAGGCAGTATTGACAGTAATTTACTTGCCTTCCTGCCTGGTGATGGACTTGAGAAACTGTTGTGTATAGAGTGCTGATACACTTGTGATACATTCTAGTAACTTATTTTCAGTCAAACATGCCTGTAACTTCTATACACACTCACAGTCACTTAGAGTGTTGGAGGTTAATTTTTCACAAATGGGATGGGACTGCTGGGTGTCACATCATGATCTTTTATTTCAGGCACCAGTCTCAGCTGCAGATACAGGAGACGGCACAAGTTCACATCTGCCACAAGCAGCTCAAGATCTCTTTGTTACAGAACATTTTACAAGTTTTTCAGCAAATAGCATATTGCTAAAGTTTACAATTGTTCTATCCAATCACTAGAAACACATGTACACCTTCTTCAGGCCTTGCAGCTGCAGCTAGCTCTAAGTTCTCTGCTTTTTCTTTCTGGGACCCATTTTCATGGCTTCTGAAAGTCTTCTTACCTTAACTGTTTCTCACATAGAAAGGTAAAACATGTCTCAAAATCCATAGCAAAAATGTTTCCTTAATTTATACTACTGCACAATACCCACCTCTTGCCTTCTGGTGCCATGAATTTCTTATTCCTTCTCATTATGTTTAATGCTCTTGTCCTTTGGCACTGGCTCTGAATGGTCTGGAAATCTAGATTTAAACTTTTTATGAAACTTTTCTCTAAATGTGAACCCTTCCATTTTCCCTCGCTCTGCTGTAGCCAGGCATCCTTTTTTACATTATATGGTCTTGATCGTTTCCTGGCTTCTTACTCACTCAGTACTTATCTCAAGATATTTATGAATTCTCTCTGAAAAGTATTTTCTTTTCATAATATTTGTGTGAGGAAAGAAAAGGGTTTATGCAACCTGCCTATGTCTGTTTTCTGCTTGCTTCTGTGAAATACCGACTGAGGTCTATGAGGATTCATTGTTTTTTTCTGTGCAAAGATGTACTAGAAAACAACCAGAACCTGGTATGGTTTAAACCATTACTTTCCTCAGGCCCTGCCAAGCTTGATTCCTGAGTTTTCTACAGTACTTCTGATTTCATATTCCAAAAGCAAGAGAATTCTTGTGGCAATCTTCATCTGTTAAATGCACGGTGTAACTCTAAACCAATGCTTCAACCAGCAGCTCATCAGAGAATCAAGACACAGTATTTTTAGTGACTTTTAGTGACTTTTAGTGAGATATGAGCAGATCCAAGCATACATGGCTCAGGTTTTTAGGGTGTGCAAGACTGACCAAGAAAAATGCAGAAGAACCATGAAAATCAAACATACATGTATTATGCAAGCAGTAGAAAACAGAGTTTAAATCTGTACTTTGTATTTTTCTCACTTTTGGTTTGTGACATATGTTTTTTAAATTTATTTCGGTCAATATGTTTCCCAGTGAAGCAATAACCCTTTTGAGCATAAAAGCCTCTATGGCAAGCAATAACTTCCTCCTAAAATTATGATAAAAATAAATCTGCTAATGATGGTTTTTTTAAGAAACACCCCAAAGGCTCTCATATTCACAATAAGCTACATAAAGCAATACTTTGTTTTTTACAAAGCAAAATCCTAGTAGTTTGTTTGTATGCTAAAGGCAATTTCTAGTGAACAAAGCAATAATTAATGAAATGAGAATACAAGCTCATCACCACCAACCTTACTACAGTGATTGCACGAAACAACTTCAGAACAACGGGGTGCTCCTCACATGGCACAGAGCACTTACGGAGGGTAACTTACTCATGCACCACCTCCTGTTTTGCCAGGTTTTAAAAGCACACTTCCACACTGGAATCTTAACTAGTGTCTAGTTAAGATTCAGAACTAAGCTAATGGCATCACATTAGTGATGGGTAATTGTGAAATCAAGTGTCTACATTATGCCCAGTAGAAATCTTACAGACTCTGTGTTAAAGGCAATGATTTTATTCTTGGAACATCATCAGCATGCAAGGAAGATATTGCTTGCTACACAAGTCTGTGAGCCCAACAGAAGGCACAAAGCACAGGGTGCAAAATGTGTAAGAGTATAGAGTACTTACCAGCATGATGGTAAGAAAACTTTCAGGAGGGGTCTTTCCATGGCTGTGCTCAGGAGACCATTGTGCATCAAGGAAATAGTGATCCACAGTACAGCTAACCTGAGCATCCAGGGACTACCCAATGCTGTGCAGCCATGGGGTTCTCAGCATCTGAAATGACATAAGATTTGCTTGCTACCTATATTCCTCCCTTGCTTCTATCTTATTGAAGCAGCTCTTTTATTAAGCCATTTTTTGTCAGACCTTTCTTACTAAGACCAGAAAAAGACCCTCAACATCTCACTCTCTTTCACCTCACCTCTTTTCACCTTACCTTCACCCTCTAACTCATGCAGAACAGGCCAAAACCTGGGCTACAGGTGAGAAGGTTCCCTTGTTTTGGCTGACTGTACCTAAATAATTGGATGGATTTGAAGGTGTAATAAAGTTTTGCCTCTTAATAGGGATGGTAGGAATGGAGAAAGGAGAACCTGTCAAGTGAGGGAGCTCTGTGAACATGGAGCAGGAGGAACAGGCACAGGCAGATGGAAGATTTTGGACATTGCAGAAGATCAGCTCTCCAAAAGTCATATTATGTAGACTGCGGATGTGGGTGTTACTGAGACAAAGTTAGATATGGAGCTCAGATGTCAGCCCAGTCTGTTCTGTACTATTCTTTTTGCTTGCCTTTGTCAGAGGGACTAGAGGGGACATCTTGGAAGTAAATATTTGAACATTTTTTTCAAAGACAGAAAAAGAAATAAAGCAAGATAAAGCATTTGTGATGTGACTTTCCTTCAACATTATCTCTTGCTCTATTCTATTAATCTGCTGAAGGACTTTTATTATGGAATGCCACTTCTGGCAATCCTATAAAGACTATTAAAGAGAGAGGGTGTAAGGCAAGAAAGTGAGGATTGTTTAGTTGTCTGGAGGTGCTATTGTCAGTCATCTGTGATCTTTCAGACACACAAAATCATAGAAAAACAGCTGGAAAAATAACTGGAGTTTTGCCTGTGGTGATAACTCTATTTTGCAGCCTCACTGCTGTAGGTGCCTTGTGACCAGCCACTGTGCAAAGCAACACATCACACTCAATGACCTTCTCCTGAAAGATTTCTCCTGACTTGCCTTCAGACCATATCCTTAAAGCAGGGATAAAAGGTAACATTGCCATGCTAAATGGTAATGACCTTATGAATCTGAGACAAAAGGATGTGCCATAAGCAGTGTTACAGCAGTGGAAATCTAAGGACCACTCACATTACCATGATGAGAAATAAGAACATCATCTGCTTTCTTCTTGCCAATGGCCTCGAGGTAAGGAGAAGTTCTGTGTGGAAAGGGAGGAATGGAACCAGGGACAAGCTCCTTGCAGAACCATTTCCCACTCATACACAAGCAAAGATTATGTTTTGTCAGCTGGTGGTGACTGAAAACATGTAAGGCCACAGCCTCAGCTCTCTCTATCTCTCTGCAGAGCCCTCTGAGCATGATTGAGCTGGAGCTAGAGCTTGGAAATACCTTACTAGATTCTGCACTCCCAAAGATTAGAGGGTAGTTCTTTCACATCCCCTTTTAGGCTGTCTACTTCCCTCACAGGGCTAAGTGACCCCGAGTGAACAATATTCAGGTGGCCTAGTGGCCTTTTCATGCATTTTCCAGCTAAATACTCATTATGATTTCACTTTTCTTAGCTTCTCCTCTCAGCTGTTCTTCTCAATTATCATTCCAATTCCTGTCTTTACAGCAGCATCCATAAGAATGTTTTTAGTGCATTAAGCAGCTCCAGCTTTGGCCCAGGCATCCTGCCTCTAGCTTTTGTTGATCCTCATAAAGAACTTTATAGAGCAGACCACACAGAACTTCTGTTGCTATGGAAAATGTCTTTGCACAGTAGAGACGAAATAGAGCTTTTGAGAACAAAGTAAATTTCTTTACCAAACCTCTTTGCAATCCTTAACATTATTTGCTTCACAAAGGAGGTAAGAGTGGATTTCTTCCTATTAGTTAGGAAGGAAATGAAATGTGCATATGAATATGCAGCAGTCTTTATCATGGTGGTCCATACAATAGGTCATGGATGGAAAATGCCTGGTTGAAAAATAAGGTTAAAATAATGAAAAATATTGTTTCTGTGTGAAACCTTATTTTGCATTTGAATTCAAGCTACGTTCCTCTGATTGCAAATGAGAAACAAAAGCATCTGTCACTCTCACAGAGATTGCCAGTCTGCTTAGCACAGGGGCTTTATGATAGAGGAAAGGAGCTGCCATAGCTGGGGTTCTAGAAGTGACCACAGAGAGGTTTGGTCTGTGGCAGTTCCAGGGAGGTGGCAGGGCCTAGATCAGTAAAAGTCAGAGTGCTAGACAGCATGTTCAAGAAGACAAGGCCTGCAAGAAAAAATTTCTTCTGCAAGTGGGTATATCCATAAATAAGATTTCTCTGTGACTTTCCTAGGAGTCAAACAACTCAAAACTGCATTCTCCACTGCATGCAAAAAATCCTGGAAGAAATGATTTTTATAGTCAGACAGCAATAGTCACATAGGTGTTTCTCATCCTGCCAGTCATTTCAGTCAAGTTGCCTCATCTCACAGGGCCCTTACAAACAATGGTTTGCCCTACAAACTGAATAAACAGTCAGGTTCCTCTGAGAGGTGCTTTCAGCTTTTCCTGTATACAGCTTATGAAATGGCTATCCCTAATTGTTCTTCCTTAAGGAATGGATTAGTCAGCTATTTCATTCATGTCAGATCTGTTATTAAGGCAGAGGGTTTATTTATTACAGGTAATCACAAGATGTCTGTTGAGAGGGAGCCTCAGAAGAACCAGGAGGAGCTCTAGGATCACTGATTCATTCTCAAAGAAGCCAATTCTATTTTTCTTAGCCTGTGAGAGGGGAGACTCTGGCTGTGTATCCATTCACTCTTCCATTTTCAGTTTACTCAGGAAAGGGTTTGGTTAGACCTCTGTCTTAATGGTGGATATGGCTTCCAAAACCTGAAGACTTAAAATGATTCTCAAAGTGAAACATGTTTTTAATGTGGTATGATTTTTAAAAGGTCTTGTTTGGTTTTTTTTTCCTTAAGTATACAGTTCTCTGTAAAAACAATTTATTTCTATTATCAACCTTGGGTGTATTTTTAGCTGTCTATATATGCATGCAGGATCACTAATATCTTAAATGTCACAGTAAGTGGAGGAGTCATTTTTCCCATCATACTGATAGCACAGCTGGTGGCAATCATTCCAACTTCAAACTAACTAAGGCTGTCATATTTACTATTCTACCAAAGATGAGTTTAATAAAGAAAGACTCATGACAACAGCCAAAGCTTTGCCGAGACTACAGATCATTGGACCTCCTGTTATTTTTCTTTTTTTATTTGGATGGAGTCTTCCTGTCTATTAATTCTGATTTTTATATCAATTTCCTTTTTATAATATTTTCTCATAGCCTATCCCCAAACTTTTTAATAATCCTGATGATTCTTTGCAAAGATATCTTGCTAACTCTACTAAATTAAAGTCAAATAATCTGTGGCAGGCAAGAGGAACATAGTTAGAAGTAGTTTAATAACAGTATTCAATATTTACATTCATGTGTGGTTGTTTTTTTTTCCCCCTGGTTTTATCTCTCCTGGTGAAATTCAATATTTAATATCTCCTGAGGTGTTCTTCAGCATGATACAGCACAATATAATAGAACTTACTAGATGTAATTAGAATCTAGCAATTCGGAAGTCAAATCTCTTGCTGGAAGATTGCCTCCCACTTCTAGAGACTTATTAAACATCCACAACAGTCTGTTGGCTAGTACAAATTGCTGTGAAAGAGCTATAATCCTACGTCTGCTACTGTCTCAGACCAAGGTTTATTAGCCTGTCAGTGACTTAGCTGGGTTTGCTAACATGAGGCTCTCGCAGTTCATACATACACAGTTATGGATATCACAGCTACCATCATGGTCCCTGTGCCTACCCAGCGTCTCTTCCCCAGTCCCGTGCCCCCTATCCTGCCCTTGGATCCCTGGATCACTGCTGGTCCAGTTTGGTGCTAGACACACAACACTCACACACTCATCCCACACTCACAGGTCCCCCAAATCCCAGCATGGACTCACCACTCACCTGATACCCCAGCTCAGAGCTGAGTCTCCCATGCTCATCAGCTGGTAACAGCCTGAAGGTTGCCAGTGAGCAAAGACACACACAGACACACAGACACACACACACAGCATACACAGAGGCACACAGACAGACACACAGACACACAGACACAGACACACACACACACAGGCACACACACAGACACACACACACAGACACAGGCACACACACAGACAGACACAGACACACACACACACAGACACACACAGACACACAGACACAGACACACAGACAGACACACACACACAGACACACACACACAGACACACACACACACACACAGACACACACACACACACACACACACACACACACAGAGCACACACACAGGCACACACAGACAGACACACACTCACACACAGGCACACATACACACACACAGAGCAGGTTTTGGGGAAGATACAAACACTCAGCCCCTCCAGCAGCTGGCACCTGTGTGGGACCTGTGCTCCTACTCCGGCTGACAGTGCTGAGACACGCACTCGCACTGCTCACCCCAGAAGCTGCTTTTCAGGGCACAGACCGATCCTGCCCCAGTGGCTGGAGGTAAAGAGCCCCTGGCTCCAGCTGCTGGTGCCGAGGCCCCCCTCGCTCCCTCTGAAAGCAGCAGCCCCGGCCAGAGGCACCCACGGCCCCGCTCTGGCTCCAGCAGCAGCTCCAGCTCCTCTCTCCTCGCACTCCTGGCACCGAGTGCTCTCAGCGCTCCTGTCCTGGCACAGGGGATGAGGTGGCTCCGGTGGGGTGGAGGAGAGCAGGAGGACACGCTGCGGTGATCAGGTGCGGGGCTCCGCCAGACGAGCGCTGAGCAGCCACAGCTGACAGGCAACAGCCCCTTCTGTACCCTTCTCTGCCCATCCCACCGCTCTGCTCCCCCCTGCTCCCTCTTCCCTGCTCCTCTCCTCCGTGGCTGGCCTAGTCCCACTGACCCATCCCAACATCCTGGATCCTCAACTTTACATCCTTATCCTTTGCAAATTTTCAGGTTTGCCTACAGATTCCTATAGCTAATCAGCTGGTATCACTGACCAGGTTTATTTCTGCCTATTGTTTTTAGCAAAGATAATTTCCCAGATTTGAGTATGATTTTCTCTTCTTTTATTTATTGCCACAGCTGAGAAAATAAACATTCTCACACTCCACATATCCATACAGAAACATCTAATTTTTAAGCTTTTCTTACTATTCCTGTATTCTGTCCCTTTCCCCTGCATGTCTCTTACATGTCTGTACAACTCTATTAATACCCTCGCTTTCCCCAGCTGGCTGTCTAAGAACAATTGGGTTGGAAGGGACCATAAAGATCACTCAGCTCTTGGCCCTTTGCTTTGGACAAGGACACTTTCCACTACAGCAAGCTGCTCCATATTCCATCCAGCCTGGTGTTGGACAATTCCAGGAATGAGGCATTCTCACTGTTTCAGTGCCTCACCACCCTTACAGTGCTTTGTTGGTATAAAATTCTCAGCTCCACTGCTTTCCTTATCACTTAGTGCAACTGAGCAGACTTCTTTTGGACCATTGTCATTGCTCACAGCAGTTGATCAGGACTTCTGTCCTGTGAGATCAGGACTTCTGTCCTGTGTCTCTTTCCTGTCATCTGAATTTTGCAAAGCCCCTTGTTGGAAAATCTTCAAGGAATAAAGATTCTCAAACTTCCTATATTCTTTCCATCTTGTGTAGCAGTTGTCTTCAACAGACTTGTCAAATAAATGGAAAAATTCAGATGCAGTTATTCCAGTTATTCATCATGCCTGCAAGGTTAGGCCATCAGGTAGATTATATTGCTACTTAGCTTGCACAGCTCCCAGATTTCCAGTCTTCCCAACTATCTGACAACCATCTGGGCTTTCTTCCACAAATTGTATTATTAAACAAATTCAGTACCGCTGCAAATATTGCTTATCTGTGTTTTAATTCCAGTTCACGATAGAATAAACTGATACTTAAAAGCTTGGTGCTTTCACCACAGAATTGAAAAGTTCATTTTCTAGCCTTCTCTTGGTCTTGGTCTCCATCATAGGAACTTGGAAAAGTGCTAACTGCAGTATATATAGTCACATACTGAGGAATTGTACTGTATGCATTTTTATCACAGACAAAATCTCTCAGCCATCAGAAATCTCTAGAGTTTTCTGTGTAATCTCACTGAAAATATGCAAATGAAAAATATTCAGGAAAACATCAGTCAAGGAGAGGAAACTATCTGTGTATTGTCACACTTGGTAGATTGATGGCTGAGGGAAGAATTAGGATTCTAACTAAGCACCTTAATAAATTGATCTGAATTAGATGAAAAATACTTAATTGTTAGGCATCGTGACATTTCTAATGCAGTGAAATATTAAGCACAGAAAAATAACTATCCCTTCTGTATTCTTTAGTACCTGTCAGGGTAATGATCAGAAACTCATTGTGAATAGTGGGAATGATCTTTTTAGCAGAAGAAATTGCCAGGGGCTTCTAGTACACATATTAATCTTTGTCTTCACAAAAAGCTCTTTATGAATTCAGCATACTATAATACCACAGTAGCTCTGGGGCAAAGACCACTTCTTTGTTGTGGGTGCCTCATAACTTGCATGGAATTTGGTTAATTAATGGCTAGTCAATACATAATTTTCCTTTCTCCAGCCTCAGCATCCTTCTCTTAATATGTAACTGCAATATTTATACAGATTTTTTTGGGAGACCCCCACTGGACAGCTTCTGTCAGTAACAGCATTTCTAATTTCTGTATGGTTGATCATTTCCAAAGGAACTCTGATGGGCTCTAAGGGCACCCTTGACTACCAGCTTCTGTAAAACTAGACTGACAGGGATACCCAGCTCAAATTAAGATTTGAAGACTGCAGCTGGCTCCCTACACAGCATTTGTTCATGGTGTCTTGGGACAGTATTTAGAGGGCCTCATGTTACCCCTCTGCCAATCCCACCTCTGTAAACAGAGATGCAAATAGAGGACCTGGCTTCTCTGAGCAAAGGTAAAGATGTAGTCTGAGCCAGTTGCTCAGCATATAATGTGGACTCAAATTACAAGGCTTTTGTTTGGGAAATTGCAAGAGGTCTGTATCCAAACACTTTGAATCAAACGAAGCCTTAGGGCAGAAGCAGCTTCTAGATATTCAGGAACTAGTAGAGTAAAATTGCTTCCTCCTAACCCTCACAGTTCAGTAAATATTTTGTGCAAAATAAAGATTTTTGAAATGTCAGCAGAGCCTTCTCTTCAGTGCAAGACATCTGTATTTTGAAAGATCCTTTTATCTTGATTTGTCTTCTTTAAGCATAACTACAATGACCAGTGTAGCAAAAATCTCTCTCCCTCCCTCCCTCCCTCCCTCCCTCCCTCCCTCCCTCCCTCCCTCCCTCCCTCCCTCCCTCCCTCCCTCCCTCCCTCCCTCCCTCCCTCCCTCCCTCCCTCCCTCCCTCCCTCCCTCCCTCCCTCCCTCCCTCCCTCCCTCCCTCCCTCCCTCCCTCCCTCTTCTTTTTTTCCTTCTTTCTCTTAGCAGTAGCAAGACAAAACTGTAGAAAACAGCTAGAAAACTCCTGTGAAATGAAAACGCCCCTGCTTTTCAAAGCTCCAAATCAAAATCTTATTGAACTATATGGAGGGTTTCACTGAAAAAATTGTTTGTATTTTGCATAGGGCTTTCAGTCCAGGAGCACTGAGAGATAGATGGGAATCTTTATATGGAACACCATGTATCTGATCCTCTGTATGTCTGACACTTCACATGGTCCCCATTATTGTTCTTTGTCCCTCCCATTTACATGCAGCACTGTTTTTATTTCTGTGGGATTTTTTTGTCCAAATCAAGTTTTGTACCTTCCAAATCCATCAGCTTTTTTGCCTCCAGTCATTGACCTGCAGAATTCCATCATAGTGTGTGTATCGTGGGACATCATTATATTATTCCATCCAGTAGTTTGCAGGCAGTAGGCCAATCCAGTCAGTTTTACAACTGATTTTATTAAAATACATGGATACAGAGAAATGTGTTTAGATTCCCCAATCACGCCTACTTGAAGCCATGTGCAGTATCTGTCTGGTTCTGGTGTTTCCAGAAAGGATTTTGTCAGTTTGTGCAGAACATACTTTCATGCTCTATTTCTTCCTTTTTAATAATATTTAGTTTCTTAATTTCTTTTCACAACTTATTCATTTTCTAGGCATTGCAATTGTTCTGACTTATATTTTATTGGATTAATGAAAATAACAGGACCTGGTGTCATTGTGCCCTCTACTTGTGAGCATTTCAAGTGTCCTTAAAGGTTTTCTTTATGCAAATGACAATCTTTTTTCATTTGCCTTTTATTGTCTAATTTCTTCCAAATGAGATAAAACTTTTTTATACCGCTTTGGAATACTTCTTAGCATTTTTGTCTCAAAGGTTATGATTCTGTGTCTGATTCAATTAAATGGAGGAAAAATCCAGAGAATCTATCAGAACCAAGTGTTTTATTGCCTAAATGGGAATGCAGATCCTCATGACTTCAGCCTGTCTTGCAAAGTTTTTTGATGTTTCATAGGAATTTGAGTTATGTAAGCCTTTCTAAAAAGCATTATTTCTCCTATTAATGGAAGAGAGGTAAAAAGTGCCACATGTAAATAAAGGAATGTCTTTTACTTACAAAAAAAATTACAGAAAAACATTTTTATTCACTGGAAACAAAGGTTAGCTAAGAAAACATAACAGGTGATCCTGCCCCTATAGTGAGCCTTAGTGAGGCACCTCTGGAGAGCTGTGTCCGGTTCTGGGCTCCTCAGGACAGGAGAGACATGGAGCTCCTGGAATGAGTCCAGAAGAGGGCTATGAAGATGTCGTTCTAATTGGGAACGGCAGGAAGAACGACACGGACTCTCAGGGGAGTCAGAACAGGAGAGAATCTCTAGTTTATTGCTACAGCCATGTTATATAGACTAGTTCATGGAAAGTACAGAAAGGAAACTCTTATTGGTTAATAAAGTGCTACATTACCATCATTGGCAGTGGGGTTCACCACCCCCCTGACCCTCTCCTGCAAGGAAAACACGGGAACAGACAAACAGCACCTGCAGGCTGTTTTCTGTCTTTGAGGATTGTTTTGAATCCTCCCATGAATTTCCCAGGCTAGCTTCTCAGGCAGGCCTGGCAGGCCATGGGGCCTGCAGCTTGCTCCAAAGCTAGCCTCCATATGAAGATGTTTCAGAGATGGGCCTGTGCAGCTGAGGAGACAGCTTAGAGGGGACCCCATCAATGACTATCAGTATCTGAAGGGAGGGTGTCAGAGGAGGGAGCCAGGCTCTTCTCAGAGGTGTTGAACAAGTGGCAGTGGGCAGAAACTGATGCATAGGAAGTTCCACTTGAACATGAGGAAGAATTTCTTTACTGTGCAGGTGTCCATGCACTAGAACTGGTTGCCCAGAGAGGTTGTGGAGTCCCCCTCACACTTGAGCTATTCAAGAAATATATGGATGAAATCCTGTGCAATGTGCTCTAGGATGACCCTGCTTGAAACTTGAGTAGGAAAGTTGCACCAGATGGCCCAGTGTGATCTCTTCCAATCTTACCCATTCTGTGAGCCTATGATACCTTCATGGAAAAAAAAAAAAAAAAAAAAAAAAGGTTTTGACAGAAGTTTTTGTTGAAATTACTTTCTTTTTGTCCTTTACATATAAATGCATTCTCTGTTCATTCCTTATGCTTTGCCAAGTTCTAGTTACATTCTCTCCTCTATATACTGTGGTATCTGCTGATGCATGCAGATTCCCAAAATATTCATGAATCATATGCATTTCCAATGTCTACCCTATGCAGTATGCTTTTGCCCTTGGTTTTTCATACATTTGCAGTAGCTAGGAGTGAGAGAGACATTCTTGGGCCACTGATGGAGAGAACTGAGTGCTGCCCTTCCTACATATAGTAAAGATCCAGCCAGATCTGAAGTTCTCTATAGAGGGTAGAAAGTATAGTTAAACGAAATGGGTAATGCACAAACCTCCCAAGGTCTAAGAGAAGGAGTAGAGCTGCTGGGGAGACTCCAGTCAGGGATCACTTCTCAAGGGAGGATACAAAAAACCCCATCATGATGACAACAACATGACGCAGGATCTTCAGATCCATCTCTGAGACATAATTGCTTCACTCCAGGCAAATGAGACAGGAGTAATGTGTGGTCCCAAGGTGTTTGAAAGTTTTTTCCATGCTGTTTTTTAATTATCTTTAAAAGGAGCACATATTTCTTTAAGATTGCTTAGAGTTGTGAAAGATTATTAAGAAGAGACGTACCAGGATGTGTCACAATTCCATGTCAGCCAGGAACATAAATGAATTAAAAGAACTTGGGAACATTATTCCAATACACATGTGTTTGAAATGGTGATTGTTGTGAATGAGACACTGAAGACCATTGACTGAAATATTTACCACAGGTTGTGGATGTCACCTGTCCTGAGAGTTGAGAGGCATATCTATCTTTCATGTTGTTGGTTATGAATGAGGCTTTTGTCGCCCTTCCTGTGGTGGCATTACTCCTCTGTACAAAACTACCCCAAAGAATTTGGAGCAGGAATAAACAGGCACATTCATTGCTCAGTGTAACACCATGGACTAGGTTAAGTTCCATACTACATACTAATGTCAGTACCATTTTTCTCCAAGGATGGGTGAATGATAAACCTTCTCGAAGAAGAGGTGATACTATTACGGCAAGTCCTAAAATACTTTTGCAGTTCAGAGTAGGTAAAATTTGCCACTGTGCTATTTTTTCTTTCTGTGCAACAAAACATTCTATTTTACTAGCTTTATCCAAATGTTACATTTCAGTTGGAGCTGTATCTCTGTGCAAGATGCCACAATACCAATAGCTACACTATGACTTCATGCAGCATATGACATATAAGAACCAAACTAAGGCTAACATGCCGAGTGTTTACTGTGAATCTTATGAAGACTTAACTAGAAATGATAGTAGCAAGAAATTACAATACACATGCATCTGAATTCCAGACTTTCCTGGACTTTTTGCCAAGTCATCAAGACTCAAGTAGAATGTATAGAAGTATTTCTATGAATAGATGGGACGAACTTTGTTTCAGTCAGAAAAAAACTCCACAGAATTAAAGTATTCTGTGTTAAACAGAGAGAAGGATTTAAGGGATATGAAAATTTACAGACTTACTCTAATAACTTCTGAGTAGGAAGGTGCCACATTATTAGTAATTCCTACACTTTTGAAAAACCAAACTAAGATTCAGCCACTGGGAGTCATTTCCCATACTTGTTCTTAACATCAGAAAAGATTGGTTACATCTGGAACTTCAATGGGTTTCTACCATTCACTGTAACTGCATATATTCTGCATGACGTTGTTGATTTATTAGATTTCTGATAGTAAATGATAGAAGAAAACAGATGCACAAATACTGAACCCTGTATGAAGGGCAACTGGCAACTGGTCTTGGTACAAAAGTCCTCTTTTTTGCTCTGGTAATGCCTTCAAAGTTGTTCAAAAGCCTCACAGTTCATGATGGAAATACAAAATTTTTGTTTTTCATGACTAATGATAGGTTGGGGAAAGAATTTTTTAAAAAACTAATAAAACAAACCCACACAAAACCCCAAACAAAAAAAACCTGAACAACCAAAAAAACAGAGACTTTCTGAGCATCCATCTCTTCTTCCAGGGGAAGCTTTGTGATGATGCTCAACTCCAGGAAAAGAACAAAAACCCAAAATTATGATGTGTTATTAAAAGGAAAACAAATCCCAGAAAGATTGTCTGACACAAATAAAAGAAGGCAATGTCTCTGACCAACAGGTTGAGAGTCTTTCAAATACCACTGAAGTTCTTGCTTCTACGAAAAACAAAACACTCTATTGGAAGTGAAATGAAAGTGAGGCAGTAGAATTGTTTGAAAAAAATAGAGTAATAAAAAGCACACATGGAGGGAAGAATGGCTAAGCCACTTGAACTCTACGTGAAGTGTACTTGTGTTAGGCAGACACAAAATGCATATTGCTGATCATGTGGCAAACAAAGAGTAGTATTTTGCAGACTTCTTTCTAGGACAAGGGAGGGAGAGAGGGAGGGGTGCAGAAGGCAGGGACTTTCCGGGTTTCAGAGAAATATCATGTGTACTGAAGCTTGGAGACATCCTTATGCCAGCTGCAAGATTAAAATGATCAATGATATTAAAAACATGTCCAAAGAGGTACAATTGAGGGAAGCAGAAATATTTTATTTTGCCAAGTCTTATACCTGTGGATTGCTATATGACTTCAGCTGGAGGCCACATGGGGACTGCAATGTCTTCTAAGATCTCTTAAAGTCACATTTACAGACAAGGACTAATCCAATCAGTCATTTTTCTCAAAATATAGGTGGTCTATTCTGGACACAGTAATGCAGAAGAAACCCTTTCCCCCCGTCTGGAATGTCGATTCAAAATTCCTATTAACACATCCCAAAAGAAGTGCAGCAGAATCTTGCTGTTCTTTGTGAGTTAGTTTCACCCTCAAATCCCTAACATTATACTAGCCACCTGGTTGTCTTTCTCTCTCATATGTGACATTTGGGTTTTTACCCTCAAAATATATCACTTGTCTCTGTGACATTTCATCTTGTTGACCCCAGGTCATCTGTCCAATTTGTAGAGATCATTTTGAATTCTGTTCTAGTCCTCCTGTGTGTCAAACCTTTCAGTATGTGTCATCTGCAAATACTGTAAATGCACTTACTCTTCATCTTCCTAGTCATTAATGAAACAATTGAATAACACAATTCACACAGGTTCCCATGGGGACCAATTTGCATCTCATCCCACAAATTAAAGTGATTCTTCAGTAACTATTCTGACTGCCTTCTAAGAAACAAGCAGACCACCACCTAGCCAGGTAGGTCTCAGTTCCCTAGATAGTTCCCTAGAACTACAGGTTCACTGTGTGCTAACAAGGAAATGATGTGCATGTTTACTGAAACTGATAGTATTACACACATTAAGTGTACCCTTGCTAGTGCAGCCAGCTACTCCATACTTGACAAATGCCTTCTTCCTGTCTTTGTCTTCCTTTCCTCTACAGTGGGCTCTACTTAGTCCCAGATTCTGTGGTTCCTGCAGCTGAAGTTAGAGTGGTTACCTCAGAGCTCTCAAAGGATCAGATTTCCCTTTTACAAAAGTGGACGTATGTTTGCCCTGGACTTTCACAGGGCTTCACGTTTCCTCTACTACTTCCCAAAACCAGTAATCTTTATGATTACTGTGGCTATTTCCTTCACCTTTCTCCAAACTTGGCCAGGTTTCACAGTATTTTTATGCTGTCCTTTTCCTTACTGTAGCCAGTGTTTTTTGTGCTATAGTGTTGTCTAACAACAGTTTTGTGAAGATTAGTGAGAGAGAGAAAGGGGAACAATGTTTGTTCATATCACCCATTGTTTGCTTTTTTTTCTCATGTAGTAACAGATCTATACTTTGCTTTCAAATAGTCTGTTGTTCTTGAAGAGTTATTTTATTGCTTTCTTACATGTCTCATACATATTCCTCCCTGTTTATATAATGGTACTGTAGCTTTTTGGCCTCTAGGGTAACATTTGTAGTAACAGCTCTGAAGACTTCCATCAGTGGAAAGGAAATTCTTCTGAAGATGAGATTACCAATAAAAATGCAGATGTGATGCTATAAAAACGCAAAATGTGCAGAGCTGATGGGGCAAATATTGAGTGTGGTTGGTAAGGTCATAACAGACCAGTAGAACATATCTGTGAGAGGTAAGACAAGAACATACCCTCATGATTTTGCATTCCCTTTGTGTTGCTTTATTACATACTTTCCTGTGTTAAGATGTGCGCTGATATGATCAAGAAATAGATCAGAAAATAAGAGAACCCAGAGAATTCGGACAGTACACTTATTTTTTCTTTTTTCGTGTCATGTTTCTAAGCCACAGACTCAGCTCCAGTCAGTTCACTAGGAATAATCACATGTAGTTTGTGTGAAGACAGCTCTAAGGACAGATGAATATCTTAAATGGCTTGGTGGCATAATGATTTTACATGTCTTTCTCAATGTGAAATTTCAAGCTAATGCATATTGCAGACTGTGGAACTTCAAGTGTAAATTGTTAATCAGAGTAACTGGAAGCAGTTTAGGAGTATGACATTGATGGAGAAGTAATATTTGCAGTTTTTCAGACTAATGTAAGAAAATTAAAGACCAATCTTGCTGTTGGCCCAATCTTAAAAAGTAAACACCCACAAAGAGACAGCACATATGGCTTGCAAATCTTGTATGAGAGAATTGGCATTAAATGCAAACCCAAGCTGGAGAACAGTTTCAGATTCCTACTGTTTAATAGGGCTTTCTTGTCAAAAGACTAGTCATTACGTATCAAACTGGATATGAAATATATTTCCACTGGCTCGGTACCTAATGGGTAGAGGTATGGGTGACAGTACCTGACCACTACAATGCTCATTCCCTGTTTGCCGTCATGTCTGCAGATGCCACAGGTTCATGAAACACCAGAAAATTATTTTTTTTTCTTAGTGAGGGTGAGTGTCACAACTTCTTGTGCCATGTTCTTCCCTATTTAGGAATTCTGACCTAAGAGCTCTGATCAGCATACACCACAGTGACGATCAGGAATGACTGCACATGAGAAGACTTCTTCAATCAGGTCAGCTTCTGCTCATGTGAACAAAAACACAGAGACAATGTGGTCATACTCTGCAGGGTCACATCTGCTTGTCTAAAGAGCTGGTAAGCTGGCCTTTTAATTTCTTTGGAATAAATATGGGGATTCATCCAGATGGCCTCCTTGAGGATTCTTATTAAGATACTGGTCATCAGAAGTGTGCTAAGCAGGCAATAGGCAGCATATATGTGTATATACTTAGCTGACTGGCGTTGTGTGGCCTATTTGGTTTAAGTAAGTTTGGAGATATGTGTTTTTAATTTGGAAGTTACTTCTGTGTAGAATTAATTTTTTGTAGGCAGGACAAGAAATGAGCCATAACTGACACTCAATAAATGTTTACATATAAGTGTAATTGATCTACATTATGACAGAGATCATTCTTCTACAATACTACTTTCAGTGAAATAGTATTATGTATAGGATGCCTTTTTCCAACATAGAAAATGGTTAGTCATAAACAGCATTCCTGCTTGGGAAAAATACTCTCTAGTCTGAATTAAAAGAGCCCTGTCCCCATTTTCCAGCATTGTGTTGAATATGAAGCCAATTGGTACTTGTTTAATGAGACCTGGATAGTGCACTCAGGAAGTTAGAGATAAGATGCAAAGTGTTTGACACTGTTCCACACAAAACACTTGTCTCCAAATAGGAGAGACATGGATTTGAAGGATGGATAAGTTGGTGGATAAGGAACTGGCTGGATGGCTGCACAGAAAGGTTTGTGATCAACAGCTCATTTTCTGTGTGGATACCAGTGACAGGCGGTGTCCCTCCGGGGTCAGTGCTGGGGCTGACACTGTTCAACATCTCTGTCAGTGACATGGACAGTGGGATCAAGGGCACCCTCAGCATGTTTGCCACCAACACCAAGCTGTGTGGGGCAGCCAACACGCTGGAGGGAAGGGATGCCATCCAGAGGGACCTGGACAGGCCGGAGAGGTGGAGCTGTGCAAACCCCATGAAGTTCAACAAGGCCAAGTGCAAGGTCCTGTACCTGGGTTGTGGCAATCCCAGACACAGCTACAGGAGGGAGGGGATTCTGTCCCTTTGCTTGGCTCTTGTGAGACCCGACCCAGAACACTGCATTCAGCTCTGGTGCCCCCAGCACAAGAAGGACATGGAACTGTTGGACCAAGACCAGAGAAGGGACACAAATATACTAAGAGGGCTGAAGCACCTTGTTTATAAAGACAGGCTGAAGAAGTTGGGTCTGTTCAGCCTGGAGAAGACAAGGCTGTGTGCAGACCTCCTAGCAACCCTGCAGTATCTGAGGGGTCCTACAGGGAAGCTGGAGAGGGACCTCTGCATCAGCAACTGCTGTGACAGGACAAGAAGTAATGGGTACAAAATTAAAAAGGGGAAATTTAGGTTATATATTGGGAAGTTCTTTACTCTGATGACGGTGAGACACTGGAACAAATTGCCAGGGAGGTTGTGAAGGTCCCAACCCTGTCAATGTTGAAGCCCAGGTTGGACAGGGGTTTGAGCAACCTGATAGAGTGGGAGATGTCTCTTCCCAAAGCATCAGGGGTTGGGACTAAATGATCTTTAAGGTCCTTTCCAACTCTTAACATTCTATGATTCTATGAATCTAACCTATTCAGCTTTGCCTCAGTTTTCTGCACAAAGCTTCATGTCTCCTTTCCTAGAATTTCTCTCCATTGGAATAGGCAGTCTGCAGTCCTGGGGCTTCTCTTTATTTCCTTCAGCACATCTCACCACTGATGGCTGGTGCCTCTGCTTTCACCAAGTTCCAGATTATTTGGTTTTAGTCTGGAGAGTACAATTAAAAATTATAACCAGTAAATTCTGGCTCTTCCTGCTCAACCAGTAGGCACTTCCTTTTCTGTCTTCTGTCAGAAAAAAACCCAAAAAGGAACCTGAGTGTCTGGTCCTGACTTTGTCTTTAGGAAGTCTTAATTTTTCTGCAGTTTTGCAGGGTGAGACCAAAGACAGATGAGGCAAGACTAAGGAAAAAATTTTTTCATGCTTGCTCTTCTCTTTCTTGCATACTCTCCCCTTCCTCCAGACTGAAGGCTTAATGTCTTTCTCTTTCTTCTCCTTTCTTTTTATTCCAGTTCTCCTCCTTTTCTTCAGTCAAGCCCTTGATTTATTGCCAAGAATTTATGCATTCAGTCCCATTCACACCAAAGCAACTGGATGGGAATTCGTCAAGAAGAAAAAACAGTTCTTGATGACAATATCATAACAGAAGAAAAAAGAGGTTATTCTGGAAATGTTCCCCTTTATCATATTTCTTCATAACATCTGTGGAGACAAGCTTCCTTCCAGGTTCCCTGAGGACATATTTACCAAGTATGCTTCAACAGGAAGGTAGGAAATTGAGAAGTAAATTTTGGAGTTACAGAGAGTCCTGCCTTGCAGATTAGATCCATGTGAGACTATCAGACTATCTTTAGCATAAAACTGGATGTGAGGTGCTCTCTTTATTAATGGTGAACAAAAAGTCTTATTGTAAAAAAAGTGCAGTTTCCAAGGAATAAAAACATCTTCATGCTTAATTGACAAATACCATTGTTTAGATAAGAAAAAAAAAAAGTCAAGGGAAAGGGTACATATAAGATTTGAAACATTATTTTTAAGCTATGAGGTTTCTTTGAAGTTTGACTTTAATATCAAAAGATTGCACAATCAAAGAGAGTATTAAAGTCATGTATTTGTTTGTCAGGCTCAACACATCAAAAACCCAGACACCTTTGGTCATAAAAGGTAGAAGAATTAGGGGGGAGGAAAATAGTCCTGCCGTTCTACTGTTTGCTTCTGCAACTGAACGTGGACCCAGCGTTCGTGTATGAAGGGAGGTTTGCACTTCTCTGGCTGAGAGCATTGTAACAACATGTGCAGATGTCCAGCACTCCCTGTTGTGCATGGCCTTTGACAACAAACAGGTTTACACAGACTGGGACAAAGTGCAGATTATACTGGGCTATTTATGCTTAGCACTGGGAAGGCACATCAGAGCACTCATGTGGTAGGCAGTGCTAATAATGCACATTAAGCAGAGAAGGCAAAAAGAAAGAAGGCAAAGCAGCAGGACTCTAGGGACAGCTTTGGACAGAGATTAAGGAATTCACAGGGATAAAGAGCTGAGGAATGTTTCAAAATACCAAATTCTGAAGAGGACAATGTAGAAGAATCAGTATTTGCTACAGAATGTGTTGACCTGCTCATGAAAACTTCATTAATTTTACAGCTGTTTTTTTTTTAGCACTAATGAAATGCATTCACAAATATATGAAGTTAAAAGAAAGTTTAGGAAAATCCTTAGCAAGGTATGAACGAGAAGGTAATTAAAACTTAATGCTGTACTTTGACTAACATGTAGAAAAATATGGCATCACAGCTTTGTGAAATGGGATGAAACATAAACATTTTTGAGATGGAAGAGTATGAAAACTTCAAATATTTTAGGAATTAAGATTTTCAGCAGAAGTGGTTATATTTCCTAGTGAAAATTGCTTCTGAATGAAAACCAGGTTTGTATTTATAGAAAATATTTTCTGTTAACAACTTCAGACATTTTTTTACACCTTTGCTAGGGGAAGAAACATGCAATAAAAAAATAATTCTGACCAGGAGTAGCTAAAAAATAGTGAGATTGATTTGTTCTTCTCTTCCATACTATTAAAACAAAATGCTATTCATGTAACTGTGTCTTTTGAACACTGTGCTTCTGCTAACAGCATAGATCACCAGGATTTCCATGTCTTTTGAAGTTACAGAATAGTGAAAATGAGAAGTCAACCAGACATTGTGTTAAGTATAATCACATCGAGACATAGAAAACAAGCCTGCTTTCTGTCAAAAAGAATTGGTTTAAGAGAGAGAAGAGTTCACATACCTTTTATCCAGGAACGGCTCAGAGTGCAAGTTATATAAAGAGGCTGGGGTATAATGACTGTGCATTTGAGACTTGTTATCTGATTGTGATAAAAACTGTGAACAATTGTGCCAATTAGACAGCCATAAGACACCCATTTGAGGTTAGATGTTGGTGGAAACAGCAGGAAATAATTGACCATGTCTGTGCAAGAATTATCTTATTTCCTAGAAGCGAGTAAATGTGGCAGTGTACCTCAGGTGAGACAAAGAGTTACATTGTCCCACCCCAAACCCCTTGTGAAGGACGGCCCAGGTGTTCTGATTAGGTTTGAGTCCCTGGGGGGTTTCTCCCTTGCTGTGTTTCTACTGGTCCCTGACCCTGAACTCCACCCTCAGGGGAGGAAGCCCTCAAAAGTTCTGTCCCTCAAAAACCCCTGCTCGGGCTCTGTTTGGAGCTCTCTGTTCTGGATCTGAGTTTGTTCCCATGCTGAATAAATGGTTTCATGAATGGGAGCCTGTCTCGGTTGGTGTTCCATGCTGGTCCCCAGAATCCTGCAGCTTCTCTGGATGAGATCCTGAAGTTGCGGACTGCAACAGGTAAATGCAAATGAACATGGAGAAGGCTAGTCAAGTGTGTCTGCCAGGTGTGCTGGGGAACACTACCAGTTGTTGTATTGTGTACTGAAACAGACCTCTAGAAAAACTAGATTTTATTTTCCTTTGTCTCATTTCTCTATTTCTCTCAAAGGCTGGAAGGCAGGTCCTGGCCTCTGTACAATTAACAGATGTTCTGATAGTCATTTCTGTTTTGATTCTGGTGGTTGGTCTTAGCTTTCCCTGTTAATAGAGCTGCCTGGAAGAAAACTAACTATTTTCTTCTCAACAGTAAATAATTAAGTATTAGGTTCTTTGGATTTTTTTTTTTTATATAATGTCTTGATGAAATTAGCATTTTTTTCACTGCCAGTTTCTAGAGGGGAATTTAATTTTGCTTGAATTGATGGGAAAAAGAAACTTTTGACTGGCAAGTTTCCTCACTAAAGAGGACACAGTAAAACCTCAAATGGCATGAAATATTTACCAAAATAAAGCTGAAATATTAACCAAAAGAACAAGAAAGCGTTTGATGCTGCTACTGAAAAACTGCAACAAGCACATTCCCTTTAAATGTTCTTTCATCTTGTCTGAAAACTCAGAAGAGAATAAGAAGCATTGTGGAAGAATTCTCATTGCCTCTGATAAGATTCTTTCTCCTTACTCTAAAATCCAGAAGATTCTTTCATATTAAAGTGAACTTTTTTAATGGGTTCAGAGCATTCCAAAGACATTGATGTCTCTGCGATAAATCTGCCAAAGTGAAAGGACCTTCCCTGGGGTTTACTTTATTGAGTTAACCAAACTACCTATGGTGCTGAACCAAACAATACTGAGCATGCGCTCAACAGTCTTTCATCTGAATTTTTGGAAGAGTGAAGGTCACTGTTTATTTCAGCAGAATGAGTTCTGCTTTAAAAATGCCACAGAAGAGTTCAGAAAATTACCTCTGGGAACCTGCAGCTCCTCATGTTAGCTCTTTGACTTGCTCCATCCTCATAGACACCAGCTGAAGGGGACCTGAAAGGTACTTAAATCAGTATGCCTTTACTACTTGTCTTTTCCCCAAGTTCAAGCTTCACTTTGGAAGGTACTCTCCCACGCTTCATGTCTTGAGAGAAACCTCCAGCTCCTTCTTTCCTGCGCTCAGAATTGCACATAGTACATGCCCTTTTACTGGAATCTGGGAGGTAGCCTATCCAGATGCCTTTGATGTTTCAGGTTTGTAAGGTCCAGTGGTATCCCACGCAGGAATCAGGGAATAATGGCCCACTGCTTCTTCTTGCCTGCATGAAAATGAGTGCCTAGAGTAATGTCACTCAACATAGGCTCACCAAGCCCATCTTCTTCCACTATGGAACTGGAAAATGAAAATAGGCTACCCAAGAATGAAGGATTTCTTTCTTCAAACCACCTCTCCTTGCCCACAGATCTGCTTTAAGCAGAAGCTACTGTTAGCAATAAGCATGAACTGAAACAATGGTATGGATGTATCGTAACCTTGGATTGGGAGTAGATGTCCCACTTGGGCTGCAATGGCCCTGTTGAGCGTAGCAGCATCCCTAAGTTAATTTATTATCCAGTACAATGGGGATTTACAAGGATAAATATCTGATGGAGTCTTATAGTGTGAGCTAATGCGATTAATTCATTTGGTTCCCTATAAAGCTTGGCATAGGCCCTCTGAGACCAGCATCTTTGAGAACTTTTTCCTGTGAAATTCTGTGATGGTAAGTCATTAGGGAACCTAGCAGGAACAGGTGGCAGCAGATTCTTCAGCTATGCTCCCAAAACATTTGTTTGTGTTCAGTATTACTTTGATGTAGCAGGTTGGGTTTTTTTAATATTAATTTTAATAAATACATGGATCCTGATGACTACTCTCAAAAGTCTCTTACCTGAGTTACTCCAGTTCAGGAGCTAAAACTGAAGAAAGTACTTGGATTTGAACAAAAAACCCTTTAGATTATTGTCACAACCTTAGTGGGAGGTGACAGACTGACACGTACATATCCTTGGAAACAACAGTATTACAAACAGAAACAGATTTCCCAAACTGACATGAAAATTATTAAGGCCATAAAGCCTGTAAAAACTGTAAAAACTCCTTTTATCAGGGACTCCAACTTATGGTTTCTAGGGAACAAAGCAATTAATATTTGCTCAAGGAAGGGATCAGCCTTCTGCTGCAGCTGTGCTTCCCTGTACTGAAAGATCAGAGCAAGCCACAAGGATAGTAATGTCAGCAAATGACCTCACTACTTAGTATAGGCTTCCACTTCACTGCCTCTGCATGTAATGCTGTAAGGTTCAAAGAATGCTGTGTTGTGTACAAAATGAATGAAGCAATTTTTATAAAAGTTGGTATCTTAAAATTATTTTTGCAATTTTATCTCCTATGTAGTGATGAATCTGCCAGCTCTGTATCACTATCAAAACCACGTACAAAACCTTCACTCTTCCATCAGATTTTGGTTTTGCTGTTACTCATTCTTCTTAGTCAAAAGGATACCAGATTAAGGAATGGGAATAAAGAATGGCAACAGAAGGGCCAGGAAGTAACATCCTCTGCCTGAAAAAGTGGGCCTGGTTAGTAGTCTGTGCTAAACCAAGGCTAAGGATCTTTCCACATCTGCCAGGTAGGAGGGTCCATGCTCTGTAATCCAGTTCACAGCATTATTCTGTGTGGCCTGAATACAAGATAATCCTTGGTTAGCAGCTGCACTATAAGAACACATACTTTGAAACTGTTGTCAGAAGGAACTGGGCAAAGCTCATACAAATCACAAGAAATACCATGATCTTCACGACTCATCACAAGAGTCCTTCTCTTTGTCTAGATCTTCATAACATAAACACAAGTATTTTTATTTTACCATCCACATAGATAATGTTCTGCCCAGAATGCTGGCCTGGGGATTATGTGAGTGTTTGATCTCTGGGGCTGCTACGGGAAGAAACCCAGGATGAGAGTTCACCTTCATCTGCTGTGCAATGCAGCCAAATTTTGGTTACAACCTTCTTAATGCCTGCCTATTTGTCGTTTTATTTAAGATGCTGATGGGTCAAAAACTCCCAGTCTCTGCTAAGAAACTCCCACTCTTACAGGAATGCAAGCATCCATGTTAGCAGGAAGATAATTCATAGCCAGCACAAAAATGTACTGTGGCCATCATGATGGCTGTCACAAAAGGAACTATTGAGAAGGAGTCAAAAAGGGAAAGAATCAAGGAATTCTACAACTGAAGTTTTAATTTAGCAGAACAACAAAAAGCTTAAAGCTGGATTTGCTTCTCTCCTCAATGGTCCTTTGAATATTTCATGTCTTCATGGAAAATGCATTCATTTTGATGGAAACGTATTATTCATTGTTTCACTTTACATATAAAGGCCACAGACAAATGCATATTATAAAGAAAGCACTAATGTGAAACAGCAACCTCATGCTACCATCTATAAAAATACCTGGAGGCAGTAAAGCCCATTCTGAATAGCATTTCAGGCCTAAAATTTTCAAAGCTATCTAAGAAATGCTGAAACTTTTTTCTTGATTACCTTATCTGAAAAATATGTTAAGCTTTCCTTCAAAATCTCAGTGCTACCACTCAGAGAAAAAGGGTGAAACAAGACAAAAATTAAGCTAAACACTACGGTAAAATTTTCACTCTTTCTCCACATCTATAACAAAGAAGTAACAGTGTTAGTGAGAGTGTGAGAGAAGAAATACAAATTTCTTCTGGTTGAGGGAAGAAAGCAGAAGAAAAAGAAGGTAAAATAATCTCTTTCACAAAAGAATAGCTAGAGCAGTTTTTTTACATGAAGTCCATGGAAAACAAGTTAATAGAAGAACAGTATGCACTGGTCTCCAATTTCCACAAGACAAGTGACTAATGACAGGGAACAGTTTTTCAGAGTTATTGGACAGCCCACTCAGTACTGAATGATGTAAAAAACCCATACTGGGTTATCTTTCACATTTTGGATGAAAGGCCTGGAAAGCAAAGAATTTTGTAGGTTTAAAAAAATCCCCTTTATCAGACAATGAAAATATCCTTCCCTTTGATGGTCTTAAGATACTTTAAGTTACTTCTAAGCTTTAACTTTTGTCTTACTATAGCTGAGTTGGAGGATTAACACAGTGCACATTTCATAAAACTATATATATCCTCTTCTGGGAGAACACTGTCCCTGCTGTGCCTTCCATAGCCGGCTTTCTCCTGGCAGGCCCATTCAGATGATTGATTGAAAACGAGTCATTCTAAAAATACATTGTTTTTAAAATCCTCTTGCAAATTCAAGAGGATTTAATAGTGCAAATATATCACTGTGACAAATTTAATTAAGAAAGAAAAAAAGTCAGATAAAAGCCAATGTCTTTCCTAAATGATACAAAGTTACTTTCAGCCAATTAAGTGATGTCAGCTTTTGCTAACCATTTTCTTGATAAATACAATTAGAAAAAAGGCCCCTCCAAAGATAGCTAAGAATGCGTAAAAAATGTTCACATCAACACCCTTTAAACTCTAATTTAAAACTATTCTTCTTAGAGTACCTGCATCTTTGTGGGACTGCAGCTGATGAAACTCTTTCGTTCTAGAAGCTAAATAATTGCTCAGCTGGAATTACTTTGCACATGCTAGGAGTATAGTGATTCTTTGTATCCTCAGCAAGTTCTGTCAGATAGGTGAGATTAGCTTGGGAACAGTGCTGATCCGAATCTGACAACATGCCATCCTAGTTTGCTTTACAAGAACTTCCTCTTCTTCCCTGTGTTGTGGCATGAGAACTGAGCACAGGTAATGTGTGAGACAGAATTGGCACAGTCCCCACTACTCAGCCTAGCATGAGCACAAGGCAAGTTTAAATCCCCTGCAAACCAGGACTGGAGGAGGGAGAGAACAGAAAATGACAGAAACTGGATTTTTAATAGGCATCAGGCTTTATCCGTGAGGAAGAAGGAATGAAAAGGGATTCAGAAAGAGCACATAGCAGACTTGAGGATAGCAGCTGTTGAAGCAGGAGTTCAGAGCTGTGCAGACAAGGTGAGGGATGTTAAAATCAGTATCAATCCTCCACCAATTTTGTCCTGCAGAGAGGAAGATCTGAAAAGCAGTGAACAATTAATTGATTAGAAGATTAGAGCAAGCATTTAGCAGCAACAGGGATTAATAGTATTCTTAACCCCTGGAAACTTGTTCACGCTTTTAATTCAGTTAATGCACAAAGACATGGAAAACTACTCTTCTACTAAATTCCTCCATGGAATCTGTCAACATCATAAGCAACACTTAGAAAAGCCATAGAAGGAAATTTATTCAAGGTTTACAAGGTTTAGAGATGGTTTCAGTTTTATGTCATTTACTTTATTACCATATGCATAAGTTTATGAATTGCATCACCCCCACCAAAAATAATATTTGACACAAAAATTAAATACAATTTGATTAGTAAGAGGAAAATTTCAGTAAGTTACTGCCTCTCTGCATCATTAGAAATGCAAGAGGTTTTCTGTTTCCATTTTCTCACCCCATATTCTATAGCTCATTAACTAAAGATCCTCTCATTGCTCTGCTGCAGATAAGCTGTGTGACTCTACTCTGGTATTCTCATCAATTTAAAATAGCACTGTCATTTCTTAACATGCACACTGAAATGCACAAGAAACACGTGGTGAAAATCCAGTATTGCCCAAGCTTTGTCATAAAAAGTTTTTATTGTCTGTGGATCTCTCTTTTTCTAAAAAGTCTTGATGATTATAGATCTAAATTTTATGCTTATTCTTTTGTACAAGTCCTATCTTCCAGCATGTAACATAAAGATGAGAGAACATTTCTCTACGTGTAGAAGTATCCCTTGAGCATTTTGATAGCTTTAAAAATTTGATACTCTCATATATTTTGCATTTATAATTCATGCAGATTTCAGTCTGAAACAGCCTCTTTCTGGTTTCTGCAGAAGGAAATCTCCTTGAAGTCTCAGATGTTGCTTTTTCCTTGCAAAAGGAATCCAATAATTAACCCATGCCACAGGATATAAACACCCACTTTCTATGGATTTCAATTTGTCTTATTTTTAAAGTAGGTTCAGCTCTGCCTTAGCAGTTTTCTTCTTCAATGTAAATAAATATCTTTATCATGATTCATATTCTAGGAGCATCTCATAGTCCCAGACACCTGAAGCCACGGTGGCACACAGCACCTGAAAAACACCAATGCAAAATTTCTAGATTCAAGGTGAAAGTAAACAAAAAGAAGAGGCAGAGGAAAGCCATCCAAGCCTGGTCTTGTGACCTTGCTCCTACTCCATTTATTTTTCTCCAAGCTAGTGACATTCCACCATTCTTCCTCTGGGATGCAATTCACCACCACTGTAACAAGCCAGTTTTACCCCAGGGCATGAAGAGGAGAGCATTGTTCCTCTGTCACCCTGTTCTCATTCAGTTTGGTTTTGTCTCGGCCACAGAGAATCCTCAGAGCAGGATGAGACACCAAACACTGAATCTTCATCTTATTTTAGTGATACCTTTTGCTAGCCAGGTCCCAAAGCTGAGAAAAGCGTTCTAGGAAAAATAAGCATTCCTGTCATGTTTGTCAATGAGAAAGGAGAATTTTGCTAGCAAGAGCTCTGTGTTTGTGGCATAACTTTAGCAGGTTTTCTAGTGGGCTGGGATATTTTGTCTGGCATATGTGTGTATCTGAGTGTGTTTGACTGATTGCACGTTCTATAGCAGCCTTTTCTCCTAGGAGCTTGACATGGCTTGTGGACTTCTGGGTGATTTGAATAGGTCAGACTCACTCATAGTCAGCTCTGAGACGTGCTTTCATATGCCATTTCCTATTAGATCTGCAGTGTTTATTCAGTTCTTGTCCTTAGTATGGGAGGGAGGTTTTCAAGGCTGTGTTTATTGCTGTGGGATTAGTTCCTCCACTACTCCCATCAGTTGCAATTGTTATTTTCACGCAGTTCCTTGACAGTGACAAATCTACACTTGCCTACAGGTTTTCATCCTCAAAACTGTGACTGCAATTAAATCCAGATCTCATTTGTTGGTCTGCTCTGCCTTTCCGCCCCCTCCCCCTGCAACCTTTGTCTTGAACAGTTTAACTTTTGTCTAGCTGCAAAAGTAACCGAGGTTCTTTTAAAGTACTGGTAAGCTGTAATGCTACAATTCGAAGTAATGCCTAGCTTGAATATTGAATATTCAAATTCAAAATTATTCAATTCAAAAATTCAAAAATATTGAAAAATCCCACTGGACTCCTTACTGCAGTGATTGCTACTAAAATATCAGTGCTTGGTAGTGACTGCTGCATATAGAAGTTATTTTCATGTAGGGTGGATACAGTTTGGTTATTGTGTTTTACCCAACAATCTCACTGTGAACAAGCACTGCCTTTTACAGCATGTTTTGTATGTGGAAAAGGTCTAAGGCAGAGGCTAATAGGAAAAATATATTAATTTAATTTTTACCATTTTACATGCAATGTTATAAGAAATCATCCTATGTTTTATGTCTGATCTTGAATTTAAGAGAAAACTGGTGTGTAATTGCCAAGTAAATTGATGTGGTTCTGTGGAAATGACAGGGGAAACATTGCTAGCTGGGGCTTCAATTTGTCACTTAGCTTTAGAACATGAGTTCACAGAAAATGTGCAGGACATCAGAAAGGTGTTACCTTGTTATTTTTAATTTTCTTGTCCTGTGCTCCATCCCATCTGATATTCTTTTGGAAGACATCTGCTACTTCACATAAGGACATTTGGTTTCTCTGTTTTCTCAAGGTCCTCTTGTCAAAGAAGAGCCAAGCTGTATCTGGTTACTCACAGAGATACAATATTGTATTATCTTCTTAAAAAGACATTTCCACAGCAAGCCTGACCACAAGGCGAGAAGGAGAGAGCTATGGAGGAAACCCCCACTCTGTGGAGTCAAGTCTTGGTGGTGTACCACAGCCATGCATCCTCTCCTTTAACCTTTCACAAGATCTCATGACACAGTTGGAATATGTTCACTTGCAACATGTCCTTGGAAAGCAATTTGTAGCACTTAGACTGCAAAGGCTGGTAGTTTCCCAGTGCTGTCTGGCTCTCCCTTCCATTAATCTCAACGTTATTTGTACCACATTCTTCCCACACTGCTGCCTTGCAGTCATTAATGTTACAGCTTCTATTTTGGCACAAGGGAATGCTACAGTCACACGGCACCCATGGCTGCAGGAGTGTGTTTCTCTAGAAAGTCTCATGGCAGAGGGTGAGAGAGTAACACAGTCATGTTGAGATGATGCCTGCTCACGCGACCTCAGTGCCACTCAGAATCACCTTGAACCTAAAGACCTGGCTTTGGATGCAGGGCATTTTTTGTTAAGACAATTCAAAGTTTTAGGCACTGGAGGGTTTTGTCGGATAAGTATCTCTGATCCCACTGGGAAATCGTAAGAAGTGTGCATTGTTTGATGAATCAATTAAAATTAATTTCCCCATAGCCAAGCCATCTTTGGGCTTATTAATATGGGTAAATTTCTTGTTAATCTGTCATTTTTCATCACATTAATACCATCCCAAGAGCATGGAAATCTTAGTATAGTTAATCCTCTTGAAGATGAGAGTTGTTGCTTTTTTTCCTCTCCTTAGAACATGAGGGTCTTCCTTGGAGAAGCATAAATACAGTTTCTTCACTGTCAACTGCCAAAGTCTATTGGCAATAGCAAGGCAGTCTGTGAAAGATGTAAGCTTAAGTATCCACCAATTAATGAACCAGAGCACTGTTAAGTGCCTGCAGAGATCTAGGGTGGACCAGAGCCAGACATTCTCTGCCAAACAGCAACACACTAGGGAAAAGTGGATGTGCATTACCTCCAAATATGAGCTTACTGATGTGGCTGTTATTTTTCTTAGTTAAACATACCAGGGTGACTGCACTTAAAAATGTTGCGTGAGTCTGGGTGAAGCCCTCACTCTTGGTAAAAAGTGGAGCAAGGCTGGCAGAGAAATCTGCTTCTTAAGCCTACCACTCACAATAAACAAATCCTAGGCTCCTAGGCAAAAGGAACTGGAATTTTTATCTCAAATGCAAGGAAGCTCAGTGAGACTGAAGTGTCCTATTTAAAGGAAAGGATCTCTTTTAAATTTCCCTTTTTCGACCACTAATACCCAGAAGTTGGAGAAGACCCCAGGTTCTCAACAGACATATTGATAACCAAATAATCAGGATGCCATTGGGGAGAAGGAAAAAAGTACAGAAGAAATATGTATGAAGATTCTGTATGCTGTCACTGACCTTCTGTGTTCCAGTGACAGCTGGGGAACCTGCTGGCACGGTGTGCAGTTTCTGGGGATGGTCTCAGAACAAATATGGACATCAGCTGGCCAAGCTTCCAATGAAGGCCAGGCTGTATGTTCTGCTCCACTGCCTGAAACTTAATCCTCACCACCTTCTTTTCTCCCTGGGAAAAACTTCTAGCATGCTTGACATGACTGGCATAAGTGAAAAGGGAAAAAAAAAGTTACTAATCCTGTGATTTGGAGGTAATGAGGGTGGAGGTCCCAGCTTCATATCAATAGACACAGAAGGAATGAATCCTGCAAACTCGGCAATGGAGATATGAGTCATTTAATGCAAGGCCGGACCTGGCCAAAAGTGTTTTCACCTGGAAATGTCTCATTCTTTCTCTTTCCAGGTAAAAAGGAGAGGTTTGGAAAGGCAGTTGTGTGATATGTAGGTCTGGGATTTGGAGTAGGCCATGTGTTTCTTTGTGATCACTAGGCAGAGCAGGAAACAGCTTTCTTTGCTAGGCAAGGAAGTCAAATATGTTTTCTGGCAGAGATTAGTTGACATGAGAGATCAGCAGACAATGCTGCAGCAGGAAGCTCTTCCAATATTTCCATATCCAAGCCCTGAGCTTCCCCACTTTATGGTACCTTTCCCCTGGCAACAGCAAGTCCTTCACTCTCAGCAAACGGGAGCGCTGCCAAGAGTGACTGTGCAGAGACTCACAAACTGCAGAAAGGAGAGGTATGTACCCTAGTCTCGTCTCTCCAGAACATTTCAAGGGTCCCTCAGCTCTGCTGAGCAGCCATTCCCTGTTCCATAACATGCCACATCAATATTAATACATGTTTGTGCCCTTCCTCACATCTTTTGCTTTTATTTAGTCATAATATCTGTGTACCCTGGAGAGAAGCAAGCCAGGAATTTACAAGCTAGGGCAGTCAGGGCTTAAGAGGTCTTTTATGGTCATCAATGGAGAAATGTGTCTTAGCACAGTAAGCCACGTTCTCAGTGCAGTGCTCTCTCACTCTCACTCATTTCTGCTCTCTTGACCAGACAATTATCTTCTGACACAGGAGATCTGCTGGGCAGTGGGCTCCTGACAGGCCTGTGCCTCTATCCCAACTGCAGCTGGTACCTGACATCTGAAACCTTGGATGCAGCCCAGCCTGCTTCCATGGGGAGCTGTTCTTCACTGGAGACTTCCGTCACCTGTAACAGTGACCATGACCAGTCACAGGACTGTGGAACATCACTCATAATGAACTTGGCTTTTGTTCTGTACCTAGCATTGCTTTCCATGCTGACTACAGCCTCTCTTGGACCCTCACTCAGAGCTACTAATGAGAAAGAGGCAGGAAGCAGGTCTTGCAAAAGTTTTGCTCTTAGTTATCTCTTACATTATGTATTAATATGTAAAGCATTTAGAGTTTTATTCTTTATCAGCTTTGACTAATTTTTTTTTTTTTTTTTTTTTTTTTTTAAAGAAGCAAATAATTTTGTCTTTTTGCTCTTCCTGGAAGATCCTTGGCCCTGACTTGGAAGAAGAACTCATGCAGAGGTACTTGACATTCTATTTCTGCTGAGACTTAATTTAACAGCCATTTAACAACCAACAACGTCTTCTGGATTCCTCGGGTAATGCAGGATGGTCTTCTCTCAGCATTTAAAACAGGGAATGAGGACTGAAAGAAATTTTTTGAGTGGAAAACACTTACAACCCCTGAGAAATAAAAAACTCCTAAGTGAAAGATGGTCATTCTCTGGTCACCTTTAAAGAGGCTTAGATCAGCTCATGCAGAGGAGAAAAAAGTCACCAACAGGTAAATTTTACCATTAGTGAACATTTAATTGTATTGAACTGACTATGTCTCCCCTGTTTGTTAAGCTTCTCTAAGTGAGCACTCCATGTGTTCTACTACTTAAGTATGGAGTAGAATCTACAGCAGGTAAATATATTTCCATCTAAAAATACATGTATTTATATATGTGACTTTCATCTAGGTTGCTCTAATTAATATTCTTGGTGTTGTAACCTGCAGCAATGTTTGGTAAGTGATATCTTTTTAATCTGTTTCATCTCATTGTTTCCAGGAGTCTTTCTGACATCGATTCCTTTGATATTGTTAACATCTGTTTCAAGAGTCCTCAGGGAAGCCTGTTTATGTAAAGAGCATGCATCTTGGTGGAACAGCTCAAAGATAGTTCAGTATCACTATTCTCACTTCACCAGCAGCTGAAAATGATTACCTCTGTTGCTCTAGCTTCCCCTACTCAGGCAAGTGAACTAGATAATGGGCAGTGTTCTTTTTGTTCCGCACGAAGGTAGATCTTCACAACCTGTTTTTGTGCATGACTTTAGTGTTCATGCTGAGCCATCCTTCATAACCACAGCAGATAAGAGAACTTGTATAGTCTCTCTCTATATATAGGAAATTTCCACTAGAATATTCTACTCTCATTTTTCTCCTCCAAATGTGTGAGTGCAGAGCTCTGTTGAGTTGACCAAAAAAATAAAAATCCCAAATCCATGAGCAATTACCATCTGCTTGCCCATTATTTTAAATGTTTTGTGGGCATTTTATTTTTCCTCTCTTTGTCATAGCCTAATAAGCTAGTCTGGCTCATGTCCACACTAAAAAAGACTGCAGTACCTCAAAAAAGGGAATTATTTTTTAGGTAAAAATATGAGATCATTAGGAGTTTTCTAACACTATACTATAACAAAATGTGAAAAATTTCCAATTGTCTTCCATCTCATTTCCATTTAGCACTGTGAAACCAAATTCTTTATTTAATCATCTAAATATGAAGGGCTTTCAATCTGTAACTTGATTGTCAGTTGGCAATACATGTGTTGGAATTTCTTTAAATATTACTTTGAAACAGATAATAATGGCTTTTGTCCCTGAGTGTCCCAGATGGATTTTTTTTCAGAGAATCAATCTCTATTAATCTATTTATTTCTGAATGCATTCACTTTAAAATGTTCAGATTTAGTCTGAGATTCCCACAGCATTCTCCTGGTGAAACCGTGTTTCCATGGTGTTCACAGGTGAAAATCAGTCAGGATGGCCAGGCCCAGAGCGTGGCGGTGGATGGAGTTACATCCAGCCGGGTGCCGCTCACAGGTGCGGCTCCTCAGGGCTCAGTTTTGGGGCTGGTCCTCTTCACTGATACCTGGGTGAGCAGGTCCAGAGAAGGGCAGGGGAACTGGTGAAGGGTCTGGAGTGCTTTTCCTGTGAGGATCAGCTGAGGGAGGTGGGAGGAAAGGAGGAATGGAGGCTCAGGGGGAACTTCTGAATCCACAGCTGCATGAAAGGAGGGTGCACCCAGGTAGGGGTGGGTCTCTCCCCCAGCTAGCAAGTGACAGGGTGAGAGGAAATAGTCTCTGGTTGCCCCAAGGAAGGTCTAAACTAGATAATGGAATATCTATTTATTTATTTGACTATTTATTTATTTATTTATATATTTCCAGAAGGAATTGAAGAACACTGGAACAGATTGGAACAGGGAAGTAGTGGGTGGAGTCACCATTCCTGGAAGTGTTCTAAAAATGCCTGAATATGGCCCTTGAGGACACTGTTCAATGGTGAACATAGTGGTGGAGCTACATTTATGGTTGGGCTTGATGATCTTAAAAGTCTTTTCCTTCTATGATTCTATGAATTGCCATGCTCAGTCTTCACAAAAAAAAAAAAGGTTTCTTTGTGGCTGAGGGGTGAATATCTGATGAGCATCTGCTCAGGTCCTGATAACTGATTACCCTGAAAATTTGTCTCAATTTCAATAATTTAAAAGCAAGCTTTTAGATATTGGGTTCATATGTGTAGGAAATTCACAGCTTATCCAGCTATGAAACTGATAGTCCCATATCAGCCATGCACTGGCTTCAGGTTGATGACACACATAAACAAATTTGAAGTGATTGTACACATACTTTGGCTATTTTCAGCAAAAGTAAAGTGAAAATTGAAACAGAATATGAAGTATCAATACCTTAATTACATTTCAGTACATCTTCTCCCTTTCTGTACAGACTGGCCTTTTTTCGGTCTGACTTTTTTTCGGTGACCATCAGCTGACAAATTGGAAAGATATGTTCTATTTTTCTATAATTTTTTTTTTTTTCATTAAAAATGTAATAGAAATTAACTATGCCTTCAGTCATACAGTTGTTGTTTGTAATGATCCAAACCTCTCATAGCCCAGCTGAAATGTTTACCACATAGGTTTTAAATAAGTTCTTTTCTAATTCAAAATACGCTCAGCTGCTGCAGCTTGAGGTTCCCAAATACAATGTTATATCTGACCCTCTCATACAAAAATAGATTTTCTAAGAAAAGCAAATCTCAAATGAAAAAACTGTTTCCATCTCACAGCACTATCAGAATTCAGCTTCTCAGTACCAAAGGCTCACGAAAGCATGGGTGTTTGACATCACAAATTCCAGCCATTTGTCTTTTTCAGATATATTTTTACCACCTATCTCAAACTGTCTGTAAAATAACAGGTGACAGGCTGTAGCAGAGTTATCTTCAACAAGGAATACCCCGATGCAGTTACATTCTTGATGTGAGGGTTTTGGTAGGATTTTTGCTGCTGCTGGTATTGATTTTTTGGGTTTTTTTTAATGGAAAGGGGAGGGTAATTTACAGAAGATATAAAAATCTCAGTTGGGATTTTTTAACTGGGGATGTTTATGGTTGTCATAAACCTCCTGGGATGTCAATATAACAAACAGCATCGTACGTGCATTGTTCAGTAGCCTTCATTCAAATCACATTTTCAGAGAGAGCTTTGTGGACCCTAGATCATCCATGGCACTTCAGGAAGCAAATTAAATTCAGACATCAAAATGGACTTTTTGGGACCACGATGAGAATCTTTGTACTTAGATTTTCATTTGGAAGTTTATTATTTGCCCCAGGTATGCAGTCCATGCCACCACTGCTGTCAGTAAAGAGAGGGAGCTTCCAGTAGGGCTAATCATTTCATCCCAGGATCACTGTTTGAGAAATAAATCATGAATGCATCTTCATAACTGGAGTAATTTTTCACTCCAGAGGCCCTCATAATATTTTTTTTTTTTACTTTTTTCTCCTCTAGAGAAGATTTTACCTTACAAAGTGTACTTCTAAAATGGGAAAAGGTAGATTGCACCAGCCGAACCACTGGAATTTATCCGGGTTTTTGTTTTGTTTTGTTTTTCTTTTTTTTTTTTTTTTTAGTAAGAAATCAGAAGCTGTTTAAAAAGAACAGCTTAAGAACATCATTTACCTCCATTACAAAATGAAGCCTGTCAAAATCACTTGCTTTCCTTCTTCCATATCTAGATCTTGTCTCCAACACTTGTCTGATATGATTGCTCTGGTTCCCATAAGCTCTCTGTTTCTTGGGGAAACTGGTGAGAAGTATTTTCTTTCCCTTATCTTCCTCAAACCCAGACTTTGCCTGGAACCTGAAGTACATGGAGAGTCTGCCCTTGAAGTCACAGTCTGCAGCAGTATTACTGTGTGTTAGTTTTAGCAGTGCTGGGCTCAGACTCTGAGTAGGTGTTCTGGCATGTAAATAATATGTGTCCATTCTTCGTGACGGTCCTGTGGCTGCTTCTGTAAGTAAAACACCCCCAAAAAATGAAATGATCAAACAGTGGTCCTAAGGAAGGGTAAGTAAAAAGGGTAAAAATCAGGTCTTCCTATGAGATGTGTGGCAATATTTTTCTCTGAAGTGATGCAACATTCTCATGCTGAATGTTAACAACTAATGATTTGTGCCTGGGCAAGTAAAATGAGGGTTAGCTGTGTGGAACTTGCCATTCAAAGAGTTTTGTATATGTATCACGAATTCTGGATCCTGAGATACATTTAGTGTCATTACAAATCAGTGTTTTACATTTTTTGTCTTAAGATCCAAACACATTGTCACTAAACCGTAGCTAAATGTCTGTGTTTCTTTCAAAGGAGTGTTGTTCTGCTCTTCCTAAGGAAAGCTAATTCCTAGTAGCAAAACTTATTTAAAATTTTATAATGACCTGTACACATCAAAAGTCATGAGTGTTTTTGACAAATGAAAAAATGAGCATATTTATTCAAATAACATCCACGTTGCTCCTCAATTTTGTTACCATTCTGTTTGTATATGAGCAACCATGCTTTGATTTCCAAATGTAGCCTGGTAGGAATTTCACAGGAAAGCATTGCAAACAATTTATGAAATCACTGGGGTTTTTTATTGGCTGTGATTCCATTTTAAAAGAACATCATACCATTTACCCACATCATGCAGGAAAAAATACCAGGAAAATAACAAATTAAAATCACATTCACAATGTCTCTATTTTAAATCATCCTCAAGTACTGCATGCATCTGAAAGAAAGCTGGGGAGCATTTCTACTAGAAAATGCATGACTAAGTTAAATTTTGCTCTGTGTGTGTGAATGAGAAAGAGAGAAAACAGGCAATTTTTTTAATGACAGTACTAAAACATTTTACTAACTCAGTGCATGAAGAAACAGTTATCTCGATAACATATATTCAGAACAAATACAGACAACTTTCAAATACAGAAGACGTTACATTTAGATCACAACAGCTAATTTCTAACAATGCTTGTTCTAGCACAAAAAGCTTGGCAAAAAGATGTATTCAGCAGCACTGGTACGGTCTTTCTTGATGAAGAAGAGAGGTTGGGAGGGATCTAAGCCAATGTATGATACTAGAAATATAGACAGAGGAGCTCCAAAGTGATTAAGCACATGATCTTATATTTTGTTTTATTAATTTTAAACGTAATAGTAGCATTGATAATTAATATTGCAGTCTGATTTCATATGGCTTTCTCTACATATAAATGTGAGTTCACAAGGTCAATGGCAAACTAAATCATTTACCCTCCAAATGTGAAGGCCCTTTGACTATTTTTTTACTAACCTGTAAGGTCTTGGAGCTGTGAGGGAAAATGACTGCAGTGTCTAGCCAACAACCTTTCTGTGTAAATAAAAACTAGTTATAAAACTAAAATTCCTCATTTACCTGAGATTGAACAGACCAGTGATGCAAATAAAAAAATGTCATGAAAGACAAAAAGATATTCAGAATCCAAACAATGAACCATGCTTCTCTTTGGTCTCTTGTTTAAGTGCTTCATCACCTGCCATAAGTGCCAAGGGGAAAAGTGTGTGAGACAACGCTTCTGACTTCCAGACATGGGTCAAAGGTGTCTGTGTCCCTTGTTACCAGTTCTGAGTAAGGGAAATAGATGGGCAGAAGAGAAGGGAGAGTGCCTTGCTCTCGAGTCTGTTCAGCATGGCTTAGGCACTTTGGGACCGTGGAATGACTTGAGGAAAGGTCCTTCATGCAACCTGCCAAAAGTTATGTGAGGCAAAACCAAGCAAATCTATCCAGTACCTGTGGTGGATCTTCTGTCATGTTTCTTATGGCAAGAAGAGGAAAATGAGAACTGCCAGCTCACACTTGGATGAACTCTCTGCTGTCAAGGGAGGAAGGGCTGCTGCAGGTGTGGCCAGCTGAGATAACAGAAGTGATTAAATGGCGGAGCTGGGAAGATCCCACAATAGAAAAGACTTGGTAAACACTATTTAACAAACCACCTTCCCCTTCCCTCCTGCTTGGTGAGCCTGGAATGAGGCCTACCAGACTCAGTATAGTGATCCTATGGCCCTCTTCAGGGGTTCAATCCAGATGTTCACTCTGCTCAGGAGCTCAGCTCACAAGGATAGTATTTTTAGTGTTCTGAGCCCAGGGATAGCACTATCTGCTTAAGAAATTTGAGTACAGTCTACACAAGATCCTGACTTAGGCTGGTCATTCAATGCCACAGCTACTGAGGCATAATTATCTAAAACAGTACCAAACATACTTTCTCTTCTCCCAGTCTTCTCTGATTTCCTCACCTTCCACAGATGTGTGTGCAAACATGCACATCAAGCTGCCAGAGGGACTGTGAAAAGAAGCAGCACTAACATTCTGAAAGGAGAATGATAGGCAGAAAATTCTGATCTTACATCGGGAACAGTATTTGGTTGGATGAGGAAGGGAATCAGTAATGGGGGTTAGGGAAAGGTCAGAAAACAAGTGCTAGAGGAAAGCCAAAGTAAAGTGGAATAAGCTTAACTTCTCATTTGTTTGTTTGTTTGCAGAGTTCTCCAGCACAAGGCCAGGGAAATATATGAATGGGCATGCTCATTTTAGAGCAGGCACATTTCTGCTGGTACTACTTATGTAATAGAGGATGAATGCCACAGAGATTAATCAAGGCATTTCAAAAGCATTGATGTCTATATGTCAGTGATCCAGGTTAGGAGATCTAGCAACCTATGAGTGGCTGAAGCAAAGAGCCAAGCTCTGCCTTTAAGCTTTCAGGGATGTTGGACACTCTGGCAGAGAATCAAAATGAGCCGCTGCCCTTGTGACAGAGAGTTTTTAATTTGGTGAGATTTACTTAAACAGCCTCAAGTTACTAGTTGCTGAATTTGCATGGGGTGAGTAGGACATTTCCTAGAAAATAGTAAATTTCAACATTACCATGCTGTACCCGAGCACTGATTCACTGATTCATAGAGTGTTCTGGGTCATTAAAAATATCAGGAGGGAAGCAGTCATCTTGTTTTAAATGAAAGTTAGGGGGAAAAAACGTCCCATTGACATTAACCAATGAGTAAAACCTGACTTCTCCTTCCTCTGGATAGACCTTGGCAGCTTGTACTTGAACAAACAAGGCTTGTTCCTAGATCCAGCCTGAAACAAGCTGCATCTCTATCAACTTTTCTGACTTGTATATCAGTCAAAACTCTTCAGCCTCCACCTTGGATTCAATAGAAGGTTATGTTTGAAATTATTTGAGAAGAAGCGAGGACTATAACACCTGAATAAAAATTGTGCCAGAAGGGCAGATTATATTTATTCTCTTTCAAAATACTCTTTTCCTATTACAATAGATGCTACAGGAAGGTACAGAGCTCTCATGCTCAATTTCTTAACCATGGTACAGATTTCTTCTGCTTGCCTGAAAAGATGATAAATGTGGTACAGATTTCTTCTGCTTACCTGGAAAGGTGATAAATGTCTTCTAAAATATCTTATTCAGGAAAATACTGAGATGTTTGCCTAAACTCAGTTACACCGAACCAGTGCAAAGAAGATCCATTTAAGTAAAACATTAAATTTAGGTGCATAATGAAGTGTCTGATCGTATCCCCCTTTTCATTGTGAGCAAAAAGAATGTATTTGCTTTGAAATCTCATTCATGTACTTGGGAAATTTTTGCTGTTCCCAGGACAGGGACAAGCAATCCTAGTTCTGCCAGACAAACCCTGATTCTCCTGACAAAACTGTGAGACTGAGATGGCATGATACTCTCACAGCATTGACTACAGAGACCTAGCCAGATGCAAAAATTCAGGATTAGCTCTTCAGATGAGACGCCAGATATCTGATCATGAGGACCTGTGTTCAAAGTAGGTCTATCTATGTATTGAATCTGTGTAGGTATTGAAAGTCAACATCTCCCTTAGAGTTTGAATTTTGTTATGCAATTATGTTATATGTACAGTGTTTCATTGAGGAAACTTCTGTATCTGTGTCTGCAAAAGGCCACAAAGATAATTGTGAGAAAAAAATCTTCTCCCACCCTGCTAGCATCAAGGGATAACACACACTTCTGTAATATTAATTAGCTCCTGCACAGCACTAGAGAAGCATCCTCACTGTATGTCTTTAGAGTAGGTAGAGACTGAAACCTACTTTTTACAGGTGCAGAATCTCAGTGGGGCAGAAAATAAGTGACCTCCCAAGGCAATGCAGTAATTTAGCACAATAAACATCATGGATATTTATGGATCTGCCATGACTAACATTCAAGCCACCACACACTCCCACACACTGGAGGAAAGGGACAGAGCCATGACAATATGCTGGAACCCAAATGTCCAACCTGCAAGCACTGCTGGAAACGGGATGGTTGAATATGGCAGAAAGAGAAAGATTGGTTAAACACAGCAGCAAATACACTTGTCATTGGCTTCAGAGGGGTTGGGGAGGTCCTCTACCAGTGCACTGTGCACTCTTCTATGGTTTCAGCTCTCTCAGGCAAGTGCCTGACCAATTTGCTCATTCAAGGTAAATGTATGGCTAATTCCCAAAGTAACATGACTCTTGCTTAGATTCTGAGGCATTTAACTTCTACAGCATCTGAGGGCAGATGACTCACTTCTTCTACAATTCTGAGTGATGTCAGCTGTGTAAGTCATGCATGATTTACTTTCCAAATGATCTTTTATTTATGTCACGGATAGAATTAAAACAGAAAAGCTCTGCTTTCATGGCAAAACTGAGATATCCCTTCTGAGAGCAGATGTGCTCAACAAAAAATGGCTGAAGTGACCCAATCAATAGGAACATTATAATAATGATTAATTATTATCAATAATAAAAATAAGATAATTTAAAAAATTAAAGAGGCCACTGTTCATATTTAGTGAACACTCCTTCTTGCATTGGATGGAAATGAGATTGTTCCTTTCCTATGCTTGATGTGCAGTTGCCTTATTTAACATACATAGTACTATGGCTTATAATAAAAGTTGTGTAGTCTGCAGCTTTTTAATCTTTACATCCATTCAGAGGCATCTACTGGATGTGACTATGTACAAAATTAAGGAATGGATGAGTCTTGGGGTGGAGGAAAGGGAAAGAGACAATTGGAAGGGAATGGGAAGCAAAGGGACTCCTAGTGAGCAGTAGAGGGCAGAGGTGGGGAGGACTGCAGGATGAATGGCAAGATTGTAAATCCCCATTGGGCAAAAGAGAAATCCTTTGCAGTACTGTTTATGCCCATCTAACAGTATGCAGCTATTACTTCTTGAACATGTCCTGCAGGGGCCCTGGTAAGTATTTGATGACTGTGTCTAGGATGCTCTCTTCTTCTTCCTCTTCCTCATCCCCACAGCCAGGAGGGATCGCCTTCTTTGGGCGTGTCAGACTCCCTTCAGCGTTAGCTTCCAGTGCAGCCTGGGCCTCTGCTTCCTTTTCTTCCTTCTTCTTTATCCCATACTGCAGGGGAGAGATAACACATTGTCTGAATCATAATATGAGAAATAACACAACTGCTGAACAGGATGGCTGATGAAGCCAGCCATTGCATGTGGTGCCTCATATTCTGCAGTAAGAACATCACATAGTCTCATTTTGCTCTTTTACACAGACACTAAAAATATCCACACTAACAACCCTCCCCTAAGTATAGCCCAGTGGATGAATAGCCTTCACAAGACAAGATGCTGAGATCACTCAGCAGTAAGCACAGGGGAGAAACTGGGACTGTGCAGATCCAGGGGGTCTCTAGTAAAGGGAATATAAGCTCTGTGTTAGTAAAGTGTTAGGGTGGCATTTTACTGATGTTGATCCTCCTGTTTTCTGTTAACAAGTCTGACGCCCAGGTCCATCATCTGCAATGATTTTGAAAGTCCATCTGCAGCATTTTATAGTTTATAGATGTGGCAAAACTTCAGGGAAAAATTAGTTATCAATAAAAGAAAGCAAACAGGTCAGGACAGACAGCATGGCAGTGCAGACAACAGTAATTCTCATGTGGAACATAACCTATATCATCCATCCATGTTCTCTTTGTATAAGTGGGACAGAAGGACCTCTGTGAAAATAAACCATCATGAGAAAATAAGCTGACTCATACTGTTTGAAGATAAACATTCTGAACTCTGTGAGTAGAATGGGTACTTGAAATTTGCTAATTCGTGCCACTAAGACATTACATGAGTAACCAGAATCTTATTTAATGATATTACATTCAAAAGGCTAGATTTAATACAGAACTAAACATATGCATATGCTGCTCTTCACATAAGTTTGCAGTGCTTCAGATTAAGGTATACACAATAAAAAAAATAAATCAACTCTAATTGTCACATGCAAACCTAGAGCAAGAAGTATACCAGCAAGTTATCCTCTGTATTGTCAAATCATAGGATGGGTTGGCTGGAAGGTGCATTTCAAGGCCATCTGGCACAAGCAGTGAGTAGGAACATTTTCAGCTAGGTCAGGTCAGGTTCTTCAGAGACCTGCTCTGTTTATTCAGATCAATTCAAATTTCCCAGACTGCTTCCACTTTTTTTTTGATGGCAAATGGAGGCTAAACTTTCTTGGTACTGTGATCGTGATGCGAACTCAGGAAATGTCCCATTTCTCACTGCTTTCAAGGGTGCTTGTAGTTCCCAGGCTCACAACTCCCTGTCTGGCAGCAATATTCTTCCGCTTATCCTTTTTAGTTTTTGAAAAGCCACCTTCATGGCTGCTCACTATCAGCTCCTCATCCACCTCACAAGCACCTGCACAATTGCTTACAGTTCATTTTGCATGAATATGCTTAAAAGGAAAATTGAACAAAAACTAAATAGGATTTAAAAAACATCAGAGAATTAAGTTGGTACCATGTACTCAGTATTTTCAAAAACCAATAAAACCTTACTGCTGAATAGACATTAACTAGATGCTATTTTTATTATTTTTTCATTTTTTCTACTTCTAAGATTAGAACAAATTGTTAACCAGTAAAACCAAAACTGCACTGCTGCTTCTCATGACTTCCTGATTTCAGAGGGCTGTTGGGTGTGACTTTTCCTCCTAAACATTTCTGAGCAAAGGCATTATTTTTGATTCCTTTCTCCATCATCATTTATATCTAAGATGACAGCTGGCAAAGTTGAAAGCAGTGGTTTCAAAACACTCTAGTTCTCTAAATAAATTCTCCTATGCCAAAATGTTCATTAAGACGTTTGTCTTGAGATTTTTATACCTACTGGGTATAACCTATACCTACTGGTCACATCTGATTTCATGGGGAAGATATTAAAGACAAATGATATCTCCATTCACATGTGAGACAAGGAAAGAATTTGACCAGCTTGTAGTTACAGGGCTGTACACCACAAAGGAGATTCAACACAGGACCAGCTACCACGCAGATGGAGTGACATACAATGCTAGATTGTAGTCAGTCTGCACAGCTGTGCTGACTCCACTCTCCCTCTCAGGCCACAGGCAGATGTCTCTAGGTGATTCCCAGTGTAATTTGTATGCAGATTGTGCCTTCCTTTGGCAGCTAGAGGAGAACAGTAGTGGAGACAACATAAATCAGAGTAACACACAGGTACCCTGCATGCTTGCAAATCCTCCATCTCAAAGCAAGTATTAGCTCAAGATGTGATGATCATCTAGCTGGATGAATAAACATCCAGCTCACAGGAAAGAGTGGACCAAAACCAAACAGTTATGAGAATTCAGTATTATCATTTAAATTTGGTGGTATTTTGTAATGCTTTGCATTAACAGAAATGTAAGCTGTGAAGATTCATAGGTGAATAAAATGCCATATTTAGTTTTGAAATTGTTTCAGAGGAAATAAAATTATAGAAAGGAAAGTCTTTATCTAACAAAAATTTTAAATAGTCTACACATTAAATCATTTGGGTGAAGTTAACAGATAATTTTTTAAAACATGACTAAAAATAATCTTCTTGGTGCTCTGGTTTTTCTGAGGGCAGGAAATATTTCATTACTTCCATAATATTTGAAGGATGAGAATAGTTTCATTTTTATTCAAGGTTCAACTCCACAAAATTTAATATCTGAAGTTGTATCATTACCTGCTTGGCCTTCAGTCACATATGCATGTCTTCTACTATACATAGAATTATGGACCTAACCTAGGAAGATACTGAAACATTTTTAGTATGTATAACCTCTTGCCACTCCTAGAGTTATTACTCTGTGGCCACGTGGGAATTGCTGTCACTGGGTCATGTTAGAGAAGTATTGTCAGCCTGGAGTCCTCAGTCATCAGGTGGGAAAAGTAGGGAAAAAATACCTGGGCCCTTGGCTTAACCCACACCGACTGTCAGGAAAAAGACCAGACTAGCATACTAACATACATCAACTTCCTCCCCATCTCTTTTCTTCCCTATTCCTCTAGTTTTTCACGAGGCAAAGTAGGTGCCTTTCTAGAGCTAGAAACATTCTGAAAATCTGATCTAACAACAGTAAGAGGGTCAGGGAGTAGAGGACTGTTGAGCCAACGGGATCTGCAGCCTAAAATGTGAACCTACCATAAATGTAGTTACAATTTCTTATGACAAACCAACAGTTGCTACTAAAAATGAACATGTTTATCTAGCAAATATCTGGGCCATGGAATGAATAAACAGTAATATCATAGTTAAGACACTTGCAGAAGTAATGGTGTATCTTTGGGTCAGGAGTGGAACTGATTCTGCAGGAAAATAGCTGCAATCAACATGCAAGGGAGCAGCTTTCCTTGAATCAGATTTGGAACTGCCTACTTAGAAACAAGTGATTTATCTGAAAAAGCTAAAGAACAAGAAAATGAGGTTTGTGGGGGATACAAGGACAACTCAAAGACTATATGTTTGGATCAGAGAAGTCAAGAAAAAGCTCTTCCTTCCAAGGTGCTCTGAGAGCTTGAGCTCAGTCCAAATATTGCTTCATATGAAGTAATACTGCATGAAATAATACTGTGTATCACATAATGCTGAGCTTTATCTTCTGGGAAAAGGTTGGCATGTGAATTATAGTGGTTACATTTATCTTAAGGAAATTTTACTTCACAGAGGTTTTGCATAGCTGCAGGTAGTACTGAAACTGTCTAACAGCTGCAGCAGATATAGCCATCTTTAGAATGACTATTTTATTTACTAGTTAAGTAAATAGCTACTGAAAAGCTACTGAGAGATTTAAATGCTTATTCCTTATCTTGCTTCCTATAAAAGTTATGGGTGTCTATACTAACAGCTCTGTCTGTTAAATTTCCTTCATATTCTGAACATCAGTACAAAAAAAGAAAAAAAAAAAATTCAGCCAGACTTGAAAGCATGTGGTTAGAAAAGACACTGGAACAACAGACAACATGCACATAATTTTATCTCAAGAGTTAACTTGACCTGAGTAAGTCTTTTTCTTAGAGACTTCAACTATTGAAAACCTCTCACATGTTCTGGAACTTAACTACCCTTTGCAATTAAAATATTTCTCTTCATGTCTAATGTGATTTGTCATGAAATACCCTAAAAAAAAATCTGGAAATATGCAGCTACTGCAAAAATATTTGTCTTTCATCTGTCCTTTTGGACATTATTTATCAATTGTGCAAAATTCTTATTTTTCTCTTCCATTACCAAAGAGAACATCAGCCCAATTCAGATCTTAATGCATGAAATTTTCTGCCAGGAATATATGCAGGACTTAAACAAATCGAGAGCAATTGGTAGAGTTCAGCACTGACCTTTAGTTCCACAACTGTGGGAATCTAGGGTACAGAAAAAGACTCCTCTTTTATTTGATTTGTACAAACTTGGAAGTCTTCCAACATGATTTCTTTGGTCTCTCTGTGAGTGAACAGGCTTTCAAATACAGGAGGTGAGGGTGCTGAAACCCAGAGCCCCAAGTATACTGTTCTCACCACTGTTTAAAGCACAGAGCCTACTTTGATGTAGATCTGCCCAAAAATGTGCCCTGGCTTTTCTTTCACCTCAAATCTGCTCATTTCATTATATATATATATATGTATTAGAGAGAGGTTTAGTCCCCAGGAAACTTCTGGGGGAGCCTTTTAACACATACGAAGGGAGGACACTCTCTCAAGTAACCCATTTAAGTTCAAGGTCTGCCATGAAGTGTTAGAATTACACAGACCATTTCAGGCAACTCAGACACACTGACCCTACATAATCTCTGTGTTTCCTGAGGAGTAATGAACAAAGAACCACAACCTGCCACATGGGCAATCATGCAAATTTCAAGCTGTGGCAAGGAATGAAAGGTATGAGAGAGAATGGTGGGTGTCTCAGCAGGATGTGTGGGGAGTGTGGGTGGGGGCTGTGTGGACTGAGCGTAGGTGTGGGCATTTTCCTGTCTCTACATAATGCTGCACACCTCTGCTGACCCTGTCAATGTGTTAGTGGAAGACAGCTGATTAATAATGGAAAAGAACAAGGCGAAGTCTGGCTACCGCATTCCTAAACTACATTGTTCAATTGCGTATGAGCCAAACAGGAGCACAGCTCAGGAGAGAGGTGTCAGAGAGAAAGAAAGGAGGACAATTAAACTTCAGGTAGGGGACACTTGAGATGCAAAGGGAAGACCTCATCTCTCCTGCACAAGATGTTCTGAAACCATCTTCTTGGGGTTGTCAGAGTTTTTCAGGCAGTTTTCCAGCAGCAGTTATTTGTAAACCTGGCTCATGTCCTTTGAATCCTTTACCTCATCCAAGGTTCCATCTCTCCATACGTTCCCTGTGGCTACACATGCCTTGCTACTCTGTGCTAGCTCAGTCTTTCATCTCTGCCAAAATCACAGCAATTCTTGTATGACCTGTCTTGTTTCAGCTGTTCAGTTTTATCCCCCTGTTTCTCTCAGAGGGCTCCCACAGAAAACACAGAGGCCTACAGGTTTTCTCTTGCACCACAAACACAGATCAGATGCAAGTGCAGATTTCAAAGGGCTCATCTGATCTTCATCTGCCTCCCATCAGCATCTTCTGGTGACACTGGGTGAATCTAGCAGTCTTTCCTTCTCCCCTATGGCAATATTGCTGCCTGAGAACCACATCCCTGTTTTCCATTCCAATTAACTGTGGACCTGCAGAACAATCTGATGGGAATATCCAGTGCCCCAGGCATCCACGGGTAGTGCTACCTTAAACAATAGATATGAAATTTGCTTTTCTGCGGCTCTGCAACAGATGGAGTGCAAGATAAAGCACTGCTCTCTGGAGGAGATCAGATCTGTACTCAACAAGCTTTGTTTGTTTACTTTGATTGTAAACAACATAGTATCTGTCCACTGTTCCTATTTAAGTGAAAAACAGAACTGCATCAGGTTCCTGGTTGCAAAAGCCATCTCTGAATTTTCTGCAAACTCAGATCAAGCAGAATCACTTCATTGGTTTCAGTGGAAACCAGCTCAGACAAACCTAGTTAAAATAAAGGGATCATAGGATTATAGAATGGTATGGGCTGGAAGAGACCTTGCAAATATCTCCAAATCACCCCAAACCCCCTATAGGCAGGAACACCTTCCACTAGACTAGTTTGCTTAGAGTCCCATCCAGACATGGGAGAGAGAAGAATCATCTTTGTGACACTCCTGTTGGACTTGCTCCAACAGGTCCATGTCCTTCTTATGTTCAGGTTCCCAGAGCTGGACCCAGTGTTCCAGATATGTCTCAAGAAAGTGCAATAGAAGGATAGGATCACTTCACTAGATCTGCTGGCCAAGCTGTTTCTAATGCAGCCCAGGATAGGGTGGTTTTCTGGACTGCAAATGCACATTGCCAAGCCAAGTCAAAGTTCTCATCCACCCTCAAGTGCTTCTCCTCAGGGCTGCTCTCAATACATGCCCTCCCCAGACTGTATCTGTGCTTGGGATTGCCACAACCCAGGTACAGGACCTTGCTCTTGGCCTTGTTGAACTTCATGGGGTTTGCACAGCTCCACCTCTCCGGCCTGTCCAGGCCCCTCTGGATGGCATCCCTTCCCTCCAGCATGTTGGCTGCCCCACACAGCTTGGTGTTGGTGGCAAACATGCTGAGGGTGCCCTTGATCCCACTGTCCATGTCACTGACAGAGATGTTGAACAGTGTCAGTTCAACACCAAACACTGAGAACAGCACTCATCTCTGGTGTCTGCTTGGACACTGAGCCTTTAACCACATATAGAATACTAGAAGACAAGGAGGCTAAATTTATGTGTCTCAAACACTGACTGCCCAATAGCTATGTAGCGAACCATGTTGGTAACAGACAAGAATTGTTGGTAGTTACATGCCATGGGAAAGAACAAGACATGGCTGGAGATGGAGGCCATGTAGAGGTAAAGCGCAACTTTTCATTCCTGAACTTTTCCAGAACAAAAATCCTTGTTCTGGCTCCTGTAAGATAAGCCAAACACAGCACAACACAAGCACAGGAAAGAGGTAAAGAAGTGAGTATGGACTGTAAGGGGGAAACAAGACCACCCTGACACTGGAACCTGTCCCTGGTGATTTCTTCTCCTTCCCCCTTCCCTTCCCCTTCCCTACCTCCCTTCCTCACTCTCTAATTCATCTCTTCCCTTCTCTCTTCCTTTTCATCTCAACCCTTTACCCAAAATCCACTGCCATGTGCTTATATGGTAGGTCAGGGGCTAACTAATACCAATTTCTATGCCAAGTGTATAATTTACTAATAAAACATTGTCAGTTTTTGTGGACCCTCTTAGTTTTGTTGTCACTTTTGACCACAAGCATTTTTTAATTTTGCATGCTCCCTTCCCCTTAAGGATGGGATGTTACACCACAGACCTTTGTGCCCATCCAACCAATTCCTTAACCACCAAGTGGTCCAGCCATCAAATCTGTGTCTCTCCAGTTTAGAGGATCTGTTCCATGATGCTGCTGAGCATCTTTGTTGAAATTCATTGCTCCTGAGTTTGGATGTGGAGATCCATGTATACTGAACAGATTTTTTGGACTGCTATTCACTCCAGGACTTTATCCCATGGTATTCTACCAAGCAGATCTCCGAAGAGCCTAAAGTCTGCTCTCCTGATACCCAGTTACAGAAGCCATCCACCACACCCGTGTTCCAATAAGATCCTGGCCCTGCAGGCATGCATGCATCTCTTAACTCCTCTTGTTTTGTCCCCATGCTGGGTGTGTTTGCAGACACGCAGATGGGAAACACATTTTAGATTAATTTACTGTGTGTGCTGACTCTGCCGAAGCAAACTGGGCATTCTGCTCACTGCCCAAGTCACTGGACTATGCTAAGTTTTCCCAGCCAAATACCCTTTTTTCCCATTACTACATACTACATACAGGCAGTATGAACTACAATTTGTGAACAAATTTACTACTCTTTGGAAACTAACCCTCTGAGAAGAAACAACAGACATAGATATTACATACCATGAATTTTTCAGAACACTCAGCAGAAAACATGTTTTCATTTTCTCTGTGCTTGCAAATATGTTTATTTTCTTCCTTTTATGTGTGTAGCATCCATGTTAAAACAATGCCCTTCTGCAATATGGTCAGCCTCAGTGAGAGGGAATGAGGTCTTGAAAGCTTCAGGAATGGAGATAATCAAATTACTGCTGACTAGCAAAGTTCTTCCATCTTGTAATCAGATATGGAATCTGCAGAGTAAGCAGAGAATATCTGACTCATGAAGAAGAGCATATGATCAGAGGCTCCAAAATACCAATTTTAGGTACCTGGAGGATGGACTGAAATCAGTGCACTGACTCATGACCACAGAGCTCAAGATAAGTACAGTACATACTGTAATCATAAACCTGTTGGGCCCTGTGGAAATATCTCTCCCCCAGAATCCAACTTGCAGCTTCAGTTAAGAAAATCTGGGTCAATTCAATTCTTCAAAGCAGTTAAGCAGGACAAGAAGAAAGAAAATTTACATATTCCACAGTAACAACTGCAGTTAAATTGCTCATAAGTTCCAGTGAAAGTTTAGATTTGCTCCATGATCACCAAGATGGGGTCAAGCTGCAGAAGGTTCCCATGAGAACAGAGGCATTTTTAACGTGATGCAGAGCAGGTGCATTCCTAGCCAAAGCAAGTACTGATTTCTTGTGCATCCGAAGTCTACATTTAGTTTTCCACTAGAAAAACTTCCCAGAAACCAATGACAGAGTCTTGGAAATGGATAAATGCAGTTACTTGTATGAGTGTAGAAGAATTTATGTTATAGCTATGTATCTGATAGCACAAATAAATCCATAGGATATATCTTTCTTTATGCTTGTGCCACATGGGGTATAAGCTGCTCATCCTTCTTCCTGCCTCCTGCATTTATTTCCTTTGCCAAATGAAAGCCTTTTTTTTTAGTAAAGGCTGGTAAAATTATTTCCCCAGGATACTAAAGCAATTTAGATTAGACACAACAATTTATTTTCCATAGCCTGTGTTTGCCACATGTGACAGCTGTTTTTTGTTTTGGTTCTTGTTTGGTTTAGGTTTTTTGGGTTTGTTTTCATTTTTACATTACTAAATCTTATTTTGAAAGCTCTAGTCCAGTCAGTGTGTTTTTACAAGAACCTAATACAAGTACTCCAGAGGATAAGGAGTGGTTCACCACAGGATGAGGAGTAATATTTTTTCTTGGAGTGCAAAAAGCATGATGAAGGTCCAGATACCTGCCAAATGAAATATGTTTGTGCTCTCCAGGGCAATAGGGAACTCATTGTTAGCTCATGAGGCTTAAAAATTTGTTATTATCCTGCCTTACAAGGTTTGTTCTTGGTGGGGTTCAGCATTTCATTGCATTATTGATCACAAACACTTTGGCAGATTGGAGCTTGAAGCCAGCTGAAAATTCAGAGGTTGAGCCCTAAATGGCTGATTCATTTTAAGTTCAGCTTTCAGTTGGTAAGCTGTGAGCTCTCTGTGTCTCATCTCTGCAAATCCTTGGGAAGCCACAAAACACAGATTTTTTAAAAAACAGCTTCTTATTGTCAGTTTTGTTTCTAGCATATTGCTAGAACATTTCTCTGTGCACATATCAGCTATAGCTACTATGAAACTTTAGGTACTCCTTGGCATTTTGTAGTACACTAAGAAGTGCTCATGAACATGTAGGATGGTGTTTTCAACAGAGTAATAGGTTATCAGAGCTCATCACAGCAGAGCAAGAAGGAACTTAGAACAGATTCTGGAAACAGTACCCCCGTATGTGACTGAAAGCATGCTCCAGTTAAATTTGTGTTCCCTAGTGTAGTCCAGCACTGTGAGGGACAGTTTCATTCAACTGTACTCTTCTACTAGACAGCAGGTTCGAGGGAAGGGAAAAAGAATTTTCTATCTAAAAAAATTCAATAGATCATAAACATAGACTACTACGCCAAAAAAACCCCAAAAAACAACAAACCAAAACCAGAAGACAAAGAAAAAAAGAAATTAGAGTAAGAGCCAACTAACAGGCCCAGGTATAAAAGCAGCACGCATATCACTACTGCTGAGAATTCCAGGAACTAACCTGGGAGCAAAAGAGGCCCTTAGACCAACATTTAGGTATGCATCTGCAATTTTTGTCAGCTTTCTGTGTGACCATATGGGAGACAGTTAATTTCTTCTTGGTGAACAGAGAATTTAAGTAAGATTTACCCTTCTAAAGGGGCTACAATGAATCTGCTCTGAAACACAGTCGTTGCTTACAATGATGCATACTGAAATAGAAGTTGTTTCTGTGCCATTTATATTATACTGTCCTCAGCAACTCCCCTAGGTTGAGATGAATTTGACAGGACAATAAACTGCCTCAAATTTTCAGTAATAATTTTTTTTTTCAAGTAACCTACACCAAAGCTGTAAATGCTGACTTTGTTGACAGCACTAGATAATGTAATTCAGCAATAGTATGAGATAAGGAAAGATTAGTTAGGTGATTATCTTTAGTCTTTGCTTTGAGACTATTTAATTGTTGTCATCAATTCCTTGGGGATTCTACTGTGTGGAATAAATCCTTCCATTGCAGCTAGGATCTAATTAGCACAGCCACCCTGCCGGTACATTTGTGGAGACCAAGGCATTGTCACAAACTCTGAGCCAAGACTCAGTAAAATCAGAGGTAGTTAATCAATTAGTTTCAAACCTTTGACACACTCTCCCCTCTGAAGTACAAAGAGTGTTTCTCAATCCCATTAACTGGCATGTGAGAATTCTAACATCAAAATGCTTTAAAAATAGGAAGAAAACTTTTGACATACAAAAGAGAGAGTAGGAAATTATGAGTGTTAATTCATATGCTGCAGCTTTTCAGAAGGGCATGAAAAAATGAAGGGCAAGTCACTTTTTTTCTCTAGCTCTTTTTGAACTGGCACACCGGTGCCTCTTCCTTGCGTAATTGGAGGTAGTCCTCTTGCTTTCCAAGAGACTAGAGATGACATGTTTGTAGTGAAAGCTGGTAAGGGAAAATATCTGCTTCATCTTAACAATCCAACCAAACAGCAATAATGGTGTTGAAGTGAGACCCACTCAGTCTGTACAGTGTTGCAAGGTTGGGTTGCTATGACAAACCTGAAGAAGTGTTTTCAACTGTAAACAGCCAAGGCATAAAAAAATCTCAGACCATTGCAACAGCAAGCAACTAGCTTGGGCTGATAGCTCGAAACCCATTCTGGAGATGAGGAGCACATTTCTTATTTCCTCTGTGTGGAATCAGTTGTTGAGCTTTGTCCTTTCTCTCAGCTGGCCACGGTCAGAGAACAAACATTTTGTATTGTCAGGGATATGTGAGCAGGAGCAGATGGAGCTCACAGCCCACATCGAGCTAAGAGCTGCACAGCAGAAGCAGGAGATGAATGCTATGCAGAGGAGCTTGCTCTACTGTACATTTTCTCCAGGCACACCTTTTTTCTATGGCAACAAGACAAAGGTGTTTCATCTCCTACCAGCATCCATTCACTAAAGTACCAAAAGGAGTCTTTTCAAAGGCTCTTTAATAATTTTTATAAACTGCAAAAGTTCTTGAGGTCTTGGTTGGGGTCTCCAGTTTTTCTTGCCCTCTCCATGTATGCAGGACCTCATAACAATTCAGACAGAAGGGTATGGAACAGCTGAAGTGTAAACTTCTTAATGCATGGAAGACATGAGTTCCAGACAGTGAGTCAAGAAAAGAGTAACAGGGCCATTTTCTTTCTCTTTCTTGATCTAGTTGGGTAGGGATTTTCTGTCATAGTAGTGAGTGGGATGCATGCAGCATGTTGAATTCTTGTTGTGCCCATGTCAAAAAGCAGCAGTTCAAAGAACTTACTTATGGGGTAATTGACACCCAGTCCATGCTTGTCTTATTCTCCTCAAGCTAGGCAAAGGGAAGCTGGCTCTCTATTTTATTTTCATATTGTCTGAGTACTTTGATTTCATTAATGAAACTTTCAGTAGCTGAGTGTGGGATGTGGGGGGCAGGAGAAGAGGGAAGAGGGACCTGAAATCACACCTTGAAAAACCTCAAAGGGCAAAGGAGTGTTGGAAGAGAACACAAGAACATATCAGTAACTCAGCCTGCACATAAGTGGGACCATGCTTATCACCAACATGCTCATCTGATTATTCTGTTCTGCGTCCCAACCACTATTTAGTACCTTCCCATCATAAAATATCTGTACATGCCTAGCAAAGCCATGAGCAGCCTGTTACTTAAGAAAATCACATTGCTGCAGGCCATTAATAAACAACTATTCTTCAGATGTAAAAAAAGGAGTAATTAAAAAGATCAAGTAAGAATACACTTGACTAGCTTTTTTGGGAACACATGAGCTTTTTTGGATCAGCTGGTTGGGGGTTTTGGCCAAAGCCTCAGTTTTTTTGGTAATGGCCCTAGTTATCCAAATTGCTGTTAACACCTGGAATCTTTTACTGTAACAGTTTTTGTTGAGAAGCTGTGAGAAAAGTCCTTTCAAATCTCAGTGTTTGCTGCCACAAGACAAGTTCTGTGATAGCAGAAGCATACCTTTTACTAAGAGTAGAGTTCTTTAAAAGTTACTACCATACAAGTACACACAGAAAAAACTAGCACAAACACAGTGACAAACATAGGAACTCTTACACTGAGAGAAGGAACACTGTGGCCTTTGAGAAGCCCCTGAAAGGAAGGGCTCTACGTGCAGAACAGAGAAGCTATCAATAAGCTCAGCCCAGACTACAGCCTGGGCAGAACAAATAAAAAAGTAGAAACACTTCTCTGGGTCTGAGCTGGCTGGGCTGCAGGAGTGAAAAGAGATGTTGTTTCATGCTCACTGATGGACAGGTCCTGGCACCATGACAACAGGTCAAGCTCATAGCCTGTGATTACCTTTCAGATCTTGCTTAGCAGATGCTGAAGTGTGTGAGTTCAGGTACTTATTGTTCTTGACCTTATGTGCTTCAAGGGTGGAAATCCGTCATCTGCAGGATTTTTGTCAAAGAGATTTGTAGAGTGTGGGAGGGTAGGAAGTTTGCACATTGGCAAAAATCTAGTGTGCAGATTTTTAAGTTGGGCACAAGCTTCTAATTCTGGAGTACTTTCAAGAAGAGTGGGAAACATGGTGTGCATCTCTTTGCTGATAGAAAATCTTCCTTTTATTTATATATTCATGCATTCTTGGCATCCTTACTGGTAACAGCTTGCCTGTCACTTTCCCAATGTGGCAGGTTCCTCAGCCCCAGTTCCTGCTCTTGTTTGACTTCATTCTCACTCAAGAAACTAGCCCCTCCCACTTAAGTGTCAAGAGAAAAAAAGCGTAAGTCTTAGAGATACACAGCCTCTGATTGTCTGAAAACAAGCACAACTCAGTGACATAGCATGATCATAGCTGGCTCTAAAAGAACCTGCTTGCTTTCTAGACTGCCCATCAATATTCCACCTCTCACCCACTTCCCAGTGCAGCCACTGCAATTCTGAGGATTCTGTGTTGTTATTCAGTAATGCTGTGTGAAAATATTATTTATCTGGTTATTTAGCTTTTTGTTTGGAAAATTACTTTTCTGGGGCACTAACTTCATCAGCCTTTATCAGAGCAAGTGTGTGGCTCCCAGGAGAAGAAGGTGCCAGTTCTTGCTGCAGGAGATACAGAAACACAGCAGACAATGGAGAACGTAGGAAGCAGAAAGATGATTTGCTTCAGTGAATTTAATTAGGAGACATTAGCAATATTTTCCTGCTTTGATATAATCTGAAAAGTATATTTAAAACAAAAAACAAAGCTCCAGACACTGGAACAATTACCTTCTAAACTTTACCTTAGAAATGCAGAGCAGTTCTGCAGCAGAAGAGACAAAGCCTGGGAAGCTGCACAGCATTGGGTTCATATGTCCAGGTGGTGACAGCAGGGGTCTTACAGGGGTGGCCTCTGTGACAAGAACTCGAGGGCTGCCCTTTGCCAAACATCTCCAGCTCCAGAGACAGAAACAGACTGCAAACTGTTTTAAGGCCATGACTAAGATTAACTAAGCTGCCTATTTAACATGATGTTCTCCCATTTTGGGCACCCCTCTACACAAGGGCTTTGCAATGAACCTGGCAATAGAAGACAAGGAGTGACCACTTGCTCAATAGTTTGATAGCTATAAGTTAAGCATCTGTTCTAAGTCCTTCTAGTCAGTGGGGAGAGGCATACATTGTGGGCAGCAGCACATTCCATTCTAAGGTGTGCACCTGGGACATCATGTTCTTGGGTATTAATTTCTCCCTGGTGGGTACCAAGGAAGAAATGACTGCCAGCTCAGGTGGAAACAATGAACAGCCGATTGCTAAAGTTTGGTAAGGCAAACTCATTGGTGGTCCTGGTTACCCCTAAAATGATCTCAAATATTCCCAAACCTTTCTCCTCACTTGAATTCATCTCTTTCTCACTCTGATGTCTGTAGGTGCCCATTTTAAAGTCCTTTAATTTTTTTATAAACTTACTTAATTACCTAATTAATTACTTAATTACCTAATTAACCTTACTTAATCATCCATTCTCATTCTGTCTGATTCACTAAAACTAGAAAGAATTGAGATTCATCTTCCATTTTCTCCCTCCCTCCCTCTCTCTCTCCCCACTACCTCCTCTTAGAGGTATAATCCATAATCCATTCCTTCAACAGAAATGGAAGCAACAATAAATTTGGGCTCAGCTAATGAAAGCTGGCAATAGCAGTGAGATAGACTTCCTGCAATTCTCATTTCCCTACAAGACCTTTTTGTTGCATACCAGACACCTAGCTCTTTTTGAAGTGCCTATCACTTTGAGCAGACCAAAGATCAGTGTCACTAGCTCTGATGACTAATACGAAAGACCTTCCACAGAGTTAATGGGTTTCCAGCCAGGATGATAATATTCACTACCTGTCCATAATGATAATTTCAGCAGGCAGGAGTAGATGAGCTCTAGCAATGTCAAAGCTTGATGTCCCACCTCACTAACTATCCCTGTTTCCCCCTGTAATTTGTGGACCTTTTTCAGTGATGCTGCTAAGCTGGATAATTCCTCCCAGAAAAGGTCAAGAAACAAGCCTGGAGTGTTTTTCTTTGCACATCCTGAGCCACAGTAACACAGTGCAGTAAGAGTCATCTTCCAGCAGCTCTTCTCTTTGGGTTCTGGCATGCCATCACTGCTCTCCGGCACTCTGAGGCCCTTGCAGACTCTCCTTTAAAGGAGCTAGTGGATCTTAAGCTTTGCTGGCTGCTGTATTTAATTTCATTGGTTAGTCAGACTTTTGGAGAAAATTTTCTATTTCTGTTAAAAATCAAGGTATTAATGAGATTTCATCAGGTGTCCCTTTATGACAATATGGAGGAATTATGCCAGTAGCTGTGTGTTGGGATAATCCAATGTATGTTTCTTGTAGCAGAGTGGGGATAAGACTGAAAGAGAAAGGAATCTTGGCCAGAGTGTGTGAAGATCCATAGTTGTCAGAGTCAAGTTCAGAAAGATAAAGCATAATGCTGTGTAAAAATATTATCCCCTTAGTATTTTTCTGTATGTACTATCTCAAAGACTGACTTTGTCTTCCAGCCATTACATTAAAACTATATAGCCTTCTCTTAGCATCCCAAGTTCTTTCCAGTTCTGGAACTCCCCTAGCATCTGTTTCCTTCACTGCAGAAGATTAAAATCATAGCATTGTCTTCTTCTGAGCTTTGAGCAGAGCAGTTGTGCTGTGGTTTGAACAATGGACCCCATTCAGGTTCTTTCCTTTCTACCTTACAGTAGGACACAAGACTGAGATATATTCCTTAGATTCAGGATGAATAAGAAGGAAATCTGAAGTAGAAAAGAGTTTGTGGTAGGATTTGTGGTAGAGTGATTTCCATGCCCACCAAAAGTGAAGGGAAGGGAGTCACCAGTGTTAACAGCCCAGACTTACTTGCTTCTGTATATACAGTAGAGATAAATCACTGTCTGGATTTAGAAGGAAAAGAAAGGAGAAAAAAACCCACCACAGCTGAAAATGTGTAGCAGAAATGCAGCGGCACAGGAAAACTAAATACTATTTTACAACAAGAGTCCAGTTAGCCGGAAGTTGCTGCTCTGAGGAGGATTGCAAGAATTAGGGTAATATTAAATGATTCTGCCTCTGGTAGCAGCTACTTTCAGCCATCAGCAGTTTAGGGTCATCATGAAACCAAGCTTGCATTTGGGTTGTCATATTTATCTCTTCTCCATGAATGGATGTGGGGTGGGTTGTTTTGTTTTGTTTTGTTTTGTTTTTGTTTGTTTGGTTTGGTTTGGTTTGGTTTGGTTTGGGTTTTTTTAAAATCCTGTTATATTTCTCATTTTCCATTCTATTTAAAGACTTCATAAATGATGTTTGAAAACAGATGCAACCTTCACACAGAACCACTGCAACACACCTGAAACTGTGACAAGGATTTCATAAGATCTGCAAAGTCTTACGTCCCTCCTCCTCTAATGAGCTGCTGGGGTGACTTGCCAAATCCTACTCTTACTGGGCATCTCTAAGAATTGGCTGAGATAGGTGCAATTGTCATACATTCTTCATAACTTTCATTTTGCAGCATCATCCCTCAGGTGCTCTTTCAACAACAGCCAGAGACAGAACTACTGCATTAAGATTAAATTTCAGAGAGCAGGAAAGTGAGTGTTGTGGGTGGATGTAAGCACTCTTCAATCTGAAAGAGCACTTGTTCACTAAAAAGGTTATTATTCAACCAAATATAGCACATTCAGATAACCTGTTAATAGTTCACTATATTTATTCAAAGGTATATGCATAGGGCTAACTCTACAGCCACATGGAAATCTGAGTTCTGGCAAAGACTGAGTCCTGGAGGACATGCCTTCTAACTCATTTTTCTCACTCAAAGCTTTAGTGCAGAGTTGGGACATATGCTTAGAGAAATACTTTGGTGCACAATCTCCCCATTCTGTGCATTTTGAATTTGTAAAGGTTTTTAAAAAATCAAAGGACTCTTAAATATTCAGTGAAATCAGTTCTTTACAGTCCAACATTTGTCTTCTCTGTATCCTCTAGGCAAAACTGAAATAGTTTTCCAGTGTGTGCATGTCACGAATACTGGTAATTTGGTAAAAAAAGCTCAGAAACACATCAGCTCTTTGCTGTGTTTTGGAAGTGTATAATTAGAAAGAAAAAAAAAAAGCTTTTGACATTTCACTAAATGCATACCAAATAATAATAAAATCTATCCTATACATTTGTCATGCTGCTCTTTATAATTGAGTTAAGTGTTGTCATAGTAAGACTTGACTGAACTTACTTAATACTGGTCTGTAGGCATAGACATAGGTCAGAAATTACTTTCTTATTTTCCAGATGTAGTTATTTCTAATTGCTATTCTTAGTATTTTCTGAGGTAACCCCATCCATATCCTTTACCAATTTACATTTTATAAATATTAAAGACACTGGGGCCATATTTTATTTATTACTTTGTGTCCTCTCATCTTCACACAAACTTTAATTCCTTAATGTGTTTCTTAATATATGATTGCATTTTCAACTGTGATTTCAAGCTAACTTAATGCTCAAAAAAGATCAATTCATTCCAATTAACATTAATTAAAGTCTCTCAGTGATTTCCCTGAGCAGGGATCAGTCATGGGACTCTCCTACTTCATCTTCTCATCTCTGTTCAGTCGAATAATTTTTACAAATATTACTCTGCTAATCTCTTCAGAGCACTTGCACAAGACAGTCTGTTTTGCCTAGTCTGCCAAGATCTAATGTACATGAGTGCTTTGCCTTTCCCCACACCACATGAATAGTGGCTCAATCAGATTCCTTCTTTTCTTACAGTATTGAAAAGCAGTGTGATTACTGACTCATGCTGTAAAGCCACACAGTTAAGCAGGCATAGGTGTTCAAGGAATATGGAGTTTTTCCAGCTTTGCCACTAAATTGCTGCATTATCCTGATGATATTACTTAACTTACTTTGCCTCCATGTTTTTTGTAATTTCTTAGCTATCCTGAGCTCCTTATGAACAATTTTTTTGACATTCCTTACCACAGAAGTCAATGGTACTCTTGCTTTACCTTTGGCTTTAAAAAATCCTCAAATTTTTGCTGTTTTGAAAAACAATTTCCCAGGTTTGATTTCTTTTCTTCCTCGGAGCCTGGATCAATCTATTCTAGTAAAATCAAGACATTCCACTTACACTGATCTTTTTACTTGCTGTCAACAAGTCCTTATTTGAAGATCTACTTCAGTGCTACAGAAAACTGTTTCCTGAGACGGGGATGCGTCATCAGGCTACAAGCATTTGGTACTTCTCTTGCTAGATCAAATCTCTTTCAAACTGATGTATTTTCTTCAAGGGTCTTCAACATCAGTGTTTTCAGCAACGTTTCCTTCTCTGGCAAGGGGTTGATGGAACTTTCAGAGCTACACACTGCATACATTCTGTCTGTTGAACAGTGATTTTGCTTTAGGTCTCTAATGCTCCTTTGACCAGAGTGGGGATACGCTTTAGTCAGTCAGTTTAAATTTGTCTAAAACTCATCCTGCACCTCTCTGCTCCTCTGGAACAGGCAAAGAGTTTAGTCCGATGAGGCTGCAAGTACTCATACCAGGAAAGGGGAAAAGCAACCTGAAACCAATTCATATTTCAGAAAGGTTGGTGATTCAATTCTGGTTGAAAGCATCAATGGCTTAGGGGTAGCTAAGTGAAGTCATTAGTAAGCACAGCTGGTCTCCTATCCCAACATCATCCAAAACATAATTAAGTGTTTCATTCTTTCCTTTATTTTACTGAGAGAATGCAAAGCAATTTCCAACTGTAGGAAACATTTTTGTCATTAAATGCCTTTTTCCCCTTTTTTCTTTCTTTTAAAAATAATATATAATTTTAATGAGATTCAATAACAGTTCTCAGTAAAGCTGCAACTTTTGAAAGAATTAGATCTGCCTTTATTTCTATCACTGAACCACAGGCTCAATGGCTGAAATGAAATTCACAGCCATTGTTAAATCACACGATGATTCAGATGAATTTTTCATGGGACGTAATAGCTCTTAATCTGTTCTGCAGAAGAGAAAACAGATTTTCTGTTCTTTCTATACACAACTGTCTGTCTCCATAATAAAAACATTCATTAGGTCTAGGGCCAAGGACTAATCATCAACAGACTTAAAAGCTATCTATTTGACAAGGATTCTGTTGGCAAAACCTTTATTCCTTGAGTATGTATTTCAGGCTAACCATTCGGAAGAGAAACCTAAGAATGTCCTAGTGGACAGAGTGAACCAAACCTCTAACCTCACACAAGAATCAATTCTTCCAACCTCATATCATCAAATGCAGGCTTACTGGCTGTATGTATTTTTAATTCTGTTCCTGATGTACCCACCCCACCAGCCTGACATCTAGTATCTACAGTCTTAGTCATCCAAGTTTCCTCTTTTCACTTCAGTGCTGTTATCGTGCATCATGTTTGGCTGCGAATGACTTTTTAAATTTTCATCTCACATGCATTGTTTGTGTCTTATGTACCTGGAAAGAAACTTCTAGCATTATAAATAGTTGTGCAAAATTTATTTAATAGACACTTAATATTACTGGAACTATTCTTTTTGGGGACTGGGTGTTGTTTTTTTTCAATAAACATCTTATTGTCTTTAATTCTGCCAGTTCCAGAGTTCTGCTTCTGCTTTTATTCTTCCATTACAAATTCTGGTACATTTTAATAATAATCTTGATGGTATTATTCTTTCATTTTTTCTTCATTCCAGTGTCTTTTCTATTTTTAATACTGACTTTTTTTCTCTCCACGACTGCCAGGATTTTTGTATAATGTGGGCATGCACATGAAAAAATTTCTTCAACAGTCTCAAATTACAGTTTCAAATTATTAATTATGTTTTCCTAGTTAAATATGATGTTCTAGCTCATTTAGCCCATTATTGTTTTGAACTTTCTAAAGCCACCCACCAGAATATTTAAACTTAGCCTTGCAAACATATTCAGGCAATAATCAGTTGAATCTGAGATGAAGCCACCCTTAAGTATTCAGATAGATTCATACTTTTCTGTCAAGATGAGGCTTTAAGATAGAATTTCCCTGTGACTGGCAGCTGCCCAATTGGCTTCTGGAAGAAGTGGCAGAGATCTACTACCATTTGCACACACATTGAAGTTTCTCGCATGAGTTACTGACAGAAGTAAAGCAAAATTCATCAGGACTTAAAAGAGCTGAAGGACAGAGAAAACACTTTTTTAAATATGCTCTTTTTAATATATAGAGAACATCTGCAATCTTGTAAGAAGGTATTACATATAATATCCGGTTATGACATTTTATTATCAGTTGACATTTATTGTTTCAAGAAAGCAAAATCGTCTACAGGTTGTGTGAAAAGCAATCATGGGGCAGAAAGACTGATACCTTGTGTCAGATAAAACATAAAAAGCTATCCCATGAACAGGCACACCAACAAACATATTTAACTCTCCACACAGAAAGCACTGCAAAGCTTCCTCCTCTGCACAGCATGCAATGTAAATGGCAAAACAACCCTGCCCTTTTTCCCAAAGAATGCTCTGGTTCAGAACAAAGAATCAGAGCACAAGAAGTTCTTATAGATTCAACAGGAAAAAGCAGCCTTCAAGTGGAAAAGGCAAAAAAATATTTAGATCAGCATAACAATACATATGTTCATGTATTGTTCTATAAATTTTCCTTTGAACACGTTAAATACTGTAGGATATTTCTCTGCAGTTTCTAAATAAAATTATAAATAAAACTGATAGCTACTTTGAATTGTAGATAATATTTCGGGCTGGTTTTTATGAGTGGAAAAATATCCATGCATTTATTATCCTGTTTAAGCTTATAATCAGCAACCTACTGTGACTTTGAATTAATTGGCATTCTTTTTTTTTTTTTTTTCCCCGCTCTGGGGGTGGTGTGGAATCTAAATGTGATAAGGGTCACAGACTCAAAACAAGCTTGTACCTGTTCTTGTTATGCTATGTGATGGTCTCCACAGTGGGATGTCTTCTTAAATGAGTGGTGTAGCACGAGGGATAGGAAGCGTGACAGATTTAGGTTCTGCTGTCATTATTAGGATAACACTCTGTAGTAGAATGATTAATAACACTTCTCTATCACTGTATTCTTCTCTTAGCTGTGGTATCATCTTCCTAAAATGTTCTGCCCCTCAGCTCAAGGCAACCAGTTGAATAAAGGAGCCAGAGAAGGAACTGCAGCATCATAAACCAGTGGTTCAAGCAGGATGGAAGAAATCACTGATTTCTAGCAAAAGCCCTGTCATGTACCTAGACCACACCACAGCCCATCTCTGCATTTGCTTTTCCTGTCACTTTTCCCAGCTCTCTAGCAGTGCCCACAAGACAGCAGGAACCTTGACACAAAACATATGCTGCCCTTCTCCTGAAGGACTGTGCAGACCAGATCAACCACCTTATAGCCTTGTCTCAGACATGAGATGGAAAGAGAAGCCAGTCTGAGATCACAGAATCATGGAGTCATTAAGAAAAAGACCTTCCAGATCAACAGTCCAAGCTTTTATGTAGCACCACTACATAAAGTGAACACCCACATACAGTGTTCACCTCTAAACCACATCCCCAGATGCCACATCCACACATTTGTTTAACACTTCCAGGGATCCTCTTCTCCAAGCAATGTTGGAGGTGAATGTAACATAAATGTTGCTTCATGTTTCACCCTGTCACAGCCACCATAACTTCTGTCTGGAAAGCCTGAGGCTGCTTACTGGGATAAAATTTACTGCAATTCCCAGATTACAAAGCTGCTGCAATTCCTGAATTTTTACATAAGCACTACCCATAACTATAAATTAGGATCTTGCTGTTAAATTTCTACTTTTGTAAACCAGAAACCATCAGAAGTTTTAGCCACTGTGACTAGGATCATACTGCATGCAAAACCAGTGATTTTTAAAGGAGCTGAACTGCATGAAATAGCATAATTGCTAGAAAGTGCATAGATTACACTTTTAATTTGACTTGTGATAATAGTTTTGTCTTCTGTTATCAAAACCATGATAAAAAAGTCCAACATAGCCTTTCTTTAGTTCTGCACCAATTTAGAAATTAATCTATTTCACAGGCATCATGTTGTGCAGCTTCCAGTTTGATTTTTCATTCATATTGTGATGTTGTTCACTGTGCCCTTGAGAACAGTAAAGCCAGGGCAACCTGGCATCTCCTAGCGAGACCCAGGTGCTTTAATAACTTTTATTCCACTTAGCCAACACTTCAGAGCTTTCAGGTTTGATTTTAATTAGAGGAGCTGTGACATTTTTAGTATCTTTTAAGCAACTTCCTTACTGCACAATCATGATGCTCTGATTACAGAAGACTCAGCAAACAGGCATTGTGCAATGCTCTTTTAAGATAACTGCAGTAGAAAGAGCCATAGTTTTGTCCTATGGGGCTATTACCAAACTCCTCCAAAGCTGTAGTTACCTAGAGTTATGCTTTGAACTTTTTATTTTGGATTTCTTTGTCAGAACTGTGTGCTAAGTTATATGTGCACAATAGTGCAGAGCTTACCACATTGCGTCTGAGTCATCACTGAGCAAATGTCAAGAAATTCTCCTAAAAAAACTAGAGTTACATTTTTTTGCTAAAAGCTTGCAATGTGTATGGGTGAGGTAGCAGAGAGGATTTCATGCTGTTTGGTGCTATCAGGACAGACAAAGCACCTGCAGTGTTTTCTCTGCATCTCAACCACCTTCACCCTCTGAAAACAAACAGCTGATTCCTCAACTCCATATCACATCAGATTTTGGTGGAATTGAAGAATTTTTGCATTCAGATTTTGAACCAAAAATTCAAATTTATTTCTGAACTACTTTCCACAGCTAGAGTTAAACAGTCCATGTCAGCCAAATAAATAACTTCACTAAACTTGAGGTATATGTTTTTCTTTTCTGGATATCCTTACTAAAAGCAGATGACAAATCAAAGGCAGTTTTTCATAGAGCTATTGTGGCTATGCCAGTGCTATTATTTGCACTGGGCTGTGGTTAAGACACTTGCCAAGATACATGTTGTAGAATTAGACAAGGAGGTGCTTCACACTATCACCTCCTACCAGGATTTCAAATATTGGTTTTGTCTGCCTCAATAATATAGGAAAAACACAACAGGTGCCCAAAGCACTGGGACTGGAAAACAAGTTGTCTCAAAACTGCCCAAATGGTGAGACTTCTTAAAAAACATAATGTCACTGAGCTTAAAACCTTTCACCGAAAATGTTTTATCAAAGGTATGGTTCCAAAATTGTCTTAAGCAGATTTAATTTATTTTAGTGAGTTCAAACTCCATGTTACTGTCAGATACTTGCTTTTGTTACTTGTTATGTGGCACCTCTAACACACATGCATTCATGTATAGATCATTAAACTGTACAAAACTTAGACAGGTCAATTCCCAGTTACACAGTGTGGGAGTGCAGAATCTAAGGTCTGCCTTTCCTGATGTCCCTGGAAGTGCTCTCAGTATTCAAAAGTCCGAGGTTTTTCCTTGAGAAATAGCAGTATTTTGCAGCGAGAAGCTGCCTGTTGGAAACCCAGAACAAGCCAGTAGAAGCAAAGGAACATAATCTTGTTTGTTTTGCAATCTGATTTTGCATTAGTGAGCCAAAAAAGAGATCAGAAGCAGAGCTGGAAACATGAACTGACTGTTTTATTTGAACTGTACAAGTGAACGGCCAGAAGGGAGAAGAGAAAAATCAATACAAATGTTGGTCTGTTGAGTTCTCTCATAATCTGTGATTTCTTTTACCCTATCACTGTGATGGCTTCTGCCAACCAAATTCACTCACAGATTCTTGGAAAAATATTGATGATAAGACCTGTGACTCCAGTTTCTGGAAGGGCCCAGAAGATAGAAAATTACTTTTACACAGGCTCCAGTGGGACATGTCAGAATGAGAGGGAGATTATAACTAGCGTGACAGGCCTTTCTCCTTGACACTGACTGAGCCTGTCAAACAAGGTCAAGTGCCAAATCTCTGAGAAAATTGAAGCTTAAACAAGGGACTGCACACACATCAGGGGAAAGAGCCTTCAGAGTAGTCCTGAACCAGTTAGATTCCTGTTCCTTCCCTCATAGTGTCAAATGCCCTGTAGGAACACGGGTATCCTTATCTCTGGGCATAACTTCCCAGCCTCTTTGACATTCTCCACACTAGCTTCAAAAGGGAAGCCCATAAGCACCCCCTACCTCTCTCCACCTCCAAATCTACACCTAAAGCATATGGCGCCACAGAGTTGCCTTAAACGACTCAACAGACACCCAGTCTGAATTACAGAAGAGTGGATATTCATCCAAAGGTGGATCCAGTGCTTTTCCATTTGTTTCTGTTTGCAGAGCACCCTTCCCTAGCAAACAACTTGGAAGAGGAAAGAATACTGTCACCATGCACTGAAATTTGACAATAGCACATTGCTTTGCAACAACCTGTAAAAATTATATTTTTATGCTAACCCCATATTTAAAACCATTGTTTTGGGACGGTATGGTTACTTTTCAAACATATATAGAGAGAGGTACAGTATTCTCACTGTCCAGATCACTCTAGGAAGAGCTTAACATAAAGCCCCTTTGCAGCTCTCAGCTCAATCTGTGGTCCTCAATTCCTCCTCCAAAATCCATCCTCTTTCTTAAGGCAAGGGACAAAGGCAAATGAAGAGCAAAAGCACACATCAAGACTGAGAGACTCTTTCGGGACCACATAAAGGTTATTGTAATTTTTACTGAAGGTTAGGATGAAAACCGACTCTCGGTAATAGGACAGATTTGGAAAGGCTGGAAGACCAGATGGCACATGGACAGGAGGCAGTGGTGACATATTCCCAATATACAAAGCACCATCAAACTTTCAGGAGTTAACTAAAATGCTTTTGTTAAACAGCATCAGACAGACCCTGTGTGAATTCAGGGAGCTGTTCATTCATATTTCCAGAAGGCTCTGCGTCATCTCTAAGGCTTTGTTGAGATTCAAGCATGCCTCAAAAAGATCTTCCTTTGTTTGCTCTTTATAACTTTCCATTCATCTCTCATATCTGAGCTGACCAGAAGAAAAAACACTGCAGAGAAGAGCTGTAGTATTAGCAATGAGGTATGGATAGAGACTGTCTCAGAAGACCTGGTCTCCTAAAACTTTCAGCCTCACTTCTGGATTAAAAATCAGCTAAATTTAAGCCACAAATTTGAATTCCCAACTTGAGCCCTAAACCCCCATGTTATTGGAAAATAAAGTGGATAGGGACAGAAATGTCTTCCTTGTCATTCAAACAGACATTGTCTGCAGAAATTGGAGGTGCTGCCCTTACTTCATTGCAGGCAGCTTACTAGATCCTTCCCTTCTAAGCAAACCTAATCATCCCTGCAAATTACAGTGTATGGAAAACTGTGATTATAACACCAGAAGGTAGGAAGCACGAATTTTCTAGCCGGCTATGCAGCTGTATAAAGCACACAGACAGCCTGAAGCTGATTCTCTGCTTCTCTGCAACACTGTTTCTCCACTTTAACCTTTGCAGGACAGGTTTATAGTTTAAATTGGTAGGTTCTGCCTAAAACATCTTAGTCACTCATAAAATAGAAATGCTTTCAGCACCATCCACTAGTCAACATCCAGGGGTTCATCAAAAGCCTCAGAATATGAGAGAACAGTTGAAGGATTTTCAAGAAAGGTACACTGGGATGCCTCTATCCCCAGAACAACTTGGCAGCAGCTGGAATAAACTTTCAATCAGGCATGCAAGACCTGATTAAAAAACACCTAGAAACCCCACTGTGCTTTCTGTATGATCCAAGGGGCAATTTATCAGCTGCTTTTATCACATCAGGCCTTGGACTATGTTGTCGTGGTTTTGAACCAGTAATTAACAAAAAAAGGGAAAAAATAATTATTTCTCTCTTGCTGTGAGATATGGATTAAAATGAGAGCAAACCAGGCATAAAACTTAAAAGGAGTAAAGAAAGTTCATTGACAAACTATAAGAACACCAGAATAAACCTTTAGAAAAAACCTTTTCATTTCTCACTGTTCACCATTCTTTTGTTCACATGACAACAGAGACAAAAACTTTATAATTTTGATGGTTTAAATAATCTCAATTCTCTTTACAGTCTTTCCATCAGTTTCTGTAAAGAAACAGAAGTTCCTTTCTGTTAATTTATGGAGTTTGTCACAAGAAAACTATTTTTGTTATAGTTTCTCGTTTCTCTGATATCAGCTGCTCAGAGCTACTGTTATCAAAGCCCAGCCCTCCCATTCCACATCACTCTGAAATGTGTTATGGGCCATGAGTTTGAGGATAGCACTTTTAAGGATAAGTTAGTCAAAGGCAAAAAAGTATTTTTCATCTGTTTCGGTACGCTTCACTAGAAAACAGTTTTCTCATTGCCTCTCAAGGCTTCAAATCTCCCAGCACTTCACTATACCACAATTACTCCACTTTTTACTCAAATTTACACTTTGAACACTCTATTCCTCCCCATACTCTATTATGAATTAAAGGAGTTCTTTTCAGGACTTCATTGTCCATCTCCATAGTTTTAACAGAAAGATATTTCAGCTTAATTAAAGCATCTTCTTAATTCTCTACCTTCTTGAAGTCTCTTTTCTTTCTTGCCACTAGTAGTTTATAAAGTCTCTTTTCATGTTGATCACTCTCCTTTTCTCTCTCTGGATGAAAAGATTAATCCAGATTAATTCATCTGGATAAGAAAGAGTTAAAATCTTGCCCAAGCTTTTGTAGATGGTTCGGTGATCTCTGCTGAACAGGAGCTAGAGCTGTTTGCGATGAGAAGTTCCTCATAGCTGCTTTAGAGCGTGGTCTCCGTCTCTGCTTGCAGCAGGCCCAGAGCTCCTTTCCTTCTTCACTCAGCAGTTTTCTAGTGAATGTAGTTACAGCAAACCCTGCAGCCGAACCAGAGATCAGGCCGGGCCCGGCCCAGCCCGACCTGGCTCAGGGCAAGCCTCATCTCCCGGCCGGGAGACGGGAGACGCGGCAGGCCCGGCCCGGCCCCCGCCCGGCCGCATGGCCTGGGCAGGGAACCAAAAGCCAGCCGGAGCTCCGCCACCCTTCACAGTCAGGAAACAAAGAACACCACAGACTTCTGGTTGTACACTTTAAGGTGGGGTTCACAAGTTGATTTTACTTTTCAATGGCTAAAACTGCTGTCAATTCTCAGCAATGACCGATAATTGGTCAAGAGAAAAGACTCCCAGGAGTCCCCAGCAACTTTAACTTCCTTAAAGGTAAACTAACCCCATGACATATGTCTACTTCTGGAAGGAAGGATCCTTCCTGTAAATTACAGTCAACCTGTTAAACAAGGAGACAGAATTTACCTCCCTGTAAATGAGATGCATGAAAAATGAAAAAAAGCGTGACAAAAATAATCCAGCAGCTGTAAAATGAACAGTGAGATCCTACAAAACTATATGGTGCCAGTTTCAAAAGTAAGCTCTGCCCTGTTATGACTCTAAATTCCTAAGGAGCTGCTGGGAGGTCTGGCTTGGGACCAAGAGCATAAAAGCACTGTACATACTCTACAGCACTTGGTTTAGGCTGATACTCTTGTGAAGACCATGCCAACAGTTTCAGAAAATTATGGGAAAATTGAACATTGTCTGGCCTGGAGCTGAAAGGCTGCATTCTTTCTCCCTCCATCCTAACCAAGGAAAAGAAATTCCTCCATGAAGCCTTTGTCTCAAATGAACAACCTGAGTCTGTGCTTCCCAACAGGAGCAGACACAGAGACAACATTCAATGCTGTACTGAAAGGGAAAGGAGACAACCCTAGAACACCACAGACAGTAGAAATTATGAAAAAGCAAATGTTTCCCCAAAATTCCCTGCTTCTCTCCCAGCAGCAGCCAGTCTGTCTTCTCCAAACTCTCACATAGTCGGAGGAAGGTCACAGCCCTCCTTCTGCATCAGCAAGAGGATTATACTGGCCTGGAGCCCCAGAGAGGGCATTTTGCACTAGCGTCTGGTAAGATTAAGCCGGCTCTATTCATGACTGCCTCAAAACTGGCCAGTGAGGGAGAGAACTCTTGAGACCCTCAGGAAGGCCATATGAATTGCCAGCCACTATGAATGGGGCATGCAAGCTTTCCTTTCCTTTCCCAGCTTAACCATAAGCAACAAGCATCTACGGGGAATGAAGACACACAGCAGGCAAGGCTACACAACTATGACAAGGAAAGAAAGCATGGTTCAGACTTTATCATCCTGTCCCATGCACAAACTCAGACCTTGCCTTGGATTAGGCCTTTCTTTTTCAGGCATGGGCTCACTAATCCCCTCTTACAGTCTTAAATCCCAAGATGATGTAACTGAGAGCACTGCCAGTTCATATGCAGAACTTCATGCTGATGCCAGGACAAAGTTGTATCTTGCTCTAAAGAAGCACCAGCATTTCAAAAGCTGAGCCTGGCTCTGATGACTTTCATCAAAAGTCAAACAGAATGATGCATCCATTAGCTGAGCCATGAAGGTGCCAGGCTGCATTCTCAAGCAGGCCTAACTCCACTGGTCTCATTAATTCCTAGTGAGTTATCTGATCATTCAGGATTCAGATAACAAACTGCCAAAAGAAGAGACATAATGTGGCTATTGCCTGATTTGAAGCACTAATGGGAGCTCTTTGGCTGCAGCAAAAATGGAACAGACCTTTTAATCTTGTTTGGTGACCTTCGCAGTCCTTGAATTAGCTTGTCATAAAAAAGAATCAACAAAATGTACAAGCCTTTCCCCTTCCATCTGATTTGTAAGCTAGGAAAAAAAAAAAGTTACATGAAAAAATGGTGCAGCTGTACTTTTTAGAGGCAACTAATCAAATTACTCTCTTGTAATTGTCTGCATTTTGAGTCTGACACACATAGTATGATCCAGAAGGATCCAAAGAACAGAGCTGTCTACTTTTAAAGATAAGATGAATGGAAGATTTTAAGTGGCTGTGTTCAAAAAAACTCAGAGCTCCTCCAGCCAATTAGTCAAATTTTATACCATCCTGACTAAGTGGTTATTTTTCCATCAAGGAAACAATATTTTATTCTCCAAAGCAGTGGAGCAGCAAATAAGCTCCTCTGTTTTTTGATGTTTTTCCTTGTTGGGTTTTAACCGAGAAACTATTCTATGTAGTCTTAGCTCTACTGGCTAAAGGAATTCCAAATGGACAGGAGTGGGCATGGCAACCAATTCTAGAGACAAGTGGCAATAGGAACATGGGTCATACAGACTCTGGGATGGCCTTCATTTTTAAGTTGCTCTGTCTGCTCCCTGTGGAGGTGTCCATGTTTTCAGGAGGACAAGAAACCCTATTTACACATGGGTTAGACTATATCCCTAGGCCTTCAACACAAAAATGTGATTTCATACTCAACCATGGCATGATTTTGGGAAAGCTGCCCAATTTCTCCATCTGTAAATCACACACAATAATGCTAAGTAAAAATTAATATTAATATATTATTAATTAAATTAATAATTACTATTTAATACTATCAGCATTGTATTATACATTATATAATCTATATAATTTACATATATAAAATATAAATAATTAAACTAACAAATAGTCATTTAAAAATTAGATTTTGGAGATCTCTTGGGAGAAAAGCCTTTCCTCTGTGCTGCCGGGTCTTACCGGCTGATGTGAGTAAGATTCAGCCACATTTACAACCACAAAGAGGCATTAAAAAGCCAGAAATGGAGCTAAATGGTAATTCTGAGGTGAATGCAGAGTTGTACTGGTACTGGAAAAGAGCTTGCAAATGACCATTTGTTGAGGTACATATTTCATGACTTTCCAAATACACCAGCCAAATGCCTAGAGTTTCAATGAGTCACACCCAGCACGGTCTGAGACACCATTCAGATACCCTTCCTAGTTAAATCACAGCACTTATAACTGTATGTCATATGTTTGGGTTCATTTTGCACCCAGTCATGAGTGACTGAACTTCTCAGTTCCACGTCAGCAATGTGCACAGGTTTTGTCAGCCAACAAGACAAAAGTTGTTTAAGTGAGGATTTCAGCTGAATCACTGTACAGGACACCCTAGCCAGTGAGTAACAGCAAAATAGGCTGCATTTCAAGAGACAGCTCAGTAACTTCAGAAGCATCACCCAGTGGGATTTTGTTAGCAAGTATCCAAAGTGACATCTACTGGTGCAGATTTGGACTAGCGCAAAACACAGAAATCAGGTTAGAGCAAGGCAGAGCTGCACAAGGAAGCGCACTAATGAGCCCCAAATGTACTTGTAGGATAGTCAGCACCTGCTGGGTTCTTCTGGATTATTGAACCTCTAACTGATATGGAAGCAGATGAAAACTATGCCAATTTTCTTCTGAGCTCCAATGGTTTGCTAAAGATACCTTCCCATTATGAACTTTAAAAAATGGCCTACAGCTACAGCATAGGAAGGAATGCATGCAGTATTTCCTGGAAGGGAAGTTCTGTTATTTTAATGCCAAGAGATAAGGCCTGGAACACACATTTTCCTTCAGATCACCTATGGAATTCTGTAGACCTACCTGGGTGGACTCAGTCAGACCAAGACATGGTACATATCGTGGGACTTCTAAGGAAATAAAAAGATGAAACTTCTCAGTTTAGGTAGGAACAGACTCTCTAAATCCCCCTGAAGATGACTTTGTTTATTAATGGACTTGGAGGTCCTTGGAAGGAACTCCAATCCCCGTTCTGTGCTGAAAAGAACATCTGGGAAGGTATCAGTTCTCTCTCAATTTGCAAGAGACACTGTTAAACTTGGGTATACCCTCATAACTTTATCAATGTTTTTCAATTTGTGATTGTATTTCCTCTTACTGGAGTAGGCCAGTCGGTTCACCCTTTCACAAGAAACAGTCACTGCCTTACAGACAAGAGGATGCTTTTGGAGATACAAACCAGAAAACTAAATTTTGTGTGGTATTTCCAAAGGTAAAAAGTGCTAGAGAAGTGGGTGATTTAGTTAAATTGCAAAAGGGCTGCAGTTTGGAAACAAATTCAATGGTAAAAATCTGTGTGCAAAACTATGGAAAAAACTGATAACAGAAACTCCGGAATCTGACTCAGAGGCAACACAGGCCAGTCAGTACATCCTTGCATACAATTGTTTGAGGGTAAAAGTTCTGGCAGAAAGTCAGAAGTCTAGTGCAGGTCACATCACTGTATCCCCCTGGAAGCCTCTGAAGACCAACATGAAAATGATCTGCAGGGTTATAATGTCCTTGAATCACAATGCAAATGTGTTTCTTTCTTCCAAATCTGCCTGGACTTCCTACAGCCTGTCCTCAATAACCAGTGTATCAAATGTGGGCAGAACACCAAAGGATGTTGTCCTTGCAATGTTCTTCTTCCAGGACAGCATGTGACTTAATGCTGCAAAGAGTGCAATTGTTACCAGTTTTCACCGTTAGCACTGTTACGACTGTTCCCACTCATCCCACTCATCTGTTTCACTTCATGGAAGGCACAGTACAATCCCTGCCTTCCAAAGTATCACACCAGCACTGTCATAGCCAAGTCTTTTGCTTCCTCATAGCCAGAGAACCTGTGACCCAGTTGTAAACACTTCTCTCTATGCCACAAAGAGAATCTGCACTGAACTAAACTAAGCAGGATATTTTTAATTTTGTTTTTTATACTGAATTATAAAAATCCACTGTAGAAGCAGAGAAGTCCAGTTAATGAGATACCTCTCCATCTGCACAATACATTTAGATCTCTGAAAATCTATTCTAAGGCCCCAGTACTGAACAGGAGAGTCATCTTCATTACATCACAAGGACTGGATAAAAATTTACATCAATGGTTTAATATCAATTATTTAAAAGGGAAGAGATCAAACAATCTTTGCTCTGAATCTTTTCTAAACCTGATTCTCTGTTCAGACTCTTTTGTTCATAGTAATATTTTTATCTTTGGAATGAAGAAAAGTGATTTACTGCTGAGGAAAATATTTTCTTTAAGATCTTTCATATTTTGGCATGCAAATAATACAACATCTACACTTATTTCAGTTGTCAATAGTCTCCAATGACAGATGTACTATATATTTCTTGCTCACAAGGCAAAACTGCACTATCAAAATTACATTTTCAGGCAGTGAAATTTCAATCCTTTGTACAGGGATTTTTAAACCCCTTGGCAATATCTGCATCTTAGGTTATACAAGAATGAAACGCCGCATTACGTCAAAGAATTTAGCTAACAGTGTGAAACTATTTTATACAAACAAAGTTTTATCAAATTTAAGTTTGCACTCCTGAGCTGGGAATTTAGTTTCAAAGCTCTGATATTGCTGAAGAACAAACCCAATTCACATTCTGCTATTTTTCCTGTCCTAAAACAGGATTTTAGGAGCTATGCACCAGTTACATAAGGAAATATGCTAATGAAATATTAAAATTAAATAATTATATGATGTTGCATCTCGATTATCTCACATAAATATCTAGGACTGCAGTTATAAATCCTGATTGCCTTTTTGTCTGAGTGCTTTAGTGCTAAAAGTAAGTTCAACAATTGGATTTAAAAAAAAAAAAAAAAAAAAAGAGAGAAAAAAAGAGAGGGTTCATCATGAGAACACTTTCCCACCAGAAAAACTAATGACATTAAACTAATGACATTAACTTAGGAACATTTGGGTTGCTGTTCCTCTTGCCAGCAACCCAAATGTTCCTACATTCTTAAAAAAGTAAATTCCAATATCATCCACCTTGACCCGTGGAAGACCATGAATTACATGTCATAAATATCCACAAGGAACTGAATTGCTGTCATGGTTTTCCTGTGACACGGAGTGCTGTGTCCAGCTTTGGGGCCTCCAGCATGAGAAGGACACGGACCTGCTGAAGTGAGTCCAGAGGTGAGTCACAAAAAGGAGAAACAAGGGCTAAAGAACCTCTCCTGTGAAGACAGGCTGGGATGGCTGAGGTTCTTCAGACTGGACAAAAGAAGGCTTCAGGGACACTTGGAGCATCCTTCCAGTGCTGAAAGGGGGCTACAAGAAGGCTGGAAAGGGATACAGACAAAGCCTTGGAATGGTAGGACATGGGGGGAATGTCTTTAAATGGAAAGAGGGCAGGTTTATATTACAGAACAGGTAGAAATTCTGTACTGTGAGGGTGATGAGGAACTGACACAGGTTGTCCATAGAAGTTGTGGATGCCCCATCCTTGGCAGCGTTCAATGTCAGGTTAGATGGGGCTTTGAGCAGTCTGGTCTAGTGTCAGGTACCCCTGACGACAACAGGGAGGGGCTGGAACTTGATCTTTCAAATGCCTTCCAACTCAAATCCTTTTATGATTCTTTGGATAATTCCCAATACTGCAGAGAATCTTACTGCCTAACCACTCAGAGCATTGAATGGCCCAATAAGAAATACAGGAAGAATTAGTGACACACTTCACACCCAGGGACAGAAGGGACTCAAACAGAGCAAGGACTGCACATTCTCGTGCGGTGTGATAATGCTGCCTGCAGGAACAAACCTCAAACCCAGATTTTGCCATTCCTGTATTGCCTGCAAAGGCACAAGCAGTTCTGAGCATTTCTTGTTGTACCATTGAGGCTCACTGATGAAACAAGTTGTTAACATTCTTCTGCCACCAAAGCTTTTATCACATAATGACCCTTCTGCTTTCATACCTGACGAACAGAAAAAACTGAACAAAACTTTGTCCCCTACCTTGATAAATACCAGAAGAAACCGTGCTTAAGATGAACTCAGCTATGTTAGTGAAGACATAATAGTAATAGTAATAGAGAATTAAACCCTCAGATGAGGAAATTCATTTTATTGCCATCAGAATTTTGATATTGCATAGTAAATGAGCTTGAAAACATACATTGTAAGACACATCAGAGATGAAATGCTGAACATCTGTTTATTAAGGAAACAATTAACTCTGTATTATGCAATGGGAGAGTTGAGGTTCTTAGAAGTATAAATAAATGGTCATGCACTGTGTCATACCTTTACACAGCATCCAACAAGGACAATTACAATTGTAGAGACAGCTTTAATTCTTCCAGATTAGAATTTTCCATTTGGCACTTTTCCATAATTTTCATGCAGATTTCATGGTCCATTGGAAGGGCAGAAATCCTTATTAATATAATTAAACTTCTGCTTTATTGGACATAAACCATGTGCTGTGTAGGACATGAATCCTTAATAATGTAAGCACAGGAATCCTTATTAATGTAGCTGATTTTCTACTTCATAGCACATAATCCATGTGCTATAAGCCATATGCTATATAGCATATGACCAGCCCTTAAGGCTGGTTAAAGACAAGCTGGGTCAGAGCACTTTACCCTTTTACTCAGAGAGCTGAGTATATAAAAAACTACTGAAGCAGCTCATGCTCCATCTCAAGTACGAATCTAAGCCTGAATTCTGTCTTGAAGTCAAGCCATTCGGACCATGCTTCCACCCTCTGTGGTTTAAACCCAATATTGTATGGATATCTCTGAGCTTCTGCTACTTTACAACAGGGGTTCAGCAATGCCGACTGCCCAAAACGTGTGAGATTTTCAGGAAGCCAAACTGTGAACATTGTCTCACTAAGACAAGTAGAGTGTTAACTACTGAGCATGGACTAGGGGCTCCTCAGGACTGGGCTCTACCACAGTGGTGGAAATAATTTATTACATAAATAACTAATTACGGATTAGTACACAAAGAAAGTAATTTGCTTTCGCTGCTGAGGTGTGCACATACACAAAGAATTTGTTTATAGAAGGCAGTACTCCACACAAGAGCACTGGAAACAAGAAAGCTTCTGCAGCATGGCAAGCTGATAGTACTGGCAAGGTAACAGGGGTATTATCCATCCACAGCCTCACCTGACAGATAAAGGGCTCTGCAGGCCGCTCAATAATCCTGCCTGTGTTGGTCAGGTGTGGCAGCTCAGCCCAGGGACAGTGGTACAGGGCCCAGAACATCTGTGAGGCATTAGTGTCAAGACCAAAACCAAATCAGATCAGAATACTAGCTGCATGCACACCTCCTGAGGTAGGAGGAAGCTGGAGTGTACTCCAGTTATGCTCTTTACATTCTTTTAATACATTTTCACTACCAGATGCTGAGCTTTGATATTGAGTAGTAGGTCAGACAACTGGTGGTCCAGTTATTTCAAAATGTTCTGTTCAAACGTTATTCTAAAAACTCATTTCCAAATGAAAATACAGCATATTTTTAATGGGGGAAGCAAAAAACAAAAAACCAACCAAACAAACAAAAAAACCCCAAAAAACCAAAAACAATCAAACACAACAACAACAGAAACCCACAACTCATTTCTGTGTAATTCACACTACTCTCTCCTTAATTTCTATACCCAGCTGCCATGCTGGGCTGAGGGCATACATATCTCAATTTAACAGACAGTATTTAAAAGTTAACACAGGCTGGAATGTATCTGTGGTATCTGTCATCATTCCTGCTAAGCCCTGCCGTAGCTCCCACATTTCCCGAAGCCCTAAATAAGAGAGTGCATTTGTAACACTTGTTGGAAAGCCAAGGCAAAAAGTCCAGCACAACAAACAAGATCATCTTGTTTGAAGAACAAGAATATCCTTTCTGTCAGCCTCACCTAGAGCCATATGAACTCACTGGTGAAGCTGTGATTCCCTGGATTGCTTCCCTAATATCCTGCAGCCACACTGAGGAATAATTGTGACTGTGGGTTCATAACCCTGGATACACACTTTCAAACACTTAGTCTGCATAAATAATATGTTCCTATACAGTCACTTCAACTAATTACTCATTTTTCACTTTCTCATATGAGAAATGAGCAAATATCATAATGGAGCTTTCTAAAACTTAAAATGTCTTTGATTTTACTCATACCTGCTAACAGCTACTTGCACTTGCACACATACCAGACGGAACATCAGTTTCAGTTTTCTTCTTTCCTACATTTTTGCTTTTACTGGATTAGAGAAGAAGTAAAGGCAACTTCTAAATAATCAAATAATGAAGGAAATTATCCAGCTATTTTTTAAAAATTATTTCAACATCTGTTTCATATTTCCAACCACCAATCATCACAAGAAGAGGAAGAGAAGAAGAAGAGAAGGGGAAGGGGAAGAGGAAGAGGAAGAGGAAGGGGAAAGGAGAGGGGAAGGGGAGATGATCTGATAAAAAATGTCCCTGCCCATGGTGGAGGGATTGGAAGTAGATGACCTTTAAGATCCTTCCAATACAAACCATTTGACAATTCTATGATTCTACAATTATAAAACAACAATACTTGATCAAGTAGAGGTCCTGCATTTGTGTCAACCAGTGACCACTTTTAAATGATCATATCATTACCCTTCTCTGGCAGTGTCAAAGGTAGACAGTTCCCTCTAAGTAATTTATTTTCTTAGAAGCATAATCCCAAATTTCCTTATTTGCAGAACAATTCTCAGTAACTGGGGCACTGTGCCACCAGAGAAATTTACCCTTATTCATGTTTCTATCATGAATCATAAGAACTGGGTCAGAAGTCTGGCCCAATGCAGATATAGTTGGTTTTTTTTTATATCTGTTTCCAAGACATGTTCTTAAAGCACAGGGGTAGGAACTGCACAGGGGAACACCACTTATACTGAACAAGATTCTTCTGTTTTACCTACAAGTATGTTCTTTGGTACGTGATGTAAGTCACCTGACAGCCCTTCATTACAACCCACGTTTCTTTCCAAGATATCTAAACACCAGGACATCTGATAAATGTAAGTTATTCAGAAAGACAGTTTTGACCTGATCTTGATGGTGAGGCATCCAAACTGTCTTCTCCCTCCATAGATCAATCCCTAGTAGTTAATGTATAAAAATTTTCTTCCAGATTAATCCCATGTGAGTGGTAGAAGTGCTAGCAGTAGAGTAGATTTGTCCCACATCACTGGTCAACACAATAAAACTTAGTAATCAATAAGAAGAAAGCTGCAACATATCTCTCAGAAATTCACTGAATTATGACTCTTCTCACAAACCACAAATGCAAGCTTGGAAAGCATCCTCAAAGGGAAAAGGAAGCTTCTAACACTTAATATAATGTGAGTGCTTAATACATAATAAGAAATACAGATGGATCTCTTCCCTCACCTTCACTCTAATTCAACTTTGTAGGGCTTTGCTCTGTGGGAGGTGTGTTTAAACAGGAAAAGGGCTTGAGGAAGAGTGAACAAAATTAGAAAGTTCTGTGTGGCAGAGTAGCTACCTGGTTCTATCCAGGTGCCTAGGGAACAAGTCACAAATCAGCAGAAAAGAGGTGTTCTTCAATGGGCATTACAAGTTGACCAGTGTGTGCCGAAAGCAAGTTACCTACCTTGTCTCGAATCCCTTGTCTCATAACTTCTCTTTCAGCCTCCATCTTGGCATATTTGGCTTTCCTCTCTTCCTCTTGTTGCCGAAGGGCTTCCTGTCGTTCCTCTTCCTTCTTAGCGGCATCTGGGTCTTTCTCCTCATCCCCACCCAGCATCTTTCCCATGTCTTTGGTAGCCCCTAGAGAAAGCACAGGAGAAAGTCACCCCTGTAAGAATGTGGTGAAAACCCCCAGGATGACAGCTCTTTCTTTCCCCACGCTCAGGGACATCTGTCATTCCCTCTGCACCTGGAAAGGTTTCTCCTTGCACTGAGGAGGCAGCACACTCTCCCCCCAGGCAGGAGGTGGGAAAGGCACTTAATCTGAACAGATAGGTTACCCAGCACTGGCAGGAGAAGCACAGCAGCAAAAGGAAGAGACTATACTTGTAGATTTGTATGACGGCAGGACAGTTTTTTTGCAGTCCTGGAAAGGACAAGCTGCCATCCATACCATGCTTTCACTTCATCAGCTCAGCCAAGTGACTGAAGGTTGATTTTGAAGGATATTTAAGGTAATAGGCAGGTAACACATCCAGAACAAAATGACACCTGGGCTGGGAAAGGAATTCGAAATTTTGCAGGGATGAGTAATCACAGTCTTAATTGTTGTCAGAAATTACACATCCCATGAGAGGTAGGACCTCATGGCATTAGCAAACAGTTGGAGTTGATGAATTCTAGGCTCCTACCATGGATCAGAAAGAAGCAGCATCTCTGCATTTGACATCACCACCTGTAATGCTTAGTACCTAGGGGAGATCATGTCTTTGTCTTGTTCCACTGCTGCACACATATTGTTCCCAAAGTTTCAGTCCCTGTATGTTCCTGAGCCACTTTTTTGTTGTGCAAAGCCCTTGCACAACCATGCAAATGAGGAGGTTTCCTGCATGCCCTTTTATCCCCGAAGTGCTGCATAAATCCATTTATCCTTTATTTCAGAGACCTTTTTATCAGTAAATTACTGTTAATTGTCCAGCCAGGGAGAAAAACGGTTGCTGAGGAAAGGGGAAGAGCATGTACTGTGATACAGCAGCATCAGGGCACTGGAGGGCAGCAGCAGGATCAAGCCTGGCTGCATGGTTAAAGACACGTACCCTTTGGGAGCAGTGTGGGGCCTTGCCTGCAGCAGGAAAACACTCCACATCTTTTACTAAAAGAGGTTCCTTCATCCTGAAAAAACACTGTAGATCTTTAAATGCTGAGTCAGGACACCTCCACATTGGCTCGTTGCTAGCTGAGATTTAACTGAATTTATCTGAGACAGCTTTGTTGTTACACATAGTCACAAGTATACATATTCAACGTCTCTTGTTTTGCATAAAGCAAAGATTTCTGGCCTTTACAAAGGCTTGGGCTGGAAGGAGACACTATCAAAGACCTGCCAAGTAATTGTTTGTTGGCATTATCAAAGGCTAAGTGAAAGAAAAAGGTTCTCACAACCCCTTATAAATTATCTTATAAATTACTCTTCAGTGTGTCAACACGGTTGGAGGACTGTGACTGCTCTTGCTTTCCACAGCAGTTCCTGGGACAGTGATTGTGAAACCTTGATCCTAAAGGGAAGAAACATCTGCAACCTGTCAGAATGATTCCTCCTGAACTGCCATAGTGGTAGCACTTAACAGATCAGCTATTGCCTCCAATAACCACCACGGAATTTGTAAAGGGGTAAGCAGATCCCTTTTCGCCCCACATTTCTTTTCCAGGTTACATATTTTCCCAGAACCCTAAGCCGAAAGCAACCCCAAATCGAAACAACCCTCCAATCCCCCAAAATGTGACAGAGAAATGCCCCCTTTACATCTCACACAGAGAAGCATGGGGACACTGGTAATTTTAAGCTTTACAAGATCTGGTTGTAATACACAGGATTTTTTTTTTTTTTTGCCAGGTGGGAAATAACAACAGTTAACATGACTGTCTCTATTCAGCTGCCTAACCACAAACCTCTTGACAGTTCCATTGTTAGGAAATCTGTGGCTTGAAAGAAAAAGACATCTAGGGTACCCCAGACAAACCCCACCTGGAATATTCATGGTCCCTATCTACTGTCAGCCTTCCTCCACAACCATTTTGCATCCTTCATTGCAGGATCAGGGTAGTACAGAAACTCTTGCATATTGATGGAAAATTTACCCAGACCATCTGGTGATTTCTCTCCTGTAGTGCAATGAAGGCTAACTGAAACTGCAAGTAAGCTAAAATTTCATGGCAAGCAAAAAGGAAATACAGCCTAGTTGTGTCACACATCCCTACTGTAGGAACCACTCTAAGCAGCTTTACTGTGCAAATGTCATTGATCAAAATCTTACTAGCACCTTTAATTTCTGGGTCCCCCCTCAAAAGATTTCTCCACTGATGATCAAACTCATTTGGGTTCAATAATCTACTGAGTTTATCTCTTTTTAGCTTCTCTCCAGTTAGAGATACCCAGACAGCATAATATTCTAGTTACTTAGGAAACAGAATTCAGCAGCAGAAAGAGATTTTTTTTCCCCCTAAGCACTACTGCTAGGCTATCATTAAACTATAATGTCAGCTCAGCTCATCATGGAAGAAGTGAAATTGCATAACTTTCTTTTATTTCTTAGACAAGACCAAGCTTTTAAATACATAAGGCATTTTTTTCTGCAGCCATTCAGCATACAGGACACTTAGAACAACAATAATGTAGTTTCAGGATCTTCAGAGATTCTCTTAATTCACCTCTGATTTCAAAGCCACCTTCTAAATGTTCAAAATGTTAACTAATTGAAGGAAATGTATTATGAGAACCAACATTTTACACTACATTTTAACTGAGGGATCTTGCATCTCTTTTAGAAAAGCTTTTTTTCCCCATCTCCTTTGTTCTTCATTCTAAATTGTAGACTTTGTTGTTAAAATTCCCTGGATAACAGCTTTGGTTTTAGCAATTCATCAGCAGAGATTCCAAAGAATTTATCTACATACAACTGCGGTACCTCAGTTATGGGCACCAGCAGAAGGAAAGAGCACCTTAAGCTTTAAGCCCACTTTTGAACCTTCAAGGAAACAGAGGAAGGACACACTTACTGAATTTGTTCAAATGATAAACCCAGTGGGTTTTTGTCTTTATTTTGTCTTTTTGTCTTTCACACCCCAATTATGACATATACCTTGACACAAAGAGAAGTCAGAGACTTCCATGCTGTTCACTAATCAGTAAGGATTTCAAATCAACATTATTTTTAACATCTTTAGACAAGGCTACAGAAAGGAAAGAGAAATGGCTAAAGCTCCAGGACAACACATACCAACTGTCACCTTTCTGGCTACAAGCAGCCCTGCCCTCACAGGATAAAAAAAACTTCCATATGGAAAACAATCCCAGAAGTTGTGTGAAAACAAGTGGCATGGCAGTTATTTTAAAGTAATAGTAATTCCCTCAATCCATATAGTCTGAATAGCTAAACAATCAGTGTTAAGCCAAATACTATGGGTGCATTCAGATATGATGTGCTGGTTTTGGCCAAGGTAGACTTAATTTTCTTCACAGATAACTACTTATGGGTTGCATTTTGGATTTGTGCTGAATACAGTGAGGATAGATACATTTTTGATACCACCAAGCAGGGCTTACACAGAGACAAGGCCTTTTCTGCTTTCTTCCTCACACTAGTGAGGAAGCTGGGGGTGAAAGAAAAATTGGGAGGGGACACGTCCAGGACAGGTGACCCAAACTGCCCAAAGGGCTATTCCAGAACAGTATTTAAAGCTGGGTGCAAGAAGGAGGAAGAAGGGAACATTTGAGTGATATCATTTGTCTTCCCAAATCACTGTGAGGCATGAGAGGCACTGCTGTCCCAGAAATGCAAAACACCTGCCTGCCCATGGGAACCAGTGAATTAATTCCTTGTTTTGCATTGCTTGCATGTATGGCTTTTGCTTTCCTTGTTAACTGCCTTTATCTCAAACCCACAAGTTTTCTAGCTGGTGGTGGGGTGAGGGAGCAGTTGCATGGTGCTTGGTTGGTGGCTGGAGTTAAAATGTGACATTTGCATTCCTGTGAGTTTTGCTGGGTTAAATTGTCATGATGCATCTGAAAAAGAGTAACATGGTTGTTTAGGTACATGTGGGAGATGTTCCCCAGTGAAAGAGCAGACAGGCAGGTCACCTGTCTGGAACGCAGTTTTATAGTAAAGGTTTTGGGGTTGTGGTGGACAACAAGCTGACCACGAGCACACAATGTGTCCTTGCAGCAGAGAAGGTTAACAGTCTTCTGGGATGCATTAGAAGCACTTCTGTAAAGAGGCTGAAGGATCCTTTCCATCTACTCAGCCCTGCTGTGACCAAATTTGGAGTGATGTGCCCAGTTCTGGGCTTCAAGATACAAAAGAGAGATGGAGCTACTGGAGTGAGACAGCAAAGAAGTGAGACAGCCATGAAGACATTTAGGATACTCAAGAATCTTTGATACAAAAAGAACTTGAGAGAGCAGGGACTGCTTAGCCTGGAAAGGAGAAGGTTTAAGGGGTTCCAGCAGTATGTGTAAACACCCAACAAAACAGAATGAATATGAGGGAGTCAGACGGACAGTCAGTGAGAGAATGTGTACAAACTCAAGTACAGGGAACACAACTTAAATATTAGAAAAAAAAAAAAAAAGTTGCAGAAAGTCACTGTGGAGTCTCCATCTGCGAAGATATTAAAAAATTAGTAAGCCACAGCCTTGAGCAACCTGCTGTAAGTAACCCTGTCTGAGAGTAAGTTTGGACTAGACAACTCTTCTAGATGAGCAACAACTTCAGATATTGTGTGACTCTGTGAGACCTCTCAAGTAAGTGTTTTGAATTACATCTGAGAGTGACTGAAGTTAAGTTTGCAAGGAAAATAGTGAACAGCACATGCATGCCCAAACGTATCCTGTATCTGAAGAAAAGTAAATTCTTAACTGTCAGACCTCTGTTACAGAAGCACCACCAGCCATGAGCTAACCCCTCAATAGCTGACTGACATCAATCTAGTTTTCACACACAAAACGCAAACTCACAAATCAACTTACAAAAGTGCTGTTGAATTTGCTGCTTGATAAAAAAAAAAAAAGTCCTAAATATGTCATGGAAAGCTACAGGATTAATATTGCTAAGGATGACTTACAGAGAAATATCAACTCCTTAGGCCTTCTTAATTAATTAAAGAATGATGGAAATTTGCACACACCATTGTTTCAGGTAAGATAATTGCATGAAATCAAATTGCTCAATTCTCATTTCATATTGTAGACAAGTAATACCCAAACCTGTCTTTCAAAATGAGTGCATGTGTGCATGCTTAGATCAGAAAATGGTGCAGATGTTCTCCCTCTCAACCACAGGTTTCAGAGAAAACAGCAGAGGTTTACCTGAAACAGGCATGTGCTGAGGGAATTTTACTGGGATTTTTTTTTTTTCTTGGAAGTACTATTTGTGGCTGAGCCACATTTAGATTGAACAGACAGGACAACAGATTCCTCAGAGTCTCTAAATCACAGCATGTCTCTATCACATCACGCAAACATAAGGAGCTAATCACAGAGTACTGTTCGGGAGCAGGAATGGGTCACTCATTTTTGCAGAATCACTTCAAAACCAGAACTAAGTACATTTTATTGGTATCAGTGAAGAGCATCAAGGTTATGATATAAAGTGTATGTCTGAAAAAACAACCAAAACATCTGACTTCCTCCTGCTACTATTGTGTAACATTCGAAAGTGGTACTTCCATGAACAAAAAGCCCTGTTTATATATTAGAACTGAATAGCTCTAAAGGAACCCTCACAATTTATCAATTAATGAAAACTAATACACCTACTGAAAAGGATTAGTGATTCCTTTTGGAAACAAAAAACTGATGCCAAGATCAGTTGAGAAGCTCATTTGAGAAATCACAGTATCTTGGAGAACGCTATTTTCTGGTCTTTTTGGTGATGTGGGGATCTTTGATAAGGATCATTAACATTTTATCAAATGAAGAAATTCTCAATGACATTCAAAGCTCAAAACAGACATTAATATCTCTCTCTGCTTACTTTTCCTGACCCACTCATCACAAAGTGAGACAAGATGCATTCGTATGCATTTGTGCTTCCTGGGACAATCTGTGAGTTGATGCTTATTTCCAGGTCAGTGAGAAGCCTATGTTCTTCAGCACTAACTTTCCTGTGATACCATGGGAAAGATACTGGAAGGATTCCATGAGCTTCATTTAGACGTAACAAATGATGAACCATGGGTTGTGAGTCCTGTGCAAGTTATGTAGTGGCAGAACACAAACAGGTAAGAGGAGGGAGTAGAAAAGAAGCACCCAAAGCTTCAGTTCACCTTGTTTATAAATTAACACTACTGAAGAATGGTCTGCTACTGGGGACCTTTGCTTCAGCCGTTCCCCTTCCCCAGACTCAACTTTCTCTGTCTCTGGCATTTTACTTCAGTCTTTCTCTGTCTCTCTGTATCCAACCCAGACAAACTGTATTGCCAAACAAAACTGTTTTTCTTGCACGGAAACAAACTGGTAAGCTGAGCAAATTCTCTTTAAAGGTAAATGAGATATTTAAGGGTATTTGGAGGCATTTAGAACACCCAACTATTTTGAAACATCACCACTATGGTAATGCGTCATTTCCCCTGCAGTCATCAAGGTAGACTTTAAAGGCTGATGTTGAAGGGCCTTTTGCCAGCTTGCTACAAAGGCAAATGGAGGCACTCTGAATTTTCTAGAAATTATTTTTCCCACAGTATTTGAGGTAGTAATAGGTTGTAACATGTGCAAGATCTATGTTTCACTCTGCAAATGGGTTTTGAAGCCAAAAAGTGAATGAGATAGATAGTCACTTTAACAGAAAACTGTTTTTCTCACAAGATGATGAATAGTCTTCTTTGGTGGATAACGGAAAGTATGTTTGTACAGCAAGACACTGTCAGCCTTATTAAAATATTTTTTTAGCTAAAATCTTAGTCTCCATGTTTTTATCTTCACAAAGTCTCCATCTCTATACATTGACAGTTCCTCTCTAGCTACACAGGACAGTACAGTACTTGCACACAAACAAACATCAATCTCCTAGTACCTGCACATTTGTGTAACAAGTGGATAAATCTCTTTCCTATTGTCTCTTTCTAGGTTACAACTAGTAACTCATGTTTGTAAGTGAATTCTTCACTTAGTATATTATTTATTTCTTTGCACCGGTGTCATGTCCTTTTAATACAATTTAACTAAAACAATAAAGTTCCCTATGAAATTTATATGGAGACATCATTTTCGGGTAACATTCATTTGATCTATATTAGACCTGCAGTCCAATATCCTGGACCTTTGGAGCTTTCTTATTTTTCATTAAATCACAGGATCATGTAGGTTGGAAAAGACCTTTAAGATCATCAATTCCAACTACTACCTAACACTGTCAAGTCCGTAACCAACCATGTCCCTAAATGCCATGTCTACACATATTCTAAATGCCTCCAGAGATGCTGACTCTACCACTTCATTGTTACAGTCTGTTCCAATGTTTGAGAACCCTTCTGCTGGCAAAATTTTTCATAATATCCAAGCTAAACCTCCACTGGTACAACTTGAGGCCATTTCCTCTCACCCTGTCCCTTGTCACCTGAGAGAAGAGACCGACACCCACCTGGCTAAAACCTCCTTTTGGGCAATTGTAGACAGGTAAGGTCACCTCTGAGCTTCCTTTTCTCCAGGCTAAACACTCCCAGTTCCCTCAGCCACTCCTAATCACACTTGTGCTCCAGACCCTTCACCAGCTCCCTTGCCATTCTCTGGATATGCTCCAGCCCCTCAACATCCTCCCTCAACTGAGGGGCACAGAACTGGGCACAGCATTCAAGGTGTGGCCCAGTACAGGGGGACAATCCCTGCCCTGGTCCTGCTGGCCACACTATTGCTGATACAGGCCAGACGCCACTGGCCTTCTTGGCCACCTGGGCACACTCCTGGCTCAGGTTCAACTGCTATCAATCAGCAGCCCCAGTTTGGTTATTGTCATTTGGTTATTGTTGTTTGGTTATTCTGTGGTGGTTGTCTCTCCCAGCAAACCTGAAAACTTCTGTCCTGGCAAGATGCAGATTCAGTATGAAACATTTACTCTGCATAAACTTCCATAAATATGTTGCCTTCACAAGCATGTAGCTAAAGAGTGTCAGAATGTGAATCCAGGTCCTTCTTTGCTGGGCAGCTTTCCAGACACTCTGCCCTGGTCTGTAGCACTGCATGGGGTTGTTGTGATCCAACAGCAGGACCTAGCACTTTGCTTGTCATTTGTTTTTGAGGTTTTTTAATTTGCCAACCACAATTTCCACTGTATGACAAACTAGATACCACCACTGGCCTAATACATATCTATTATTGAAAATGATCCTACAGGTGTGTTTTTCCATGTTGAAGTGGATACTGCATTTTATAATCAGTTTCTGAAAGATGTCAAACACTCTTGATGGCCTATCAGTTATATCTGATTTGTATGCATCACAGTTAGTGTTCTTCCTGTCTCATACTGTGCCATGCACTTTTGATTTAGTTTAGTTAGTATCTCTGAGGAGTGAGATACTCACTTCAGTTCATTCATTAGCTTGCAAAACTCCTCTGCAAATAAAACAAAAACTAAAAAAATAAAAAATGCACGCTTTCTAGTTGAAATATATTCTCCTAATACTGTCTGATGGACTCATTCATTCTCTTTCTGCTCTGTGACCTTTCATGAAGCCTACAAGGAAGCATGAACAATTATTTTCTGAAACATGAGTGCATGCCAAATAACTATAAATATCATTAAGATGACACCATTTCATGCTGAGAACTACAAGATGGTGGTACATGATGAGATGATTGACACAAACATACAACACAAATGTGCAAAGACAGAAGCTGTGGGAAGATTATCAGCTACCTCTGGCCTGGGCAGGGTAAGGCTTTGCTGAAGAAAGAAATCTACTTTCAGTTCCATATGTAAACCCATTTCACATTCTGCGTGGATTTCATTTTTGTCTGACTTCATCATTCTGCAACTGAAACCATGGTGAAGCACTTCTGCCACTAACACAGTCCGTTAGGATAAGCTACTGCTTCAGTACATCATGAAAGTAATAATTGCATTGATTGGAAACAGATTGTTTGGAAATGTAGGGAGTTCACATAAGCAAGTGCTGTTGAAGATGAAAACAGACAACTGGATCAAAGAATATAATTTTAAAACATAATTTATATCCCAGTTTTGTTATACAAGGTTTTACTTTGGTGTGGATATGTGTTTAAATAGCACACCCATAATTACAAACTTGTCATACAAGGAAACACCTGATTATGCACATGCAAAGGTCAATGCTAGCAGTGTCAATGTGTCTGGGTCAGCCTGACCCAAAAATTTGGGTCATGTGCCTTGGGCTGGGGGCACACCATCAGACAAACGCAGCTCATCACGTTGCTGGCTCAGATCTCTCCACAGACAGAACTTGGGCTTTCGCTCACACATGCTTCACACAGATATTTCAACCAACAGATACCGTGAAGGAGCACTCTCCCTTCCCCATTCCACACTGATGCCTGTGTCCATTGCAGAGAGCACTAGGTTGTGAGTCTTCAAGATCCTGCAGCTGTGCAAAGAGGGGCCTAGAGGAGGTATTTTTTCTCCTGAGATCCCTTCTACCTTCCTCCTTCCAGTTAAATCCTGCTACAAGGCAGCAAGAGGAAAAAGCAAAAAGCTGGAAACAAAAGCAATCATCAGTCTCCAGCACCCAGCACTAGGCGAATATTCAGTCACTGTGCCCCCACTGGCTACAGGCAGCTTGCACAGGAAGATAAATGGAAATGATGCAGACACAATGGCAGACATAATTCTGGGGTACCAGACTGAGCTGCCAGCTGAAGAGTCCAAATCTAACTCTTCTTTCGGAGGGATCATTACTACTCCAAGATACCTGGAGGGCCACAGTCTTCTACTTATGCTGCAAACTCTGTGCAACCCTAGTTAAAATGCACTCTGCCTTGCTTTCAGGCATACTGTATAAATACATTTCCACATGCACTACATGAAAACAGAAACCCATGCACTGTTCTTTTGAACCACTACACAAATCTCTTCCCTAAAAGGCAAAGTGATGTCTTTTATTACTTGGCAAGGGATTAAGAGACATTTTAAGATTAAAAAGATTTACATAAATCAAGATAATATAAGTTTCTGTTACTGCCTCTGTTCCAGAGCTGCTGCATGCACCTTTGGGAAGTACTCCTATTTCTCCTTCTCAGGAACTGTGTTGATCTTCATTATTGCATTGTAAAGCCTCTGGATGCAGGCAATTTTGAGCCAGATCTACACCTGGAAAGGTGCAGTCCCTTTTTCAGGGGAATATTCCATACAACCCTATAACCATAAAGCAGGAACAGCTTCCTGTATTCACATAAATGCAGAGGCTTCTGTTCTGGTTTTGATCAATAATCCCTGGCAAATGCTTGTCTTGTCCTCCTGACCACTGTGACCCAGCTAGGACTTAGCTGTAAATAATCTCTGAACAGGTTCCCTTTCTAGTCCATGGAGGTCTACTCCAGCTGGTCAGGGATCTTGGGATGAGATTCTTCAGGCCAAATGGAAGCACCTACTTTAGGAGGAGAATCTTCCTCTAGATATCAGGCTTGCCTGATATCTACTGATGAAGAAATGAACATAGGCATCTTGCTCACAGGAGCCCACCTGCACTGCAGCATTCTGGCATTAGTCACATGCAGCTTGTAGTTCCAGCAGAAAAAAAAAACAGAACTTGAAAGCAGATCTGCTTGCCACAATATTTATTTGCCTTTAATTTATGATTCTTCCAGTCCTGCTTTCCTGCCTCAGAGAAATTATTCACTTCGGCACAAAAAGAACAGCTGAATAAAAAAAATAAAATAAATAAATTGCTAACTGTGTAAATCTCTGCTGCTCTAACAGATTTCCTAAATTCATCCTGGTGACAGTTTCCAGATCTTCTCTGTTGCCTTGGAAAATGATGGTCTTCTCCACGGTTTCTGACTGACAAGGTTGATGAGTCTCTTCAGAAAGCCCAGAAATGTCAGTCTGTAAGATAATCCTGCTGACTGGAATCTTCCTGTTGCTCTAAAGAAAGGCTAACAGAGACTGGAGCAACACCATAGAACAGTAAATTTTGTGACACGTTTAGTACATATACATAGAATATTTCTCAACTGGCAGCCAGCACAAACCTATGTAAAGACAGCTGAGACGGAGGAAGCCAGAAGAATATGACCTCTCTCCAGTGGGAAGCAAGTCACCTATCTCTGCTGCCATAGAGGGGAATTAAATGCTGCTCCTATAAAGACTTCCAAGTTCCAGATTACTCATGTTATAGCTGGAGCAGGGGTGGAGGAAGATGTGGACTAGATGACTTTTTAGATGTCCCTTCCAACAAATTATTCTGTGATTTCTTACCAGATTCCTTAAAATAATATGTTAGCACCAAAGCCAGCTGTATTTGTTAAGTAGTACTAAGAGCAAGAGAATTTTTTTTTAAAAAATAAAAATTTAAAACAAACAAACAAAAAAAACCACAACAAAAACTCAAAAAAACCCACCCTAACTAACTGAATAATACAAAATAAACCAGAAGACCAGACACTTTAGCAAGATATTATGGCTGCCTCAGTTGCTTCCTCAGAAACTTAGGAAGGAGATTGCAAACTGTTCCCCCGGCCCCTTACAGATTTTCTAAGAAGGCATGTCTCCTTGAAGTAGACTAATGCATTGGCAGGAAGAAATGACACTGCATAAGGGCACTGGGAAAAGCCATAAGATAAATGATAACTGAAACCATCCTCACACAGGAAAGTTCTAAAGACAATCAATCAAATCTTTAAGAATCTTTATAAGCTTCTCCCATGCAGTTGAGTTCTTATGATGTCATTAGGAACTTCTACTTAGCAGCAAGAGAAGTTTAAACAGCTCTAATAGAGCAAAGCGGGTAAAAATATAACAGGAAAGGTAGGAACTCCTTAGAAATAATTACTTCACCTTCACTTATTTTCTTAATATACTTCAAGCCATGTGGATCCTTGGTAACAGCAGCATAGCAATACCCTGGTGCTGTGGTGCTTCTTGGTAGCTACCGTGATTTCAGTGGGATGATACCGTACCAGAGAAAAGCATTCTTTGGAATGCATTTTTACTCTAGTTAGGCACTTGTAAGTCTCATCTTATTGAATATAATCAAGTTTTCTTCGAAGAAATGCTAACATAATTTCTGTCAGTGATCCGTCATGTTTTCTCAAGCCTGAGGGCCAGTAGGCAGGCTGTGAGTGGAGACAGGGTTGTCATATGAAGGTGTGGAACTTCAATAGTGAAGCAATACCAGTGACTCCAGACACATCGTGCCCAGGAAGAACTCTTTAAATTTGGGTTGTTCTCAGTGGTTTCTTCATACACCCACAGACAGTAACATAACATACACACTCACATACACACAAGCATTGTATCTGCTAGCCAGAGTAGCTCTCTCTCCTCTCTCTGCAGCTAGGGTTATTTCAGTTCTATGTGGGAGTTCCATCTAGGATGCAGCACTGATGGAACAGACCAGTCTATGTGGAAGAAAAAACTGAAGACAAAATGTCTAAGTGTGCCTCCAGGACTTCAAGAACAGAACCTATCAAAAATCCATTACCTTTCCTTAATTTAAAAAAAAAAAAAATCACTTCAGAGAGGTGATTTCTCAAGTCACTTCTGTTGTAAACACCACAGGTTTATTAACAGATCTAACATCACATAACATCATTGAGGATTCTTTGTCAATGCCATTTAGTGGACTATTTTCAGAAAGCTGCAAAAATTAATAAAAGTACCCAAAAACAGGAGAAGAAGCACTGCTAGAGTACTTGGTCCCTTATAAGTTCAAAGCTTTCAAGAGATCTGAGATGCCAAAAGTGACATGAGAAGAAAGTAACTGAAGTCACTTTCAGTCTAAGACATAGGGGTTTATTTAAAACAAAGTAGTAAGAAAAATCAATGGCAAGGTGGTCATTAAGGTATTAAATTGTTTCATATTCTATCAGACTAGAGATGCAAATGCAAAGTTGAAAATACATTTTTAAAAATAGGGGATAAAAAAAACAAAACAAGAGAAATAACTTAGAGGAAAGATCTGCTGAACTGTTTTTCATGCTTCAAATATGATAATTAGGTAAGAAGTGTGAGGTTTTCAAAGCTGTCGTTTGGTTATTCTGTGGTGGTTGTCTCTCACCTGCAAACCTGAAAACTTTCGTCCTGGCAAGATGCAGATTCAGCATGAAACCTTTGCTCTGCATAAACTTCCACAAATAAGTTGCCTTCACAAGCATGTAGCTAAAGAGTGTCAGAATGTGAATCCCTATGCCTCTGGACTCAGGAAATACAGCTCCTGTATTTGCCCTGTGGCTATTGTGTCTCTTTTCATGTACACACTCTGGTTTAGCCTTTAGCATTGATTAACACAACTCTGAACTCCACATCATTATCTTCCCCTCTGTGAAGGTGACTTCACACTTTTTTCCCTGCCTACAAATGCTTTTCAAGGACCCCATTATGCAGTTTGCAACTCCGGCCTTTGAACACCTCAACAAAAAAACCTGCCTCTTAGGCTGTGAGCAGTAAATCCAATCTGACATCCAGAAAAAAACATCTCTCAGGACTAAGAACGTCCATTTCCTTAAAATATCTGGAAAGAGAAAGAAACATCTATTCCCGAATAGGCGTGTTAGCTTTTTTATTGAACATGTTCCTGCCTTGCAGTTAAGCCTTCTCTTTCACTCCAGCATTTGTGATTCTGGGTCCTGAAGATCCTATAGGTCCCACCCTCAAAACAAAGGCTGCTCTTTCTTTTCACATGGACAGAAACAGATTTGTGAGACAGTTCCCCAGGCAGGCTTTATTTGTTGACAAGTCTAAGGCTACTCCAACTCTGTAACATTACTGAAGTCTGTGCCTCAGCTTTGCTCTTGGTGCCTCTTCCATATCTCCTGTCTTGTTTTGCCTCCATCACAGTGGGAACTGCACAACCCATTTTGAATATTCAGATATCAGAACAAATGTTCTTAAAGGAAAGCAGGTAAGTTTTCTTGCAGAATTTTACAGTCATTTGCTTCATGAGACAAAAGCCCCACAGTGCTGATGAACACTCAGGGAGCAAAGACCTCTTGTAAGTCACCTTGTAGCCTTGATTGAACAAGACGTGCTTGTTCTATTTTCAGTCTTCCATCAGTAGCTCTTTCTTTCAGCCTTTTTAATATATAGGCCATGACTGCTATTGATCCATGTACTTTCCGGCATAGTATGGAGTTACCTCAGTCTATAGAATTACTCAGAAAAGCTCAAGGGATCAGGAGATAATTGAGCAAGAAAAATAATTGATGTAATTTCTGTACTTTTTACTTTAGGAGAGTCAAAAGAAAACTGAAGGGCATGAAACACTTTTGAAACAGAAGAAAATGTTTTTTGAAAACTTTCTATGAAAGACTTTAAACTGTTGCCTAATTTGAGATTTTGCATCCTCATTTAGGGATAAAAGATGTCAAAAACAAGATTTCAAGAGCTCACAACTCTATATTAACATCAACTCAGAGAAATATTACATAAATGAAAAGGTAACAATACAGTACTAAAGCAAAAAAATATTTTTATGTATGCCTATCTAGTGAAAAGGACAAGGGAATAGTTGTGTAAGACTGTTGCTCTCACTCCTTGAATTCATCTAAATTTACATGGAGAAAGCTTACTGCGTAAGCAGCACGGCTTCATTCACCCTGCATTCATTACTTGTATGAATATCACCCTTTCCTTTGCTCCAAAGGAAGTATTGTAAATGATGGTCAGCTGCTCAGATAACTATAGATCAAGCAAGCACTTATTTTTCCTTTGGGAAATGTTGTCTATTGTTGTAAGTCTACTAAGCCGGTTCTCCAGAATACTCTGTCCCTCTTGTTTCCTGAATGGAACGTACAGAAGGAGCGTAGAAAGAAGTCCTGCACAAGGCTCTCTCTACAGGCCACAGCCACATCTGTTGCCTTACCTTAGCAACAGAAAATCATGATTTGAAATACCCACTGAGGGGACAGCCACACCCAAAAACTTGATACTACACTCCTATACTTGATACCTATACTACTTATAGGTAGGACAGGAAGTGCCATACATAGTTCTAAATACCCAAACATCAAATCCAGGACAATCAAGGAGAATTACATCCTGCTGTTCTTTAAGCATTTTAAGGTAAGGGCATCGGAATCCTTCAGAGCCATGAAGAAAGGACAACCATATTAATTTGGTGTATAAAACGACTGCTTCCCATACCATGCTAAGAAGCTGCAGTTTTTTTCTGTGGCAGATAGATATTCTACTTAGGAACACTGGTCCTTTGTATTCACAGATTCACATCTGAATTACTACCAAACCAATTGTTTTACAAATTGTATTTGGTGGTTTGTCAAGCAGCTTAATCATGTCATGGAAGCATCATAGCAGGGTCTCTAACCTAGAGGAAAGATGACTACTAAATTATCTTTTTCCAGTTTTTTCACAGTATATCCTCTATGGACTATACTGAATATAAGTATGACTTAATTTTGTCATTACTGCCAAAATGGAACCAGAAATAGTGTAATTCAGACTTAAGAATGGGCTAACTGGAAGATAACATGAGACTTTGGCAATAGCTTACCCTGAACAGAAAATTCTGCAGGTCCAAGTTTGGTCCTGTTTGATGTTTCTGTCAGCTATCCTGTTGACTCAGGAATAATCCACATGTACAAGCATTGGTTACACTGACCTCTCCTTGCTGTGATTCTGAGCACTGCAGTATTAGCAGAGAGAAGAGAACACTCATCAAATGTCAGGACAGTACTTCTGGTGGCTCCAGAGCTTCTCCTGTGTCTGCCCTAGATAGACACTCACAATAGTTGCTGATGTACCTGAACTAACCCAGATGAGACATATTCAGGGAAGGTCCTCTAACACATTTCTTTCAAAGCCCTCCTTAGCAGTGCTGCTCAACCCAGTCATTCCCAGCCAGCTGGGAGCCCACTGGCCACCTAAGACTTCCAAGAGAGAGCAGGGAAATACCAGAGCATTTCAACACATCTGTGATTATCTGCAGAGTCATCAGCATCCAGAAGCAGAGTGTTCACTGTGATGTCCTTCCCTACCCCAGGCCAAGAGAAAAAAAGCCCTGGATTTTTAATACCTACTTACTATGACAGAATGTGGAATTATCATCTCATAAAGACCCCTCATCCCTGTTTGGTCTACAGCTATTACACTGCTTTGCTGCTCTCCACATGTCCACAAACCCTGAGACCCAAAGGAGAACAAGGACCAAATATAAAGCTTCAACTGGGAGAGACTGGTATGAGCTCCACTGTCAGCAATGCAGTAAAACCACAGTGAACCCAGTGCTGATAAACACAGTGCACCATTTGCAATGAAGAGACTCATTCAGCATTATTTTTTTTTGTACCCTTAGTACTTGCTCTGGAATCAAAGGTCACTGGAGCAAGGCTGACATGACAGTGTGATCAGAATCCTGTCAAGGCTATAGCTTGTTTGCTGTTTGAAACATAATCCAACATGTAGCCTGATGTACTAGCTGACATGCAGTGCTGTAATCATACACACAGACATGCACAGGAAAGGAGGGAAAAGCACAATTAAAAGCTTTGTACAGAGAAACAAATACTGGTCACTCCAATAGCAAATTAAATATATTTAGGATCCTCACTTACAACCAAGAACTGCAGGTATAAGGAGGGATATCAGAAGGGCAACTTCAGTGCTGACATTTTTAATAAATGCTCTCCAGAAGAATCAGGAGGAGGAACTGTTATTTTCAGTCTGTCCACAATCACAACTGCAATTGGATTCAACCTCATTTTTGCAGACAAATGGCTTGCAATACTGAAAAGCCACCCATTTTTTCCTATGAAAAGCCAAGAGCTTGTCATTCACTCTATGCTTGGGGGGAAAAGTGAATAAAAAAAATATTTAAAGGTAATACATTCTCAGCTATAGGAAATGAACATACTTTAAATAAAATTAAAAAGTGCATCCTAATCAAAGATCATCTTTGAAAAGATATTATAGTAGAGGAATAAAGTTTATGAATTCACTAACAGCAACAGTCTGAAGGAGTAACCTAAGAGAAGAACAGTGGATTTTGTGGGGTGTGTATGCAGATAGCATGTCATGAACAGGTGCACATTCAAATAAATAGGTAATTTAGAGTCCTTTTGCACTGTGCAAAAGGTTTGTGCAGCTTGTCAAGGTAAGTGAGATGCCATGAAAGTAGGCCATCAGGAGTGATAGGAATGTGACAGCTTGGCTACAAGATACTCTTAATAGATGGAACTTTCCAGTCAGGGAAACAGATACCTTGCTGGAGCTCCTCAGAATCGGGAATGACTGGGAGAACGCATGAGTTCTCACTGTCTCTTTAAACAAAGGACTTAGACAGAAGGAAAGTTTCAAACCATTTCAAACAGTCTGAGGAAAACTCTGAAGAAACAGAATAATGTGGTTGTTCTTAAAGCAAGTAACTGGCCTGTGAAACTCCTTGCCACAGGATATTGCAAATCCAATAAACTGGCATGGAGAGGAGAACAGAGGACTTCCAGAAGAAAAAAGAGGGCTGCTAAATATAAAGAAGCTGCTTCCTGTATAAGAAGTTCTGGAACCAGTATGGCTGGAAACAGGGAAAATATTTTGGGAAACATTATTCTAAGCTTCCTCTATTCTTACAGCCTTCACTATGAGCAGCCACAAGCAGCCATGAGCAGCAATAACATGTAGAGTTCAAATGACATGTGATCCTCCTGGACTGCTGTTCCACCTATGCATGATGTCAAGCCTACATTAGAATTAATGTAAAATTGGGAATTGTATCCACAGGCTATTAGGTTTCGACACTGGGCTGGGAATGAGAGAATGAATGGGAATTAAGGCCTTTGTGTTAGTGTTCTTATGCAAAAAAAAAAAAAATTAAAAAAAGTTAAAAATTCTATTGCACTTTATGGAAGCTGAGGCACATCATATTTCCTAGTATCCCAGCAATACATGATTTTTTTAGCTGCCATTTATTTTCCAAAGAGAAAGCAGTCTGTGGGTATTTGTCTGAGTATTTTATTTAATTTATTTATTTTATTTAATGTTGCTACATGACATGGGTAATTTTTTTGGTGTTTGGAAGTTTCAAACTTCCATTCCAGTTTCAAACTGATGGCTGTTACCATCAGAACACTTTGACATACCTAGTCTGTTCTATCACAAAGACCCCCAGTAAGTAAAATGCTTGCTTCCATTTCTTTCCCAGCTGGGGAATGAATCCTTCAGGCCACAGGAATGGACTCTGTCAAAGGAAAATCCTGCTGACTTTCACAGATTATCTGAATACTGCAACAAAAGTCTCTTGCTAAAAATTGAGCTAGTCCTTTCTGTCCTTCAAGTACACCCACTTCTAATAGGATTATTTTGTCCTTCTTGTTTAGGAAGAAACTGTATGCAACACTAAGGATGTAAAATGCACGATGTAATGACAGCCTGACATTACACAGCTAAAATCTCATCTCTTCAGGACAATTAAGAATAACCTTCTAACGTTTTTTTTTTATTTACTTCTCATATATGAACTGCATTTGTGGATGACTACGTAGATAAATTAGGTCTAAACCATATAATAGTTAAATAACTGTTAGTGAAGGAGAAAAATAGAGCTGGAATGAAAAGAATATTATCCTTTAGCATGTGGAGCATGTTACATATTAGCTAATGAGTTTAAGAAGATAAGCATACTGTTCAAGCTCGTCAGCTCTTTGGTTACAGCCATTTAAACTAAGCTTCTGGACATTTATTTCTTCTAGTAATTTAGGTGGCACAAGCAACCTAGTCACTCAGGAAACATGTCTGGAAAATAGCATCCCCAAAACCAAATAAAGCCATTTCTGTCATAATTTTGTTTTGCATTGAGAGTTAACACACTCTGTTACATGTGGAACACGCTTCTATCAAACAAAAAGCTTTGAAATAACTAGATCAACAAGACACCCAAGAATACTTCAGGTTTTTGGAATTCAATATGTAGACAAACAATGTACTTCAATGTAAAACTGAAGGTTACAACAGAAATTAAGTTAAGAACACCATCAGAATTTGTAGCAGGACAAGGAGATCATTCCAAGCCCATCATCAAACACTTTGTTTATCCAGAAAAATAGATTGCATAATTGAACAGAAAAAAGGGAAGTTACTTATTATTCATTACAACTTCATTCTTTTGCAAGAACATAGATGTATGTTCTTTAATCCTGCCAAGTTCAGAAGTGTGAAAACAGCTCTGTTAAAAAAAAAAAAAAAAAAAAAAAAAGCCCATGATGTAAGCATTTTACTTCATCAGTATTTTTCCATCAGCAGTTGTCGAACTTCAGCTGTGAGGGTTCATCTGTGATGTACAGTGTGTCGTCTACATGGAATACAGCAAGCAAGAATACCTCATCTCCCCATCTGCTCAGTGACAGAATTACAGGGCACCCCACTGGTCATGCTTTGTCAAACACTGACACAAGTACTTCCAATCTGAATTGCAAATTTTGAGGAGCTATTTATCTAATACCAACTCTCCTCAAAGAAGCATTTACAGTTAGTGGAACTGTTCCCTGAAGAGGGAAGAAGGGAAATATATATATATTTTTTCAGGATTTTTCTATTCTGTACTTTATTTTGGCATTTCCTTACATTCCAGGTTCTAACTTCATGCATATGTGTGTGATGTTTGCTAAACACATAATGGTGTTTAGCTTTGGAACTGGATGCTTACGGGGATCATGGCACTTGTAGACTGGAGTTGGATTTCGGCTGTTCAGGGGTAAATAATTAAAGAATCTCAGAGGTTCAGCAGAGTATTGATGTAATTTTAAAAGGTTTTGTGTGTAACTCTAGACATTGTAGTGTGTGTCTTTGTACTTTCTAGCTGGTTTTGAGTGACATTTTCATTGGTGACAGACTTTACCACATCAGGCCCAGTGATGAATAGGTAGGATGTGTCTTTCACTATGAATGTGAAATCAGTTAAGGTAGGAGAATACATAGCTTTACAAGGATACATAATGAGGGAGATTTGGGGAACAACACTAGAACACAAAATTTCTTTAAAAATATGTTTGTATAGCTTGCTAAAGACTTTACTTTTTCTTGGATACGGGCTCCTCCAGAGTTATATATATGGGTGCTCTAATTATGGTAGCTTGATTTATAATTTTGCAGATTTTTTGAGCATGAATTTTATATAAACTTCCTCTTGCAACTGCACCTCCTTCCTACTGCTGTGCTAAATGCTGCTCCACAGTGTAGCTGAGATACACAGATGTAGAAAAACTTGCCATGAAAGTGTCTGGTGCCCAAAATCTTCTTGTTTTTTTGTTTTTTTTTCTTGAAGCAGGCAAAAAGTCTCCTGCCAGGCTAATAACCTCTGCTGTTATTCATCAAATATACGCACTGGTGTATACTGATATTTTGCCTTCGAGCACTAAAATGGAAGAATTCCCAATTCATTCCTCTTACTCCCTCCTTACATTAGAATCCCAAACATCCCTGTGCAGATCTTTCCAGAGTTCTCCTGAAGACTGGGATCCACTATAGGCCACCTATTCCAGGGGAGCAATGCCTTCTTGCTTCAGGTACAGGAAGCATGATGCTTGCAAGCTCTCATCCTGATGATAGATTTCAACCACCTGGACCTCTGCTGGGAAAGCAGCTCAGCTAGCTGCAAGAAACCCAGGAGACTCCTGGCATAGGTAGAAAACAACTTCCTGGTCCAGGTATCAGACAAGGCAGTCAGAGGTGAGGCGTTCTTGGTGCTCACCAGTGCAGAGGGGCTCATTAAAGAGGTGCTGGTTGGAAACAGCCAGGGCCCTGGTTGAGTTCAGGATCTCAAGGAACACGAGGTGGCAGAGAAACTCCAGACCCTAAAACTTGGAAGAGTGAACCTCTAGCTGTTTAAAGGGTTGGTGGATGAGATCACCTGGGAAACTCCTTAAGGACAGAGGAGCTGATTAGAGCTGGCAATTCTTTAAAGAAACTTAGGGCACATTCCCATTTTTAAACAGGGGAGACAGGAAAATCCAGGGAGCTGGTGGATGAGCATCACCTTGGTGCCAGGGAAGATCACAGGGTAGATCCTCCTCGCACATATACCAAGACTTATAAAAGACTAGAAAGTGACCTGAGACAGCCATACCTTTACTGTAGGCAAATTGTGCCTGACCAATCCAGAGACCTTATGGAATGATGGCAATGGCCTACAAGACAAGACCAGTGGATGTCACCTACCTAGACTTCTGTAAGGACATCGGTACAGTCCCGTATCACATCCTTATCCCCAGATGGGAGAGACATGGATTTGATAGATGGACTATTCAGTGGATAAGGAATTGGCTGGATGGATGCAACCAGAGAGTTGTGGCTCTATGTCCAGGTGGAAGCTGGTGACAAGTGATGTCTGTCAGAACTCTCTGCTGGGACCGGTGCTCTTCAATATCCCCATCAATAGCACAGACAGTGGGATTGAGTGCATCCCCAGCAGGTTTGGAGATGACACAAAGCTGAACAGTCCAGCTGACACAACTGAAAGATGGGATGCCAACCAAATGGATCCAGTCAAACTTGAGAATTGAGTCTATGAACTTCATGAAGTTCAACAAGTCCAAGTCCTGGTGCTGCACGTGGGTCAGCAATCCCAGATGTAAATACAGACTGGGAGATGAACTCACTTGCTGAGCACAGCTCTGCAGATAAGGACTTGGGGGTTCTCGTACATGAGAAGCTGGACACAAGACACCAGTGTGTCCATGTAGCTCAAAAAGCCAGTTGAATCCTGGGATGCATCAAAAGTAGTTTGGCCAGCTGGTCAAGGGAAGTGATGTTCCCCCTCTACTTTGCCCTCATGAAGACCCACCTGGAGTACTGTGTCTAGTCTGAGTTCTTCAACACAAGACATGGACCTGTTGGAGTGGGTCCAGAGAAAGGTCACAGAGATGATCAGAGAGATGGAGCATCTCCTATGAAAATAGACCAAGAGCACTGAGGTTGTTCAGCCTGGAGAAGAGGCTGAGGTCAAAGAGACCTCATTACAATCTTTCAATACCTTTAGGGGGCTTGTAAAAAAAGTAGGAAAAGGGACATTTTATATGGGCAGATAAGGGGTAATTAAACTGAAAATTTTAAATTGACATAGGACAGCTTTAGATTAGATGTTAGGAAGAAATTGTTTACTACGAGAAAGGTGAGGTCCTGGTACAGGTTCCAGTGGGAAGATGTGAATACCCCACCTCTGGCCATGTTCCAGTTCAGGTTGAATGGGGTCCTAAACAATGTGACTTAGTGAATGGTGTCCCTGCACATGGCAGGGGTTTGGAACTAGAGGATCTTTAAAGTCCCTTCCAAACTTAAACATTCTATGATTCTATGGATAGGAACCTGTGACAACAGAAATTGCTATATTGAGGATGCCAACATCCTTGAAAGCACATATTGCACATAAAACCATTTTTCAAAAGCCTCAAAAGTCCCATAGCAATTAAGCACTTTTCAAAAGGCAATCCTCTTTGCTGTGTACAGATCACATACACATTGCTAGGATTCATTATGTTCAGGCATTAATTCTTGTCCCTTCTTTTTCCTACCAGAAATTATCTTCCTGAAGTCTTCAATTCCAACCATGTGGCTGTGATCCAGGGTGACTATGAAACCTAACTGGCAAATTTTATTGGTCTGTGAGGCCTCCAATGTCAATGAAGTAGATGAATGGCACTTTTCTGACCCTTCAATATATATTCAGCTGCACAAGGAATCTTGCTATGAAATACTTCTAATCTACTGTTAATTTATTCCAGGACAGGAAAAGATCAAGTTAAAAGAGTATAAGGCACTTTGATACAAAGCCTGACTGTGTCTTTGAATGCAGTCATAATATCGGCACAATTATGTAAATATATAATTAGGTAAATATACTGGCATATTTTCATATTCATCTAGCAATTTTTGAGACCACATTGCCTAGTACGAAAGCACTAGGGCTACACAAAATACAGATGCCTAACAACAGACTTGGAGTTACCCATCATATAGTCCAGGCTACAATAATAAGAGACTCTAGCTTAGTATTTAGTGACTATTCTCAAAAGCAGTTACTACTCCTAGATACAGCGACTTCCTGCTGACCCAGGTACCAGAAACACCACCAACAGCCACAAAAGGATGTCAAATTATCCTGTAAGACAGATCCATAATGGAGCATCCAGTCTCAGTGTGAGTAGCACCACAAACCATTCCTGGAAGTGTACCTTTTCCAGCTCCACCTAAACCATCAAGGACTGTCAAGCAAAGATTTTTCACAGCTAGCTTTGTTCTTATCCCTGCCAGGCTAACCAAGGAGAAAACATGTGACATGCTCCCAAACAGAAGTATCACAAACAAAACATTTGTATCTCTCCATACATTGATAGGGTTTGTAGAGACAATCTCTCACAGAGGGCCTTTGTTTATGGAAACTGGGAAAACAGACATCAGAAGGACCAAGATTCCTGTGATGTACTGGGACAATCTTTAGAAGAAGCAGTGCAGCTTGCTCACATATTCAGGCCAGAGTGAGTATTCAGGGTAGAGAAAGTCTGACTCATGCTGAAGCAAAAGTTGTAACAAAACCAGTGAAGAGACACCAACTTCAGCACATGGAGGAACATATTGCATCTGTGAGCACTAATAAAAACCACAGATTTCCTAATAACAGGAAGCCTAGTGCTTACAATGTCTTATTAGCTGAATAGGATTCTGAGAGGAAACAAAAGTGCTAACTTCTGACACTATTTTTCAGTTAGACGAAAATTGCCAGTACTGAACTTCTCCTCTAATCCTTTGGAGACCTCAGTGCTTCCTGCCTCAGGAAAAATTATCCCTTCACAGGTCCCCCTGACCATTAATTACTCATCAGAAGACAAGATAACCTTCAAACTAGCACATAACATACAGAAATAGATTATTTTAATTGGTTTCTAGGTAACCACAGCATACATGCTCTGTACTCTTCTGCTTTTTGCTTTTCATAGAACATCAAGTTGAAAGTATCCCTGAATATCTTTTGGTCCAAAACTTTCTTGACAAAAACACAGGCTAGGCAACATGGGCCAGAAGCCCATTCAGATAACTCTTAGAAGTCACCAGTGCTGAAGTATCCACCACTGTCCTGCGGAAATTACTCTAATTGCTGATTTTTCTCATTGTGAAAACTTTTCCTCCTATGGCCAATTGGAATCTCACCAGGAGTACTTTGTACCCTTTTTCATCTTTTCCATGTTTCATTGTAGAAAGGGAGTCTTCATCTTCTTCATAGTCACACTTTAAATACTGGAGTAGTTCTACCCTAAGCCTTCTTTCCTCAAGGATGAACAAACCTGGCCCTCTCAGCTGCTCCTCATATAACGGGTTCCTCTTTCCTTTGATCTTCATTTGCTGTGCTTCTCCAGACCCTCTCCAGCCCACTCATAATTTTCTTCTTAGAATCACAGAATCATGTCAGTTGGAAAAGACCTTTAAGATCATCAATTCCAACTACTACCTAACACTGTGAAGTCCATAAACAACCATGACCCTAAGTGCCATGTCTACACATATTTTAAATGCCTCCAGAGATTAGGCATTTAACAATTATAGTCAAATTATTATTTAATTAATATTAAATTATTTAATTTCATTGTTACAGTCTGTTCCAATGTTTGAGAACCCTTCTGCTGGCAAAATTTTTCATAATATCCAAGCTAAACCTCCACTGGTACAACTTGAGGCCATTTCCTCTCACCCTGTCCCTTGTCACCTGAGAGAAGAGACCGACACCCACCTGGCTAAAACCTCCTTTTGGGCAATTGTAGACAGGTAAGGTCACCTCTGAGCTTCCTTTTCTTCAGGCTAAACACTCCCAGTTCCCTCAGCCACTCCTAATCACACTTGTGCTCCAGACCCTTCACCAGCTCCCTTGCCATTCTCTGGATATGCTCCAGCCCCTCAACATCCTCCCTCAACTGAAGGGCACAGAACTGGGCACAGCACTCAAGGTGTGGCCCAGTACAGGGGGACAATCCCTGCCCTGGTCCTGCTGGCCACAGTATTGCTGTCACAGGCCAGACGCCACTGGCCTTCTTGGCCACCTGGGCATTTGATGGCTCATGTTTAGCCAGCTGTCAATCAGCACCCCCACATCCTTTTCAGCTGGATCACTTTTCATCCCCTAGCCTGTTCCACTACCTGGGGTTGTTGTCACCCAAGAGCAGGATCCTCACACAAATGGCCTCAGCACTGCCCAAAATCTCTGCACAGTTCTCCTACTCTCAAGCAGATCAGCACTATTCTTATGTTCCATCGCATTTGCTGCTGGCAAAATACACAAAGCCTTGAACATCTTCTGGGCTTAACATACTGACTCCATTTGTCATTAATGACACATCTCAAAATGTAGTTGTTCTCAACAAATTCAGGAAAAATCACACCCTTCCTTCTCATCCAAATTGTGAAATGAAGGAATTTTCCCTGATTTGCCCAAATTGGTTTTGTTTTTTCTTTTTTTTTTTTCTTTAACTAACCATCAGTCCTAAAACATTACATTTAGCTGACAAGCTCTATCAGGCTTTCTGCTGATCTACATGCAATGTCAGCTTGCTTTTTCTCCCTCTGTCATTTTTCTTGTCTGTAATATAAAACATGAACAAGGTCTAAGAGAGACTTGACAAGATCTTTATTTACAGCGTAGGTAATATAAGATTGGTATGCAGCCATCAGAGAAATGTACTCTGAATATTAATTTGATATTGCTAAAAAACAATATATTGGTACAGCAGCTTACATATTAACCTCAAAAATCCATGCAATGAACTTGTCAACATTTATAACTCTAAATTAACTGTCATAATAACTATAAATACAATCAATCCTATTTCTGGGTTTCCGGCAGCATTCAAGACATCAGTCAACAAACTGCAGTAGCCTGGTGCAGCCTGATCTACCACTAGCTGGGCTGTAGCTCACAATAAGTAAAGCACGCCTCTTTTGACAGAGTTTCCATCAATATTTCTAGCCTTTCTTGAGTACTTCTTCAGGTACCTTGAAAAATGTCTGGTCTGAATCTAATGTAGATTGTTATGTAGGATAAAGAACAAGCAAGGAAAGAAAACCTCTTCTTACACACTTGCATGGGCTTTCCCATCTTACTGCTAGCCCAAAGCATAGACAGCTGGTAATATTTACTGTCACACTGGTCAAGAATATATTTCCACTCTAATGTTGCACAGAGGTGAATAAGAAGGTAAGAGGATGGGGAACGCTTATCTGCTGTCCTATTATGACCATGCTGGAAGTACAGTTTCATTTTAAATGAGGCTTATGCTTTCACAGCTTAAATTTGAATACAGAATTCAGTTGTTTCCACCACAAAGCACAGGCAGGCCCTAGAATACAGTTTTACCCTTGGGAAGAATGTTAGGCCTGTTTAAGCTGTCATTATAGAGCACATAGGCAATCCTATCCCATCACTAGAAAGTGATCATTCTGCTGCTTGTCCCAAATATCCAAGGAGCCACTGGGAGGCAGAGCCCAGGTTCCCCTTCTTTCACAGCCTGGGCAATTAGTTCTCTTTGTTAACAGCAAGATGAACACATCAATACAGAACATGGAATCTAAACCTTCTGTTAAGGACCTCTCTATGCACCTCTCCCAGATTATGTGTCTGTACTTGCAGCATCCTAGAAAAGCTGCAAAGCCTTTCTTGGCTAATTCACTTATTGAAAACACTAGCTGAAAAGCGATTGGACATCACACACCTGGAAAGAACATTGCAGATAATATGGGCAGTCTTGGAAAATCTGTGTACAATTCTCACTGAAAGCCATTAAGCCATTACTTAGTACCTGGCATCAGTGTGCCATCCAAATAATGCAGATTTTTGTGGCACTTCACAGGGTCATGAGACCAGCTGAACAAACAGCAGCATGGTGATTTACATCTACTTTTGTCTATTCAGCACAGGCTCACCAGCCCTTCCCTTGCCAGTCAATTAACAGTACACAAACTCATGCCTTCTGTTTAAAAGGACATTCTGAGACAGACCAATGATTCAGCTTTAGTCCTTCAGAATATATTCTAAAGTATTCAATAACACTTTATATCCTTATATAGTCAGTAATAGCATGCAGTGCCTACCTTCCTGTGTTCCAGAACCTGAGGTAATCAGGTTGCAACAACTCTGCAACTCTGTCTTGCATGTCATCCCATTTCCAAATGGACTTGGCTTAGTATGACATGATGCAATTTTAAGAAAATGCATGTTAACTGGCATTGATTAAATCACACATACACCTACCTTCCTTGTGTCAGACATTTCCTTGATCTTTCCAACATACATATGAAGTTGGGTCATCCTTTTTCCTTTTCAACATTTAACTGTGGAAGTAATACCAGTTTTCTTCTGGACTTCTCACAGTATTCAAATAACATACAATGAAAACAAAATCTTACTTTTTCAGATTTCCTTGGGAAGCAATTTTGAGATCTTGAAAAAGCTCTAGTTAGAGTTCCATCTTAGAATGGAAATATTTCACCAGTTTTATGCATTGTGACTGTACCATTTGTTCTAGTAAAAGTACCTATCAAATGTATTCTTTCCTGTGCAGAACACTCCAAGCTCAAATGTCATTGAAGCAACTAGGTGTAACTATTTGCCTACTTGGTAATTCTTCATGTCTCCCTTTGTGTCTGAGTTGAGTTTTCCTTTCTATGCTAGCTTTCCCCATTTTGCTCATATATCCACATAATTCACTCTAATTTATTGTTGGAAAAATATTGCTTGATTGGAAGTTTTTTCTCAATACTTAAAGAACACACATATAATTTTAAAAAATAAGGGTGAATGGTGATCAGGCAAGAAATGTGAATCTCACATGAAGAGAAGTATGTTATCTTTCCTGAGATAAAATATTTGCTGAACTGCTTTTAATTATTGCTTTTACAGTTCTACCAGTATGTAGATAGTTTGCCACTCTGAAATGCATACATATTACCTCACTTCCACATCTAAGAAGAAATGCTTTTATTAAAAGAAAACAAAACATACACACAAAAATGCCCTCCCATGCACACCATCTGCTCATTTCTGATCTGTCCTTCAACTTTTATCCCCATAGTGCACAGGATGGGCTGGGAACCTCAGGTCTGGATCGCTAGCTGAAAGAATAAAGTCTGAAGCACTTCAGGCATTAGTGTACCATCTTTTGGCTGTGGGTACAGACCATCAAGCTGAACATTTGGGAGCTCTAGAGGAGATTATGCTGCATGCACAGCCAGAGTCACACAGGCTGCAACGAGGTCTTGATGAGCTCGCAAAACTGATTTTAATTGCACTATTTCTCATTTATGTCCCAGCTCACTTTTTTTACTTCACAGCTCAAGGGCAGAGCCTGAGATTTCACACTCAGTACAGAAGACATTAGCAGAAAATCTCATCATGTCCAGAACTTTTTAATGACATTGGGGCTTTTGGAAAAAACTCAGTGATTGATACCTCCAGTTTCTAAGTTCAAGCATCCAGCTCTGATAGATCAAACCATCAAGATTTTTCAATTTGATACTGATAAACCTCTGCAGTCCCTTGGCTTTCTGCTGTCTTTTGAGAAATGAATGTTTCTGAAAACACAAATCCACATCTATATTCTTTTTCTCTGCCTGCCTTACCTGCTAAGATCAGCTTTCCACCAAGGACAAAGGTACAGTTTGTACAGTGAACTCTTTTTTCTGTGTTAAATATTTCTGTTCAGTGGCGATGTGAGACAAGATGCCTTTGGGTGTTGCCCTACTGCACTCTGGTAGATTCACAGTCTCTGCAGTCCCAGCGATTCATTCTTTTTTGTTTGTTTTTTTTAAGTTTTTTTTCCTTTTAAATTGAGGAAAATATTCCTGGGGAAAACCACGGCCTTGCAAGTGTGGCATCCAGAGCAAAACACACAGTAATAAATCCAGAATACCCTCCTACAACTCTGGCAATGGCTAAATCACTGAACACTTCAAGATGGAAGGGATCTCTGGGGACCTTTAACAAAAGCCTTCTCTAAGCAAGGCTAGCTAAAAAGTTAAGTCAGGCTGTTTAGAGTCTTGCCCACTCATGTTTTGGAAATCTCCAAGCATAGGAATACCACAACCTCTCCTTTTATAATTATTTTATAAGTGAAAGCACGAGAAACATAAAAGCTTACAGAGGGTGCTTGCTCATCGAAAATAACTGGAGGACAAAGCCTCTTCCTCATCCAGATGTCTGGTATTCTCCAGCATCCCCCCCCCTTACATCCCTGACCAAAACATAGAATCATAGCAAGATGCTCAATAATGTCTTGAAATGTTTATATCTGCCCACTTTCTATCATGCGCATTTGTATTTGCACATCCTTGACTCCCTTTGGAAAAGCACAGTGAAGTTCTGTTTTGAAATTACAACAAACTGGTTAACTCTTCGTCTTGGTTTATTTCCAAAGGTCTTCACCCTTCTGTTGCAGGACATCTTGTGTTGCTACTATCATGCCCCACCCTTTGTTTCCCCCCTCTAATTTAGTGACATTACTTGTTTTTATTCTAGACAAACAGCTGTCATTCTCAAGAAACTGCTATCATCCAGTGCACTCCCCAGCTCTGCCACTGTAATTTTTATCACTTTATGCTTTGTAGATAAATTAAGGACTTCAAAGAGAAGATCTAGGAGAGAGTCTTTTCAGCTTTCTCTCCTATTTCTGTCAGACCTGGTTTGATGGTGACATAGACATTGTGCCATCCCTAAAACATAATAAATAGCAGCACACAATGAACTGCATCATGTGGCTCATAGATTCAGTTAACTACTTATCTACTTAATGCCTCAAAGGCAGCGCGTATTTGGGAACTGACAAAATGGCTTAGCCCGGCAAGACAACTTCTCACATGTTCTCTAGGCTCCTGGTTTCTCTGCAGCCTTTTTCTTTCATCTTTGCATTAGATACTTTTAGTCAAATAACACAGTCAAATAAAATCTACCTGACTTCAATTTTATTTTTAAATATTAGCAGAAGGGTCAGATTTTCTTCCCATTTTAAGATTCACTGCACCCTAGAAAGATAAAGAAAATTTATTTATTTTACTTCATTCTGTTTAAATAAAAAGGAGAAATTCTTAGCAAATAGCACCATGGCTTGGGATTGCTTTTTTGGGTTTTTTCCATTATAGCACAGACCTATTAGGCATGAGCTCAAAACCAAATATCATACCTAACACTGAAGAACTAATCCTAAAAAAACCAGACAACTCTTATACATGTCTCTATCTGAAATTTGCTGAAGGCTTACTTCACGAAAATTAATTCTGTGTCTCTGTGGGTTTCCGAAAGTTCTCGTCATTTCATGGTCCACAGAATAATGCTTTTGTGCATTACCAAAGTCTCATTCCCTGGAACTTTACTGAGTAGAAATACTACATTTTCTTCTGTGGTTTCCAAGAGGAATGTCTGAACAAAAAGTCAATCCCACTTTGCTCCATAGTGATCATGAAGGAAACTCTTACAACTCACTTCAGGTCTTCCATCATATTGATGCTATTTCTTTCCCCTGCTTAGGTGGGAGTCTAAGAAAGGACTAAACTTTAGAAGTTCTAGAGAGGCAGTAGCAGGCAGATACCTTCCTACCTTCCACCCGTCACGTATGTCTTCTTTCTGCTGCAAAGCAGGCCCAGCTACTAGAGCTAAGCAAACAATTTCCAACACAGATACAGTCAAACTTAATATAAGGAAATGGGCTCTGTATGAGGGGCCATCCAGGAACCTTGCAATGGATGTGGGAAGAGTTGATCATGGCCAACCACTCCTCCCATCCTTTTGGCATTCAGTCTTCTGCAAAGCCTGCTTTGCAGCCAGGTGTAACCCATGCACAGGTTGACCTCAGGTCTCACAGTACAGAAGGCCTGCTGATAAGGGATGTGGCCAAAGCAAAACTGGCTTCTTGAATTTGGTCACCAGCAATCAGAGCTCACAGAGTGGAGAGAGAGCTCTGTCAAAGCAGAAGAGTTTTCTATCCCAAGTCATTCATGTCCACGTATTTTCCTTCTGCTACTCTCATTTCTCCTTTATTGTACCTTCCAAGGGCATGACAGAAGGCTGTGCAGACTTTGCTACGTAAGTAATGACAGAACAGCCTTCAGCCCCTCTGAATGGAGAACGGGGTGTCATGCTGCTTTTGGTGTTGAATAGTGCTGAAGCCAGTGTGACTCATCAGTCCCGAAGTTAAACATCCTGATAGTAAGGTGAAGATGTGTCAGAGTAGGCAAAGGACCTAATAAAGGAACAAACAAGGGATGCTACTGATGACTTACCTGAAGATGCTGAGCTGACACAGCTGGCCTGGAGACATCTGACAGACAGTCAATCATCCCAGTCCCATTTCTAATGGCAGAGGTTTTTAATACACCTCTTCTAGGAGTGTGTATGGAAAATTTTGCTAACTTTAATACATTTGCTTCAATGTAATTGCTTTACTATAATTGCTTCAATATGTTTCAAAAATAGTGCACTATACTATATTAGTAGTTATAGCTACCTGAGCTGTGTGTAAGTAATTCTGATTAAGATGTCTTAGTTTAATGAGTATCAAATCACTTCTATTTATATAAATATATCTGGTTTACCATGATTGAATGTGCAAGACATAAATTCAATTTGTATAAGTTGTATAGATCCAATTACACCTATAAAATGCTTTAGACATAAACCACTGACAAAGTCTGGGGCTAAGAGAGTATCCAGCCACACGTAGACTCCTCCCTGAGACGGAGTTTAAAAAACAATGCAGAGCTTTGTCTTTTTTTTGGGAGGGCTTCTCTAACCAACTTTGTCTTAAACTCCCATTCTGCCCACAACAACCAGGGAGAAAACACAAAGGTTAAAACAAAGGTGACAATGTCTGAGGTCCAAGTCTCAGCATTCAGTCTTCCAGCTGGGCCTGTTTCTCATACACTTATACACGAAGTAAGCTGAGTGGATCACTCAAGCCTATACAAGGCTTAGGGAGTCAGCACTATGGCTTCACCCATTCGTGCACCACTTAGTCTTCTAAACACTTGGGATTTACATCCTAGCTTTGAAATCCTAAATAAATGTAGGCCAGAATGGAGAAGTACCTGTTCTTTTATCAACAGTAGATGGGAGGTTTGATCCAGAGAAAAAAAAATCTTTTCAGAAAATGCCTGTCTTTGGGATGCGCTCATTGAAAAGATGGTTAAGAGCTGATTATGTACTAGAGTTTTGCAGCAAGATTATAGGTGTTCCCTCAGTTGCCAAACAACAGAGCATAAAAGCTCTGTTCTCACTCCTTTCAAAATCAGAAAGAAGATTCCCTGTATTTTTCAAAAGGGTAGAAAATGGTGGGAGCATTGACAGAGGCCATCTGTCACTCTAGATTGCAGCTAGACTGGACCAGGAGTTGAGCAGAGCAGTGCCCATACCACTGTGAGCATAAATGAATGCAGGTATACTTCCACCCCTCTAAAAACCATTCAAAACAGGATAAAGTGACCCAGGTATGACATATACTCTATTTGACTTTATGCTCTTACAGCTTACTGCAGAAACCAAGAGATGAACCAGTGCTGTCACTGGAGGTAGCAGTCAGCACTTTCTGCAAGTTTTCCCAGCACAGGAGACTAATAGGGACTTGTAAAGTGAATTGCTGCTCTATATATATAAAGAAACACACACACACAAGCGGGAGGCAGGCTAATAGTTTTGTAGAAACTCATTTGTTCATTAGCACAGACAAGAATAAACTTCAACACCGTTTTAACGTGCAGGTGGCTGCCAGTCCTCTCCCCAGCTTGTTATCAGGGCAAAATATGTGACACTTTATCTGCCTCCATGTAACAGAGGTCACACGACCCTCTCAAATGAGGCATTTCTCTTCCCCAGCATCTCCTACACTCAAGCACAACAGTGTGCTCAAGTGGCCATCTTTCTAATGGCTTGTTAATGTTAATCTTCACCAGCAAACAAGTACTTACTAGTCAGATCTTCTCTTTCCCACCAACGGACAAGGTCAGCCCAGGTCTTTGAAGGATTTGGGAGTAAAACGTATTTTGTAGCAGCTGAAAAATTTACCCTCCAAAGCTCTATTCTGTGCCTCAGAAAGTGACCAGGAAGAGAGGAGCACAGCATTAGGCACAATGACAAATCCAGTCCTGTGTTGGGAGCTTATTTTGCCAGTCAAAATTGTCTCTTAACCAACCACAGAGAGGATGAAGTCTGCAAGTTTTATGACTGGTAAAAATTATTCGTTATTTCCCTGATCACGTAGGCTGGGAACCTGAGTTTTGGATGAAACCTAGTTTCTCTTTCAAGTTTGGAAAAAAGAAATTATAGCCTGGCATACTCCTTATATTTCTCTGTGGCATGAAGGCAGTGATTCAGTGAACCTAATGACCAAGATTGAAGAGTTGAGCAAGATCAGTTAATTCCCTGGTTAAGCTGTGAGCCCTTGAAGTACTTTTCTCATTAGCCTCCTACTTTGATTTCAGTCTCTCCCACTATGGAAAAACCTGACTTAATTCAAACTAGCATTAATTCAAATTCAAACTATTCTATTTTCTCTTTTTCCACTTTAAATGAGAAAGAAAGTGGTAAGACTAGTAAGGAAAACTTTGCAATCTAATAATAAGATTTTTGTATATCAAGATGTTCAAAGAACACCCCTGCAGTAAGGGTCTTAGTTACCAAAATACAGCAAATCCCTGCAAAAATAATAATAAACCAGATGGTTTATTCATCTACAGGCTTATTTTCTACATCTTTTAAAGTGATTACTTACTACAAAAGCATTACTGTCCAGGGGAATCCTGAGAAGCAGTCAAATTCCAGTTTATATTCAGTTAAAAGTTTCTACAATAGTTTGGAGCACTGTCTTTCTCTGAAAGACCCCTCTTGGCAGGGCTGGATAGGACATTTTTATCTCCTCAGAAAAAAATACCAACTATATTAACTTCTGCATCTTTTGGTTTGGTGTTTTGATTTGTTTGGTTGGGTTTGGATATTCTCTGACTTTTAGCTTGCCTCTTTGGAAGATTATTAATATGACACCACCCTGTGGTATAAACTATGCCACACCATTATTCTTTCTGCTCTCCCACTGACAGAGGGGTAGAGACGATTTCAGCCCTGTTTTCTAGTCATGCACAGGTAAAATGGAGCAGGCCATGAGCACTAGCTTTCTAACAGTATCCTGGCTACTTTTCATATCCTGTTTGTTCCCACTCCTCATTTTCTTTGTTCTTTCCTATATTGCCCATCTGCATGGTCAGCATTGGTGGCTAAAGAAATGCAAACTGGTCTTCTGATCAATGCCTCTTGGGATAGTAAAGGTCATCACCTCTGTGCCTGTGGGTGCTCATTTCAGTTCATCAATCTTTCCTTATTATTTCCTTATTCTTTCTTTCTGCTTTTTACACGACAAGTATCTTATAAACTTACCATGACACCATGACACATAAAAGTCTGACAATTTTATGATCTACAGAGGCCTTGTTCTGAACAGTTTTACTTCCACCAGCAAGTACTTACTAAGAACATCAAGGAATTATGCTTGCTATTACCTTCCTGTCTAGGAGTAGGAGTATTCCAGCCACGGAGCCAGGAAATATTTCCACTCTCCTCATAATCAGCTAGCCATGCACCTGGTGCCGACTTCACTCACGGAAACAGCTGTGGTAGGAGCCAAGCTGGGTCCTTGATTTCACCTCATGATGACTTACCAAACTTCACTAATTAACCCTGGACCTGTATACTGGACACTCAGAAGTCTTGGGGATGACATGCCAAATTAAACCACAGAACACTGAAACCATTCCAGAAGAATAGCTGTCTACCAGAGGAAAAAAAACAAAACACCACCTCCACCCTCCCTCAAAGCCCTAAAACACTTCTTAAACATGTTTTGCAAAAACATGCAATACCAGATGCATCATATGGCAGAACTCAGGCTAGCTCTACAATCAGAGTGAGAGAATTCCCACTAACAGGGCCCTTAATGACATATTTGGAAGTCATTCCTCATTTTAGCAGTGATCTCATCATAGATTCATGCTTCTGTTTGCCCCATAATCCATCTTATCATAAACGAAGGGGCCAGGAGGAGGAAATTTAGCATAACTTGAATAGACCAGGTGAAAATGCATCATCCAAACTGCACAGTGAGAAAAAATAAATGTATCTGAAGGGAAAAAAAATCAATGACAAACAAACAACAGGGGGAAAAAAAGGGAATTTGGCAGTTCCCAAAGAACAAGTTAATTATTACTAATGAAGTAATTAACACTTTTTTGAAACCTCTGAAAAAATGAAATTGGCTATGCAAGTTCTAATTAATACTGTAATAATTTATCACAACGTAAAATGAGAAATCTTTGCTCCTCATTAAAGCAATAACTCAGTAGAATTTTATCAGGAAAAAACAACCATGGGAAATAGGGCTGGAAAAATCCCAAAGAAACCAAACACTCCATTCTCCTACCATGACTAGAAAGCTGTTTCTGCATCATTTTATCAGAATAATTTTTATTTTTTTTTTAACAGTTATTTCTTCAGAGGAAGAAATTCTACTACAGCCCACCCCTAAGAAGGAACACAGATTTTTCTCTACCAGGTATCTGAATTCTGTCCACCTTTCCCCTCTCCACATCAGTATAAACTTTGCCATCATGTGCATGGAGAACTTCCTTATTCCTTCAGCAGTAAATATGGAGATGTTTCAAGCCTGACTGTGTGCCATAGTGGGTAGTTCAACCTGACCCTGCTTAAGCAGGGATGTTGAAGATCTCAAGAGGTCTCTTTCAGTTCCTGACATTCTGTGCTTCAATAAAAGAATAGGAAAGACCAAACCAGCAGGCACTATCCGTCAGGTAAGGATTTTTGGTCCAAGACAGACTGCTTTTCTGGGATGGAAAGAAGCTACCTGAAGACCTCATTAGTTCACATTCTCTGGCAGTCATGACAAATTTTGTCAAACAGATCTGTCTCTATGTATCATAGACAGCTCATTCAGGAATCTGCCTCAATGCAAGATATTGTGATGATATGGAGCAAAAACTGAGCTCTAAAATGCAACCATCATCTCTGTGTCCACTTGGTGCAGCAAGGGACTCTGCTGTCACTGCTGCGACACCTCACCCCACAAAATGAGTACAGCACATGGCCTGATGACAACTGTGCTCACAGTTGAAAAGGCAAGAGCAACTGAAGGACAAAGGAAGATTCATAAAGCTTTTTCCTGAGTGCTAAGGAAATTCTGGGCTGTTGGTTGAATCACAAATAACAGCTTGCTGTTTGCTGTGTGCTCACAAAAACAACAAAAGCTTCCAAGGCATCCATTCTTTAAGTTGTTTTCCCAGCTTCAGGCACACTTTAGGACTTAGATCAGTTACCATGAAAAAGTAAAAAGCACAACAACAGCAATATTCCCTGTAGTGTATTTTTCTCTCACCACAATGAATTCTGAGCAAGATGGTTGTCTAAATATCAAAAAGGGATTTTAATTTTCTGCATGTGCAAAATATTATTCAGGATGACACATAAAAAGCTGTGGATCAGAATAACTGGTATACAAGGAAGCCATTAAAAGGTGGATACTTATGTTTCCTCAAATCTCCTATCCTCTTCAGGATCCCATTCACTCCCCCTGAGCATCAAATCTAAACGCTGGGTTTTTTTCCCTTGCACTCCAGTTATTGAACTAACTCTTTATCCAATCAAGGCATCCTATCAAATGTGGTTAGTACATGCTAAGAAAAAGAAACTCATCATTATCCTCTGAAACTATTCAGACAAGGGCAATAGGTAAAAGAATGCTGCCAGTAATTTCATCTGCTAGAACTCATATCCACAGGCAAAATATTAAGGAAAAAGCTGGGACTTCTCTGCTTCAAAACAATCAGAAGCCATGTGTATTTGTTCCCCACAGAAATTAATTTTTCACTGTGACACAGGACATTGTGGCCTGCAGAACAATGTGTCATTAATGGGATTTTCTCTCAAGGAGAATACGAAATTGAAAGGCACAGCCAACACAGTTTACCTGAGACCCTCCAACAGTTTGATGACAATTATGGATGACAGACTGTGGCTGTTTTATAGGCAAAAACTATCAATGCTTACACCACAGAAGCATGCTAGCATCTTGAACTAAGTTTTTGTGTAACTTCTCCAAAGAACGCAGGGAAATGGCAAATTCAGTTCCACGGAATCAGCTGTCAAGTCTAACTCCTTGAAATCAATTTACACTGAAATATTTGTGTTTTCGCTATCAGAATGATTACCATCCTGGTAAACCCTGTCTAATATACCTTGGCTACAGGTGCAAGGCAAATTGTTGCAAGGCAAAATTACTTTTTCTAGAGGAAGGCAAGAGAAAAAAGCCAGTTCTATAACCTGAACAAAATACACAGCTCCTGGGAAAAGAAAAAAATAAAACAAAGAAACAAACACCCCCGCCCAACAAAACAAAAATGAAACACAGCAGTGTTTCAAAAGTACTCGTGCATTATACTTGTAGACAGAATTTTCAATTTCATGTCAGAAGAATTCTTACTGCCATCTCAGGCAACTAAAGACCCAAGGTTTGACATATTCCAAGGCCCATCTTTATCCTGACAGTCTTGCAGATATCTTGTGCTAAAATTGTTATACTGAGTTTGATAATAGAGGAAGTCTAAATTCCCAGCCTATGAAAATTTTTAATGGCTTAAGTCATGATTTAACCTACTGGAAAGTTTCTTGGAGTTTCATGGACACCAACATGGTATTTGTACATAGTCATGTGTTTCATTTTACCAAATGACAGAGGAAAGGTACAATTGCCCAGTTTCTGCTCTTCCATAAAGACCTGCCCACTTCAGCCTCAACCACATGCCCATCTCTTGTCAGCATTAGAGCATTTTTCTCCATTTTTTCTAATTAATGCTATTTCTTCAGTTTAGTTTAAAAACCAAGTAAAGACAACAATAATAATAATAATAATGGCAATTATATTTTGGAATTACCAAGAGGGGGCTGTCCCTTTCATCTGAAAGCAAAAACGACAGAGAAAGCAAATCTGTTTTCTTTGATGCTTTTCTTTAAGAACCTTCTTTAAGATCAAATATGTGCGGCAGTGACCTGGGTTCCCATCTCAAGCCACACACATCAACTTGTATAAAATCAAGCCATCATACCTGAGTAAACTGGAGAAAGAACAAGCAAGTGAGTCACAATCTTATTCCAAATGCATTGTTATTTTGTTGCAAATTTAGTAATATCCCTCTATCTTCTTTAATACCTGGGTTGCTGTTGTTCATTCTTCACATTGCCAGCAGATCATAGGCAGATGACTGGCAAGTGATGGAGCTTTCAGAACTCATCCTGCTTCTTCTTTCTTACATCAGAAAAATAATCATTTATTTAGGCAAGACAGCATTTTCTACATCTCCTTTACTGATTTAGTGAATATTTAGAAACAGCTTTGCAGAAAGAGAAAGGTTTATGTCAAGTAGACAAATAAATTCCACTCATTTATGAAGTAAATGAGTAGTAAGTAAGTAGTGTATAGCAAGAAAACTATACAGAGTCTGTGCTCTTGATTGATCAGATTCAATTACTGCCCAGGATCAGAGCTATTGCTTTCAAGAGTCCCATTTCCTACAAGTGCTTTTCAAGAGACTTGGTGAGTCTGTTTCAACAGCACAGCGGTGTACCCTATGTCTTTCATAAGTCCTCTTAGAGTACCGGAGACAATGTGGATTTTGCCACTGAGAATGTGATTTCCACTTTTGATTACGCAACCATCTTCAATAACAACCTCTTGAATACTTGAAATGTGCCCTGGGAATCACGCACCTCATTAGAATTCCTTTAGGTGTGCAGTCATAAAAGATGTCTTTGCATTTCCCCATTCCAATTTAAATTCCACAAAATCAGCTGAAAGATCAAGTGAAGGGAAGACGCGCAAGACACAAAGCCCTCAGGCAGTAGTGGATCTTCAGGCAACATCCAGCAGGCTGGTGGAACACCTGCAAGTAATGCTGTGAACACTAGAATGCTCCAAAGGACGTTCAAGGATAGGATGGACAAGCTCACAGCAGATAATTCCACTGAGAATCATTAAATACAGAAAAACTACCTATATTCAGAAAGCCACTGGACTAAAAGTAGAGAATGAGAGGGACAGGAAAATATTAGGGGAAATTATTATTTTGCCTTGTACTATTTTCATAAAAACCATTGCTTTGGCCAGTACAGGAGACAGGATGCTGAAGTATAACAGACCACTGGTTTAATACAGTGTAGACCTGCCCTCCTACACACTCTTCTGGAGTACTGGATCCCAGAACAGTGAAAAGGCCCTACAGCAAGCAGATGATGTGAGACTCTGGTGAAGCAAACAGTGTGAGCTGCCCACACCACACATAGGATCATAAAGGTCTGTGTTTCTCCGCTCAGCCTTTTCAAAACTTTAAAAAACCTACACATTAACCTCAGTGGTACAGGATGTAGGCAGAAAACTGCCTACCTCTTTGCAGAAAAGGACAGCCAAAGCCAGCATCTAAATGACGGTAGGCAACAGCTTTTTGGTAAGATTTTCTAAATATTATGTATCCTAATTACACAAATGGACAGCCAACGAGTTGCAAATTCCCCAGTAAAGCCTGCCTAGAACAAGATCTTTTAATTCTACCTTTGAAGTGAGTGATTTACAGGAAATGAGCTAGAGATTCAGTGCTGACTGCAATCAAGACCCTTATCTTTACAATGAGCATGATTTATAGCAATTTTATGCTAATAGCTCTCACCCATCATTATCACAAGAGAGAATATATGTCAAAACTCTTTATTCACCCTAAATCACACATCAGCCAGGCTTCCCATTCAAAGTGTCTGATTGGGACCTACAGAAGCAGAAGGCACAGTGTGCTGCACACAATGACTTTCACAGCCTTTTAAGCTCTCCTCTTACTTTGGACAGCTTATAAAATGGCAGAACATTGTTTTGAATGACAAATACAGTTCAATACAAGCTGCAGGTTTGGGGGTGGACATCCAGTTTTAGAAAACTTATGAATATCAAATTTTTGTCCTTCTTTAAATATCATATCTAATTAATTTTTTTTTTACATAAACACTCCCTTGCACCCAAACAAAGAACACTTCTGACTATCAGGTCTGTACAGAGGTAACGTGCATGGATTTGAAAACCATAGCTATTGCAGGCTGAACAGTGTTATGGGTAGATCCCCACTATACTCATGCAGTTGCTGCTTTTCCAACACATCCACTGTTGGAGGCAACACTGAGCTAGATGGTCCTTACGTTTAATCTGACAGTCCTGCCTGTTAATGTGCCTCTGAACTGACTGTATTGAAACAGATTGCACACAGCTCTTCTGGTGTCCCCACTTTTCAAAAGGCAAGATTAAACTTACTGCATGAGGGAGTACAATAGGAATTAAATCTTAAGGGAGTTTCAGGAATTGTAGGTGCAAAGCAACTCCTAGGAACTAGCAGGAGCTAGGGCACTGAAACAGAATTTTCTTTGTTAAGATTTGTCTGCCCAGTGCTTATTCTAGCTGGATTTGAAGTGAAGAGCTTACATGATTGGAACTGTGTTGTTTTCAGCGAGCCAGCCCAATCCCGCTGCATACTGAGCAGCACTGAGTGCCACAAGGTGGTATCTTTCTTGCTCAGCACTTTTTCACTTCCTATCAGGATCCCCTCTGTGTTCATCCTGGATCTATTTATAACAAATGCTTTCCTATAGGCCTGCTATGCCAAATACCAAAAATTGCTCCCACTCACTGCAAGGCAGAAATTCTATTCCTGTGTAATTTATTCTGTCTTTATAGTTCTAACCTAGAGTACAGTGAAGATTCAAACCATTTGCAACCTTTCATCATTTTCAGTTATGTGTATACTGCAGCAGACTTCTCCCACATAGATTAGTCAGCTCACATCACCAATAAGTAAGTGCGTGTAAGGGGGACACAGAAGCTTCTGCTTTTGAAAGACATATGTAAAAGCTGAGTTCTTACATTTTGTGAACTAGCCTGCATCTCTGTGAAGTCATATCAATGGAGAATATGCCCTGGTGATTAGAGACCTGCAATCTATTTTGGTACATATAAGGAGAAGTGCAGGATGGGTAACCTACATGCACAGTGAAAGTCAAAATTGTAGCTCATCCTCAGAAAAAAAAACCTGGTTTCAGATGTGTCCTTGTTGTATAAAACTTTAGACTGGTTTAGGCTGTAATAATCAGTGTTTGATCAAATATACATCCTTCCTGGGATAGCCTTTCTGATCATTTGTTATCAGTAAAAATATTGGTATCTTTTTTATTATCCTCCACTTTATTATTTTTAATCCTTTCCAACTAGATTGTGTATGCTGCTTGCATGTATTCTCCTCCTCAGCATTCTAAGTTTCTACGTGAGACTTGGGCCTTCTCTCAAATTCACAGCTGGGAACAAGATCCTATGCTCATCTGCGTGTCTACACTAAAACCATACCAAAATGAACAACAGCCCAAGATGAGTTTCTCTGTGGGAGCTTCTCTATGTGACATCTCCCTCACTGAGGATGCCTGGTTGACTCCAAACTCCATGATGTGGATCACCTGTGCAAAGAGCCTTTTCCATGACTGCTTAGACACATTCCGGGTATCAGTTTGGTCAGTGTTGTACAGGTAAGACCTCTCATATGGTATATACATGAGTGTAAAGGTAAAAGTGATCATACACATATACTTCCTTTTGGTACTCTTGTAAAAACAACAGTTTGCCAAGAGAAGCTGTGGGTGTTCCATCATTAGAAGTGTTCAAAGTCATGCTCGAAGGGGCTTGAAGCAACCTGATCTAGAAGCAGGCAGAAACATTGAAACTAGATGACCTTTGAAGTTCCCTTCAAATCCAAAACATTCCATAATTCTAACAACTTGACAAAGGATTGCCAATACTGATGATTCAAGCCCCCCCGGCCCAAATCAGATCGAAGCTATCTTCCTCAGGACATCAAGGCACAGTGAAAACCAAACATCACAAACAGGAAAACAGATACTAGAATGAGCATCCCCATCCCAACGTTATCTCAGATACCCACCCCCAAGGTACTGCCCCCACTCACTGAGTACAGTGTATGACTAAAGTCACTCAAGCTCCATCTAAACATAAAGAAGCAGTATAAAAATTAGTTTAAAATACAGAAATGTTGAGGGGAAGACTTCTGGGATCTGTCAGTAGGCTGGACCTGTCTTCTCCCCATACAGGACCACCTACCGGGTTAGAAAAGTACTCTGTGCCTGCTGAATTATTATCTCAAAGGGGTTTAGAGCTTGTTAGTGTATTGCTTTGAACTAGTATATTACTTTGAATATACTTTCATAGCCATATATCATCCACAATTCTCAGGCCTTAACCTGTCCCAGTTTCATTAATAAAGAGAGTTACTCTGGTCAGGATGGCAAAGTCACCCAGTTCACATATTATTCAGCTTTACCTTTAAGCTTTAATTCACTCTTCTGTGAAAAACAGTAAATACCTTTCCACGCTTTGGAAAATGCCTTACTGCCTAGCAGTTCTAAAGAAGCAGGATCCATTGTTAATACCAAAAAGGTGTTCCAGTGCATGCAGAAGGAATTAGGAGGCTACTACCTCTATGGCTGACAACAGTGTAACAAATCTAGCTGCTTTCGAAAGAAATGGTTCATTTTGCTGCTACTTATCAAAAGAGCAGAAAAACAGTGGCTACTTAGCCCCAGGAGGACAGACAGACTTCAGACATTGTAATTACAGGGTATCATGAGCTCCCCCAAAATGAAAATGAAAATCCAAATGCCTCTGTGAGCTAATGAGTCCCTAAGCCTCAATTCCAACTAGCAGCTGCTTATCACAATTTAAAATCTGCTATGCAAAAGAACTCAGACTCACAGCTGCATCTGAAGCAATACTGGAGACAGAGAACTGATGCAAACAAAGATGGGACATGACCTAGAAGCGTAGCTGGAAAAATGTGTGACTTCACACTCTTCAAATGGGCCAAACACCAAATGTTTAAAATGAGGGGTGAACAAAGTTTTCTGCTGCCAAGAATAAATGCCAGTGGCTGCATGAAACAAGGCCTAAGGACTGTCTTATAAAGAGAGTTAGCAACTGAAGACTGGAGCCTGCATCTCCCTACAAGTCTCAACATGTCGTGTCACTGATGGTCTGGCTAGCTGTCAATAGTTCTGCACACATTTTCAGCCCTCTGTCATGCAGAGATCACAATCTAGGCCATGACAACAAAGAAGGAGCAAGTATAAAGGCTCAATAAGTTTTAGTTTCCTCACAATGTACAGAAAACAAAGGAGCCCCAACCTAGTAAAGCAGCAACACATATGCTTGATATTAGCTCATGCTTTTTACTTTACTGACCATTATTTATAGCTTTTCAAGATTAAAGACGCAAATCATTAGCTGGGATCAGAGCAATCCCATTGATCCACATCTTATGCTACACATCCCAATTTTTCAGCTGTAGACAAAGTCATATTTTAACACTGGGTAAAATGTTTTACTGTTAAGGCAAGAATCAATACAACTGTTAAAAGCTGATTTTTTTACCCCTTTTTAGTCTGGCAAGGTTAACAGATAGTGATTTAAAGAGAGATCAAGAGATGGGGAGAGATGGGGAATATGTTTTTAAGCACTTTTTTTAAAACACAGTTTTTGCTTAGACCGTAAACCAAAGTCCCAGTTTCAAACATAATATAAAAGAGAGAACCACTAATAGAGAAACATTTGAATGCTCTTGAGGTAAACTTTTTTGTTGAATATCATGCCTCAACTGCAAATGGAACAATCTGATTAATCCTTGAGTCACTTCCATTCTGTTTCTTCCTTTCGCAAACACTACCAAGGAATTTCCTACAAAATTTAAAAAGAACAGACCAGGTTATCTTGTTTTGTGAACTCAGTACACTGTTTTCCAGTACAGAAAGAAGTCTTCCCACCACCATACACGCAACGTACACACAAGGGCCCACTACATTGGCCACAATCACTGGGAAATCACACCTCCTCCTAATAGATGGCATGAAAAAAAGATTAAATGTCAGTGCTGCTAGAAGTCTCTAACATAGTCCTAAATTAGCACACCTGAAGACCACCATGGGTTTAGACTTTTTTACTAACAGAATGGAAGACAGAATTAAGAAGCACTTTCTGCCTCTTCAGGTTGGAAACCTGAAGTGTTGTTTGACTGGTAGGTATATTCAAAATTCATGTGTCACTTGTAAGTTTATGCCAGTGACTCAGTTCAAGAGAAGTGCAACTGTCACAGATAGTCAGAAAGAAGGACAGCAGATCTTATTTACAGCAGCTTCAGGCAATTACTCAAGGGACCTACTCCCAACACATGCTACAGTACTCTTCTTTTCAGCTCCTGTAAATCCTACTTCTCTTCTTGGGAACATGGCAATCTCAGCTATTTTCCCCCATATCCTCACCTCTCATCCTCATTGTATTGGCCTTGTTTTAAGACCAGCCTCTTGTTCATTCTGACAAGGGAGCCACAACACATAAAAATGGCTCATGCTAGTTATGTCTTCCTTTCAATTAGAATACAAAGCAACGTCCCTGATATACATACCACCATGCAAATTGCCTCTTGAATACTGAATTAAGGCTCAGATTCTTCGTGCTCTGATATGAACAGAGTACTTCTTTGAGAGGACACCCATACTCATAGAAGGTTTTAGTTTGTTCCAAAAAAGACCAGTATTCATCAAATCACAAAGCAGACTGAAGAGCACATGGAGAGAGGTAACGGCACACTGCTAATAAGCAATATATATTGCACAATAATATATAGCAACATATAATGCACTTATAAAGAATCCAACACTTTAGAAGACATAGCACCAATAACATCTTGGTTTATTGGTTAGAGTGTAACACCAATCACAAAACTCATAGATGCTTTGCCAGCACTTCTATCCAAATTCTAGAAGATTAGGGGCATGTCTCCATTCAAGGATATCAACAACTCTGAGGCAGGTAATAACACAAGACCTGTCAGACACCATATTCTGTTATCAGGATATTTCCTCATACCACTCAAAACCTTCCTTAGCTCCATTGTACCTCTCCTAATTCCACTGCCCTACCAAACTTTCACAGGAGCAAGCAAAGGAATAAAAAGAGTAAACCATTGCAATGAACCAATAAAGCTGACTGCTGTTTAGCAAATTTGAAAGCAACTACAGACCTTCTCCTTCTTTTCGAAAACGTTCCACAGCAAAGTAAATTATATCTGCAGTTGTGACCTTCTGCCAGGAAGACAATCCTGATAGGAGCAATCTCAGCTAATATGGGCAGCCAGCAGGTATGGTAAAGAAATATTGCTGATGTCCTCTCCTATTACCTTAAGGGAAGCCATTGCCTCTCACAGGTTCCTTAAAAGGTCAGTAAATATTGCTTCTTTGAGGGAATCTCAGCATTTCCTAGTTAACAGTGGTAGCTGTAGCTATCAGTATGTTTGTAGAAGCTAGCACAAAAAGGCTTCTGGAAAATACTTCTATTGCTTTGTCAAGTCTGGAAGCTGATGTACAATTGATTTGCTGTCAGGTTGGAAGAATGTGCTCCTGGTAGAATATTCTGCAAGGTCTATCCTTTATTTTAATTAATGGTTTGAATGACAACATGGACACTTATCCCATTGTAAAGTGCAAACAAGGTGATGTAAGAAAGCAACAGATGCAAGGCTTGTTAGGAGACAGAATACTTAGCATTACCAGGGAAAAAAACAGAGCAGCTTTGAAGCACAATGGCATTTCCATAGTTCTGTATCTGGAGGAAGGCAAGCAAAAAAAGGCTGCCAAAACCACCAAAACAGAACAAAGTTAATATTATAAGTCTTCTCAAATAATGGAATGAAAGAGATAAAGTGCAAAACCAACAGTGCCTACTAAAAGAGGAATATTCCAGTGCACACATACATGAACACTTTCTGCAAGGAACTCAGTGGCAGTTTTGTTGAAAAGATGAGGACAGATATCTAAATTACTGTCACAGCTAAGGCATGGAATAGACAAGATTACATTTTTCTCTGCCCCTACAATTATTACAAGATCATGAGAGGAAAAATCAATGCAATACCTTTGATTTGAAAATAGCTTATATTCGAGTTTAAAGAGAAGAGCTACAAAATACTTCTCTTCCTCGTCCTGACATAGTATGAGTATACCAGGCAGAAAATCCTCCCACTCTTCCAAGCCACTGTGTTCTGCTGGAAATGTTTAAATGACCTTATAACCTCCACCCTGTTCTTTTTATTAGCGGCTAGAATATTCTGGCCAATGCTGTATTTCATCTTTCTCTAGCAAAGAACTATCACAGGTCCTTTTAATTACTCCATTATCACCTTCTGGGCCAGAGAAGGAGCACATGCTTACTGCAGCTGTAAATGTTCCTCAGAGATCTGCTTGGGGAAACATATTTTTTAGATGTTAAATAAAGAAACGCTAGTCTCTAGTTAAAATGGTATGTGTTACCTTCCGATATCCATTTGAGTTCTGTAATGAACTTGATCAAAATCTTCAGCTGGAATGTTACACAGACAAGTTAATCAAACTGAAGTTGAGATAACAAATAGTTTTTCATGACAAATACATCCTGTCACCAAAATGAGTCCAAATCTCTGCATCCTTTGATACTGCGTTGCTAACTGGTTTGTAGTACAGCCATGTATTTGTGCTTATGCCTACCTGCATAATCACATAGCAGTGGAACCATTTTTTCAGACAGACCATGACAGCGGAAGTCCAGCCTACCTGTGCCATGACACTAAACTGGAATACTAAAGGCCTTACCCCAAAAAGCAGTGACAGCACCACTGCCAGTCCAGCTGGTTTCCTCTCACACATTTGTTGCTGTAGGCACAATTTCAGAAGAAAGTAATGTTGGGCTCGTGCACACATTCTGCCCTCTGGTATAGACCAGATTGAGCTTCTCATAACCTGGAGGCCTGCTGACAATGCACTGGTAGCAAAGAAAAAAGGTCTAACAATTGACTGCCATCCAAGATCAGAGGTCAACAACATGTCAGGAAGGAGAGCTAAAGAAGTAGCTCTGCTTCAGATAGTGGGCTGAGGTGATGGTGGGCAGAGAGAATAAAGCTCTTGGCTCACACCTTCTGTTCCCCAATATCCTTCAGAGGGCCCAGAATATTCTGGAAAACAGACAAGACTTCCCATATCACCTGTGAAAAATTATCCCATGGGCCATAAAATAAGAGAAAAATCTGTAGATGGACAGTCTGTCTCATTTACCTTACTGGCATGTGCTCATGACCAGAGTCAGCTAAAGTCAGACAGGTTTCTGAGTAGCTGATTACATGCATTTTGCTCTCTATCCTTAAGCAACAAGGCTGCAAGGTCAGGACATTCTCCAAGGAGCAGAGAAACTCTGACAGTACTCTTCTCTCACTATCTCAGGTGCACTGCTTGTTTTGGTTTTTGAGGGCATGGAACAGGATTTAAATAAGAAAAAAATCCCAACACTTCCTGCCCAACACAACTAATTTCTTATTTTTTAGACAGCAATTACTGCCAGTTTTAATACACGTCTTAATGAAGACTGATTCATGAGCTGACTCCCTTATAAGGGCTTTGTAGTTAAAGAGACTGAGAATAGGCACCTTGTTAAAATAAAGCTCTGCTGAGCATTTTGCATTTCAACACAGTTACCTCTTATGACTTTTTCTATTTGGTTCTCTAATTAAAAGCTTAGCAAACACGAACAGGGAGCATTTTACAGAACATAGGGAACCTTAGGTCCCTTTGCTTGAGCCCTGAACTGAATTTAACTACTCAGAGACTGTCAGTGATATAATCATGGTGCATTAACCCCTACGCATGTGCTCCACTGGCAGTTGCAACAGTTCTTTCGGAAGCACCATGTGTATATTAACCCTGTAATCCAGACTGGTGAGCTCTGCAAATTCATGGCTATCATTTCTCATTCTTTGTCCCCACTGCTGGGTTCAGCAAACACCCGCCGCTAAATAGCAGCAAGCATCAGAATCTAGACACATGGCTGCAGGAAAAATGTTGCAGCTGTCCAAAAAAGGGTAACAGGTTTATTGGTGGATAAGTGGAGAGCTGAGCCCTCTAAAAAGAATTATTGTTTCACTTCCCTCCTTCCATCATTGTGATGGTCCTGATAGATAACTGGTAAGAACAATCCCCAGAATTTCTATGAAGCACAGACAGCTCTAGCTGTAACAAATAGCATTAGCAAAATGTCAGTAGATTCATGCTGTACCACCCACCAGCTGCACCCTAAAGGGTGTCTGCTCCTAAAGACTACATGAGAAAGGGATGCCCAGCAGTGCCATGGAGGTAGACAGGAGTGATTTACAGCCCTGTGCAGGGCAATAACGTGGGCATGAATCACCCAGTGCTTTCAGAGAGAAACTAGATTGGAGGTTGTGTGGAGAGGAAAACTGGAAAGAAAGCATTATCAGGCTTGTCCATCTTTCTTATATGGAATATGTAAAGCATTCTTGATCCTGGGCATGACTAAACAAATCCCCACTATGCCTTCTCACAGAAGTAAATCAGAGAGGCAACATTCTGACATGAGGGTTCTTGGCTTGAGGGAGAAAAAGGTAACTGAAAGACAAGCCAAGGTCCACATCTGTGCCTGTCAGCTATTAAAAGAAAATTAACCATTAAAATCATTATAAAAAAAAAAAGTAAGGGGAGAAAAAAATCTGAAATGATGTGTGTGTCTCAGATACTTTCAAATTTCAATTGACACTTGAAACTATCTGAAACTTCAGACTATTTGAAATTAAATGTGGCCTTCCCCATGATATCAGTCATCTTTAAGTCAAGGTCTTCTAGAACCTTCAAGGTCTTCAAACTACACGACTATTATATTCTATTACTCCTATTATATTCTGTGGTATCTCTGATTAATCCTTCTCAGCAGACAAAAATTTTCCTAGAAAGATGAACAGCATTTCATTCTCATAAAATATTTGAAGATGTAGTAGTGTGATCTTTCTCTTTTGCTCTAAGTGAGCAGTACTTGGAGCAGATCTGGCCCTAGTCAATGAACCTAACCAATGAACTCAGTCATCAGCTTTGTACACTGTCTCCCAGAATATCTGCATACTGCTTCCTTACCAGCCCATTCCTTCCTGACAGGGAAGTTCAGCACAAATGCAAGAAGGGGGATTTCCAAAGGCTTTTGTCCATCAGCTCTTCTCTGATCTCTGAGAAAGTATCATCCAAGATACGAAAGGAAGATGGGCATAGATGGACACTTCTTTCCTGTTTTGCTGAAGCCGAATGGGAATCCAGGCAGGTAAGGGGAACAGCCACCTCATGCTGCAGAGAACAGACTTTCCAGCTCTGAGACAGCTTTCAAAAACTGAAGCGGTAAGTGAGCAGCAAGACACTGCAGCTAAAATTGGTAATGAGATTTTCAGAAGAGGAACGAGTTGGTTTCCCCTGCCCTGCCATCAAGAAATGTATTTACAGAATCATCTTTCCCCACTGTCAGAGACAGAAGTAAAGCAGAATTCCCATTGCTTTTTTTCACCTGTTCAGTCATCATGCTTGAATGTGCAGGTGGCAACAGTGATTCCATAACACAGTAACAAGCCACGCTCAGCATCCAGCCCAAAGAGACAGAAGGTACTCCTCCTGGCACTTGGGAGTCCCTGAATAAATCTGGTGCTGCATTCCAACCACACCTTCATCCCCGCTGCAGATACCTCCCCAGAGATACCTGCCTAGAAATGTAACAGATCCTACAAGTCTTCAGGGCTTATGAGTTCTTATTGGATCCATTCACTCTTTAAACTTTATAAGAAGAATTTTACTTTCCCAGTTGTCCTGCACTGAACAGGCTTACTTTTGGTTTGCTCCCTAGGCCTTAAGTGAGGGGAGAGAATAGATGAGGAAATTTATACAACACTAAGCCAATGTCAGTTTTTATCAACTACAGTGTTTTTAGCATGGACCACATGCTACCTGCTGCCATTAACCTAAAGGGTAATTTTGTTACCAAAGATTGCTAGATGGGAGCTTAGTCACCTCCTACTACCTGGATTACTTATTTACCTTCCTAATGCCTCTAATGATTTATCAGAGAATTTGCACTGCATAAAAGTTATAAATAATGCAAAGTATCGATATGTTTTATGTATTCACTTCAAACAAAATATAAACCATGCTGCCCTTGCATTTGCTGACTTTGTGCCTCTTTTGGATTTAAAGCTTATTTCAAATATTTTATAAACTAGATTACCTTTCTTTTCTTGCCATGAAACGCACACTTTTTTCAATTAATCACTTTTGCATTCCATACTGACAGCCAAGGCTACTGTGAAATATCTGTCACCCAAAAGCTACTAAACAAAATGTTTATCACTTCATCCAAATCATAATTTCCAGCTAACAAGTAAAGCAAAAAATAAATTACTTTATCAGCTCCACTCTCTTTACATCTGCTTTATTCCCAACTGTAACATAACCAGTTATAATTGAGTTGCAGTTTAATCAACTAAGTGGGCCACCCTGTGAGGAAAAACGGAGGGAAAAAAAAAAAAAAGAAAAAGAGGAAAAAAAAGAAAGAGAGAATCTAGGTCGCTCTGTTCTGAAGACAGCAAAATAGATAATTGCTTCACTCCAGAGCATCCATGCTGCACTTGAGGTATGTCTGAGATCTTATGTAACTAATACCATCCCTAGGTTAGCCAGACCATCCCTAATAATATGCCATAAATACTACTTCCATGCACATAAAGGTGATAGATCTGACTTATCCTTTTCAGGCTGAGTGAAAACAAGGACTATTCCAAACCATGAGATTTGGAGGGGATTTTTGTGAGCTTTTAAGAAGGGGAAGAAAACCCCTTTGATTATTTTATTTGCACATGCAATAAATTTTAAAAAATGCTGGTCTTCAGCTGCAGTAGACTGACAGATCTCTGTCAAGAAAGACAGCTGAAATTTCTAAGTTACATTATGCTGTATCAAAGAACTGCCTGTGAGTGCTCAGGACCTTCTTGTGAAGATTCGAGTGCTGAGTTTCCCTGTTCAGCCAGAGATCATCCCTGTTGGGCTAGATTAGTTCTACTGTCTTTTAGTTAGAATTAATTTTTTGAGCACATAAAAAAGACCTAATATAGAAGGATCTTGTATAGTACAAAACAAAATGTACACTAAAGTGATCCCTAAATAAAAAGTAGACAACTACATAAGAACTAACAGTAAGACAGGATGCCTAGAATAGAGAGAAAAAATTAATGGGGGCTGTTAACTCAGGGCATCCAGTTCACAACAGTCAATTGGAATAAAAACAGCGTTGAAACTGACATGCTACATTTAACCCAGGGAGAGGATTCACTATATGAACCAAAGTCAAAACTTTGCACTTTGACTTCACTTTCCTGTGTGGAAACAGAACACTTGTTTGTGGTAGTGGTCGAGAGGATGCATTTTACCCACTTATTTTATGAAACTGTTATTGTATCTGCCAGCACAACAGAAGCACGTGTGACTGTTTTGGACGAGAGGTGCTGAGTACCAGGTGGAAGGAGTACCACCTAAAAAGTTCTACCAGATGACATTCAAGGCCCAAAACCAAAAGTTCCCATCAAGCACCTCAGCCATGAGGAAAATCATTGTCCTCAGCAGGGGATCTCAGGCCACATGATCAAAGTTGATAAACACCTTGACATGGTGTTCAAAGGGATGTGAATTGCAGAGTGGGATCTCTGCTTGGCCCAGTGTTCATTGGCAATATAATAAGATGCACAATCAGAAGAAAGGGATGGCATGCTCACCCTTTTCCAGAAGCTACCATCTTGCAATGGCAGTGATCTGGTGTTCTACCCCCCACCTGTGTGCCCTTGAAGGTTTTGTCTGGGTTGGCACCCCTGAATTAGTCAGGCAGCTTTAAGGAGATTTGGTTGCAAAGTTATCAGCAAAGTTATCAAAGAGACATTTGATCCCAGAAGATTCAGCCCTATCTATAAAGTATGAGTCTTTCACCAAGTGCTTTATATTTTATTTCTATTTTTTATTTTAATGTATATTTTAATTATATTTTTAATTTTATATTTTATTTATATTTTATGCTTTATATGACCCTTTTCTGGGCCAGCTCAGGGCACCCTCTGAAATTACTGCCTAGATAAGAGTGACTTATAATCTAAGTCGCACTGTAATGTGAGCCTGAATCCTGAATATTGAGATGGCAGACAGCAAGTACATAAACTATGGAGTGTATCTGAGTCTAAAAATCCAGAAAATAGTTAATATTGGTACTGAGGAAGATGGAACATCTTATTTTCTTACAACACCTTATTTTCCAACAACTGTTTTTTTTCAAAATCAGGAAGAAGTTCCAGAGAAACACTTAATTCTTAAATTACTTTTATTTCAACTGAAGCATAAAACCAAAATATTACCAAATGCATTGAAAACAGTTGTTTCTTTGTAAATTGCAGGTAGAAGTCACCATGGAAGGAATTTCAAGCTACGCTTGTTACATGAAACTCAAACAAATCCTTACCTGAGCTGAAACACCACAGCTGGAAAGATACCCAGTATAGCCATCTGTTCTAGAAATTATTTGTAAATCCACCAAGACCTTTGAAATAAAATCATTTTCAACCTGAATTCAAAAGGTGATTTCAAATCAGGCATGGGCGTGGACATAATAAAGCTGGCAAACCTCTTCTGTCATATAAATACAAAGGGGCTAAAATGTTTTCAGAAAAGGTAAAATTTACCACAGCTCTGTAACTAACTCGCCCAGAGGAACACAGTGCTGGCTCCCACTAAGCTAGGTTTAGTGTCCGTTCTGGACACCACAAGATGTTATCACATACTGGAAAAAAATGGTAGAAATTTAGTGTAAAAACTAAACCACTCTTTAGGGAAATTCTGTTATTATGGACAAGTGAAGACTCAAAGACATGAACTCTCTATTGAGACACTCAGGACAAATAATTATTTCCTGCCTCACTGGCCCTACCTCTCTGAGCACGTACAATTATTTCAAATGCACCCAAGACTCACTTTCCATTTCTTTCTGCTTGCCGCAGCAGCAGGATTCCCCAGAGAGAGCACCCCTCTTCTCTCCCACAAGTCAAACGACAATAATTTCTGACTCAAGGATGCTCATGGCCAACTTATTCACATCATTATTGTACCAATATTGTACTTCACTTTAAGTAGCTCCTCCTTCACTGCAGTGTTCACCTCTTTCATGTATTTAGAGAGAGTAGTTGTGTCCCTGCTTAACCTTTTTCCTCAGCATTTTAATCTAGTTCCATGTAATTATAAATTTCCTTTCGTGCACCTCTTAATCTTGTCATTTTTCAGCCCGGGTGACATGGAACAGAAACTTCTGATGTTTAAAGAAAACATAGAGGAGAAAGTTGCAATCATCAATTAAAGTGTTTTAAGAATTAACAAACAAACAAACAAACCAAAAAAACCCCACAAATCAAAAAATACTCATCTGTTTCTAATGAAGTCAAGCTTTTTTCTAAATATTCTTCCAAGCACTTTTATTCCTGCCTAGAACTGTGTCGAGAAGGAGCTATATACATATATTGGAAAAATCTCTGAAATCACTTTCTCTTCTCAGTATTTTTATTTACTTGTGTTCTTTGCTCTTGTATTATGTTTGGGTTGGTTTGGTTTTTTTTTAATTTAGAGAAAAAATAAATCTGAAGGAAACTGCAAAGAGAAATCTAATTCAGAAAGAACAAAACATAACTCAGACTCAAGGAAGAGTAGCATGCATACACTTAGCTTCAGCATAAAGTAAATAACTGCCAGAGATTAAAAATACATTGGTTTGGACATGATGCCTTAATCTCATGTAGTCCTTCGTGTTCACAATATGTCTTCTTTTCTTGATTGCTGAGAAAAAAACAACTTAGGTGTTTAAAAGTTTTTTGTTAAAAACAAAAAACAACACAGCCTTTGTAAAACTTCCCCAAAGTCCTCTTGCAATTTAAGATTTTAATTAATATATGCATTTTCAAAGAATTCAAGAGACAGACACACTTAGGACAGACACTAGAACAGAGGCCAGGCAGTCCCACACAGTTCCTGCCCCTTCAGGGGGTGTGCAGAAAGTTTCACACTACAGGCACTAACACCATGGTAGTGAAGTAGAAACATCAAGAAAGTTTCATTGCCAATAGCAAGTCAAGGACAAATTTTCAAGTCCATTAAGTCAGGTAGTTCAGCTCTGTCCAGCACTAAGAAGCAGAAGGAGTGACAGAAGGACAGAAAAATGGTGTTAATTTCCCATGAAAGGAAGGGCAGTTGAGTCTGTTGTTGTCCTGGGATGATGGTGTCCTGTAATGCTTTCTATGCAAGGAGACTGAGAAAGACATCATTTAAACACAGAGATCAAGTGACCTTCCCAAGCATACCCAGGGCTTTCCCACAGACAAGGCCAGCAATTGAGACAATCATCTTACATTCAGTTACCTTCAACAGAAGGTTCAGACTTCTTTTCTGCTGGTCAAATTTGCCTGAGCTTGCCAGCAAAAACAAAAAAATGAGATAGATCCAGGGACACAGAGACATGGCAGCTCAACTATTTGTCAACATAGGCATTGACACACATTCATTTCCCATCCTTTTTTCCTTTAATTGTTGTCTGCCTTCCCCTTCATTGCTCTAATTCTCTCAGGAGACTGAAGTTATCAAAATAACTCCACTATTCCCCATCTGGATTATGTTTTTTTATTTCTTCCTTTATTTTCCACAGAAGGTAATTCACAGCCATTTGAATCCCAAATTTATGTTGATGTTGTTGTATGTTTGACATTCCTTCAAGGTCAGTATCACTGCAAATAAGCCACGAGACTCAAATCATGATGCAAAAATTCAAGTAGCTACTAAGCAAATTCATTCTTGTAGGTAATCACAAATTCAAATTGCAAAAAGATGCACAAAGTCAGCAGATTAAATTTGTTGTTTGTATTAATGCACTTCTGCAGTGACAGCATCCACCCAACTCAAAAGCAGCTCATTTAAAAATACAAGAGAGAGGGGGGGAAAAAAAAACAATTCTCAATTAGCACAGTGTGGTCGTCAATTTGTCCATAGCAGAAAGACACAACTGGTTTGAATTATTTTGTTTCTAATATGCACTGTGATTTGTACCAGTGACAGATCACTAGTAGCCTCTGCCATGTTTGTAATTGCAGCTGTTACGCTTTAGCAAACCACATAAGCATCTGCTCAGCAATCATTTGAAACTTTCAGCTTTCTCAGCAATGTTCTGCATCCTGAGACATGTACTCCAGACCTAAAAACTAACCTGAGAGAAACATAACTGACTATATCCAAGCTCTCACAGTCAGACTCTATGTGAGAAAGTATGATGGCAACCAACAGAGTGCTCAAAGCAGTAAGTTAGTAAATTGCAAAATAGAAGAAGTTTGAGGTTCTGTGTTGACTTGATCAAGTGCCTATTTCAGCACATGGAATGCATATACAAAGGCAGTGCAGAGGTACAGCCTCACCTCAAAGAAGAGCATCCAAGGCTGAGGCGGAGTACTTTCTGCCCCACCACTGAAAGAGGAGAGACAGAGAATTTGGAAGAGCCGTCAGCATGCTGTTGAGGGTCTTTACAGTTGTTGGAAGTGGGCATAGAAACTCTGCAGCTTTGAGGGACTAACATCCCAGCTACTACTTCATGAACTATATCCTCTCTCCAATGGCCTGAAAAACTATGAATTCTCACCCTAAATAACACTAGAACCTGTGTTTGTCTCGGAGTCTCTGCATCTATGCCTAGATAGTCATAGATGTCTATTCCCTCTCTTGTCTGAACACTGTCACAAAGCTCAGAGAAGGGACCTTGGTCTTCAAACAGAAGAACATGCCTTTTGCATGTGGCCCTCTGGCATGAGACAAGCCAGTAGCAACACACTACAGATCTGTCCCTTTCTTTCTGCCAGCCTTCCCTGCTTACTGCCATTCCTCTCCCAGGCCTCCTCAACAATTTGGCAGGCTTCAAACACTGCTGGAGGACTTCCCATCTCCATGCAACTGCCACATGAAATTTCCTGTGATGCCATCTTGTTGCTAGGGGGGATTTTTGTGCTGCTGCCTTTGGGGGAGTGCCCCAGGATGAAAGAGACATCCTCATTTCTGTAAGGGCATCCTGCCTGTCTTCCCTTAGTGGGAAGCATTTGCAGAGGTTACTTAGAGCTTTTGGAGCCCTATACTTACTGCAGTGCTGACAAATACCATACAGTCTCGATTTAACTCAGCAAGACTTCTAAACCCAGGTAGCCTTCATAGATTTGATTTCATACCTTTATGAATTCAAACCTTACCCTTCTAGTCAGAGAAGAAAGCCCTCCCACATACATCAGACTTCATATACATCAGTCTTCTCTAATGTCTGTGCTTTTGCCAGCACACTAGCAAGTGAGTAGGTCTCCACAGCTAACAGTTGAACTACATCCTCAACTTCCCTCTCCGTAAGAGCCAACACAAAGGCAAGCCAGCAGCTTATTATTTAGAGCATCCCATTTCACCAGGAAGATCTCAATAACTATAATACTTCATCCATTAGGCTCCTGCACAGCTCCAAATCCACTGCTGCAGATAGCATTTCCTATGCAATGCAGGCTAAAATTTCAGCACTGACAAATCCTATTTGCGCCAAAACCATGCATCTGGCAAGAAACCACCGCTTTGCTGCAATTATGAAAGGAAAAAAAAAAAAATAAGAAAAGTCAGATTCAGGTATACAACAACAGATATTAAAATCAAAAGCATGCAGCACTTCCTTCAAAGTGGACAGAAAAACCAAGAAGAATCTTTTTTTCTGCCATGAATCAGTGCTAGACAGACTACTTAATATATGTGAAATTTCGTTATTTCTCCCTCTCTGGGAGAGAAAACTTCCTGCTTATCCATGTTACTCCACTCCAAGCAGGCTTTTGGCAAGCAGATTGCCTGTAGCACAAATCTTAGTTAAGCTCCTTGTGGCCTTCCTCTACAATCAGCTGAAGGCTGCACATTTCCTCCAAGGATACTCCAATAAGCACACTGCTCACAGTGCCTGCTTGCAAGTAAGACAAACATAAATAAGATCCCAGCAGACACAAGGGAGAGCTTGTATGATTCTAACAGCAACAGGCCAAACAGAGGAAAGCAAATATAAATGGAAGTTTTCTCAAGAAAGGCAAAGGAAAAAAGGACCTGGTCAGTTTTTCATGTCCTGGTTTGGATCATGGATGCATTAAATAAGTGACTATCACTATAGCTGTTTCACTGGTATCACCTCTACAGCAACCATTTGCTGCCTTGGAAGACACCTTGCTACTTAATCAAATTTCTGGAAAAAAACCTCTTTGTCACCAGGATACATCAGGGAAAAAAAAAATAATATCATTAATTAATAATTAATTTATATCATTCATTGTGAAAAATATATGCAACAGATATGCCACCTACCCCAGGTTCCTGCCTCCTGCCACTGGACCCCAGGAAGAATGGATCAGCACCTCCTTCTCCACTGTAAGGAGCAATGAGGTGACCCCTTTGCCTCCTTTTCTCCAAAACAGAAGAAACAAGTCCTTAGTCACCCCTCAGAAGACATTCCTTCGAGCCCTTTCACTAGCTTTGTTGCCTTCCTCTGGATGCGTTCAACATCCTTAAAAACATTTTGAATTTGTGGGGCCCAGAATTACACACAACACGGTGGAAGTTATCTGAGAATTCAAGTAAGTAAGTGGCCCCCCCAACACCTGTCACACGCTACAGTGGGCTTGAAATCTCATGTCTCTTACCAGATTCTCCAGTCTTTGTGACTTGGATGCACCTGACTGCAAAATGAAAGACCTAATGTGTTAAATGTTTCAAGGAACACAAAGAAAAGAGACCTCAGAAGTCAATACCAGCACTATTTGTTTGCATTACGACTTGCATTTTTGCATTACAGCTTCTGTCCTGTTACAGAACTTCATACATTAACAGAAGCAGTGGAGCACAGCCTAGTTGATGCACGAGGTCCCAGAGCAGCACAGAGGCTCAGCAGAGAAGTGGAAATGTGAGAAACAAGACAGTGAGTTGGAGAAGGAGAAAACAGAAACCCCTGTGTTTATTTCACAGTGTGTTCTACCATGAACAGGTCTGTGTTGCCACTCAATCTTGTTAAATTCTGAAGGAAAAATTAAGGACTTAATCCTTACTTCACAAGCTACTAAAGTGAAGCAAATGCAGCAGCAGAATATACAGAAGGTCACTGCTAATATGTTAAACACTAGTGTGATTTTCATTCAGGCTTATCTGGCATTCACACACCCTCACATCTTCTCTAATGTAAGCTTAGCACAGGAGCTGCTCTTTCAGAGCTTAAGTCTCACAGTGACTTAAATCCCATTATCTTCATGAGGGTTTGGATCTCTGTCTGCCTTCAAGAACAAGGGGACTCCCTCTGGACTGTGTTTCGTGATATACCCAGCTGAATCAAAGTTGCTGGTAAGGGACATGAAGTGCCCCCCTGCTGACATGTTCCAGATGACAATCAGGTTGCATTTGTCTTGTCCCTATAGTACTTTAAGAATCCTTCTGAACCAAAACAAGCTTCCAATGATTCTTGACAGAAGAAGCAGATGTGAAGCAGCAGTCCCCACTCTAAACCACTGTCAATAAATCAGCAAATCATGCGTGTATTAGCTATCATAGTGAATATCTATCCAGATATATTCTTCCTCCTAGTGGGGTTACACTGCACTATGAATTCAAGGGGTGCTGGAACCATGAAGAAATTTAGACAGTGCCACTCATATGCACTGTTACATGTGAAAGGATTTGCATAATTTATCCACAGGCTGACATTTAAAAAAGGTCAATATATAAGGCAGACATCCCAACCATTTACCATTCAGTTCTTGCCATTTTTCCCATTCATGGCAATAAAAGTAGCACTTTAAAAGGGCTCTGTGCAGCTTCATATTTAGAGCTGCTGTGTGTTCTGTATACCACAATTTCACAGTATTCTTCTGGTCTGCAGAATGTTGCTTTCTGCAGTAGGAAATCTCCCTCTTCAAACACATCACAATCCAACATTCCAGTAAATTCGCCTCACTTGCCATACGTTTCCTCTTTTCTTTTTTGTAAGAAAATGTCTCAGACTTTGGCCCTCAAATCACCCAGTAACAGAATGACACCCAGAAGAGCTCCATGAAGTTCACTGTCTTCTATTTCAAACCAGTTTCCCTATTTGTCCAAGCCAGCAGTGACAGAGGAAGTGATACAGCATAGTACTACATGGGAGTCAGGTGTTCATGCACAATTTGCTTTCATGCAAACTTAGGAAGCAAGAAGCAATGCACAGTGAAAAGCATTACAACTAAACTCCTTCAGGACCCATTCTGGATCCGCCAGTTCCTGCTCTCTCCTGGGAAATCATAACATTGGTCATGATAATAGTAGCCCAGCTCTGACCTAGCTTGGCAAAGAGCACATCTAATGTAAAATACAGCCATGAAATGACTCACGTTGTCCTCATTTAAAGAGCAGTCACAGGAACAGCAAAGTGACCAATCACCCTGGCTACACACCTCTGTCAATGTCTGTGATGTAGCAGCATCAGAGGTACAAATTATCCCCTTCCTGTTACTCCTGTGGGAGAAGAAGCAGGAATTTTGAGCCTTTAGGCGTCCTCTGGCTACTTTCTTCTAGTTTTACACAGCGAATAAGCATCATGACTTCTCCATGGCTTCTGTCAATGTCAGACAATAAATTGTGTGACTTCCATATAGGGTGTTGAAAGGTCTAAGAAGCACAAAAAAAAACCCCAACAAAACAAAACACAACCAAACAAACAAAAAGCTACTGAAGGAAATCAGCCAAAAAACCTACTATTTTGTACTGTTTGTTCCTGGACCACAGTCCCCACTGCTAATGAAAGGGTCAAGAATTTTGCCATGAAGAGACCAGGGATTTAAAAAGACACATTTCAAGCTGGTCAACCTCCAGGCAGAAATTCTGCTGCCAACACAGCAGCAAAACCCCAGTGCTGGCAGGACAGCAGAGGATGACCTTCCACTGCACAGAAACAGTAGACTTCTGCACACTCTCTTCAGCAACAAGCCAGGGAAAGGACACATTCTACTTCAACAATTCATAACCTGTCAAAATGATTTCACAAAACCTGAATACCCTCGTAACACAGACTTCCAAACAAAGCAACTTGACACCACGTAACTGCCTTTCCTTGGCTGCTCACTTGCTACTTAACTCACCTAACTTTCAAAACACCTTGGTGCCTTCTTCCCCTATGGGCAAAACTCCAAGGAAAAGTAAAATCTGATCATTCTGTGCCATTAGAGACAAGGCTAATATTTTCAAAGTTTGCATCAAAGGCAACGGCAAAACTCCCACAGAAGCTTTCTGCCAAGGTTGGTGTTACTGCTAATTAGCAGAGAGTGAGACTCTGTCTTCTCAATAGGGTGAGTGAGGAGGTAGGAGAATGATGTTTTTCTTGACCACTCCCCATGACAAAACCTGGTTCCAAACACCTCACATGCTTCAGAGACCTGCATACTCCAGTAAGGAAAGGTCAAAAGCAACCACGTGCAAACAGTTTTCAAATCCAGGCTCTTAGCTATCATAAGCTCTGGTCTGTATACTAGGAAGAGAAAATGACATACCCATTATAAAAATGACATACCCATTTATGGTCTGTCAAGGACACCCACCTGGCCCTCAGCCTTTGTGGATTTTCACCATCCAAGATAGTTGAAGAGTTAAGCTACCTTAGATGTAGATGCTCTGCAAGCAGAATCTATAGGAGGTCTGATTCTGTGTGAATTAGAGAGGACCTTAATGACAAAATTGCAGTATTTTTTTTTTCTTTCTTCCAAGAGTGCCATAAGAGATTATGATAATGGGATAAGAATTTCTGCACCATTCAAAAAATCCAGTCAAATAGAAAATTAATTCAGAGGTGTTCTGGGAAAAGCCATATCAAACTAAAATCAAAGAGCCATGAAATCCACCCAAAGATCTCCCAGAAAGTGAGGGTAATAAAAATGGTAACTAGCAGATCAGACCATATACCCTACCCAAAGAAAGCCTACCAGTCACTAGAGGTTTGGTGCTTTGCTTATTTTGACCATCCTTGTGGATACAATTTACAGATTATTCTGAGTTGGAAGGGACCCAGAAGGATCATTGAGTCCAACCCTTAAGTAAATTTTCCTCTGGATGTCAGAACTGGCAGACAGACACAATTCTGGCCCCAAAGCTAAGGAAGCAAACTATAACCTTTAGTCCTTGGTTTCCTGTGCCAGTCTGGCTGGCTTGGATGATTTGCATCAGCTTGGGCTTTAACTCCAGAGAGAAAACAGCGTCCAAAACTACCTTTATTTTCCATATTATGTTTGCACTGGGAGATCTTGTTTTATCTTGTTGAAACCATTTGTAATTTAAAAATAGGACTCTGCTTAATGAATTAGCATTTACTGGATTTTACCACTCTGCAGAGATTTCTCCTTTATTGAGTAAGTGGGTAAGTTCCAGACACATTAAGTCATTTGGCAGATGAGCTAGTGCCCTGGGCAGCATCTTGACAGACATCAGGAGCTCAGACTTCACAAAAAGATGCTTTTTGAATTTACCTTCTCAGAGTGATCTACTATCATACAAATCCTGACCTTGGCATGCAACATCATGTTAGAATGAAGGTCTGCCCAGGGTGAATGTTGTAAGCACAGGCAGACACAGCTTCCAACTCACATTAAGTCACCAAGCTGCAGAAAAAAAGCAGGCATAGTAGATGTTATTCCTTTGCTGCAGCCCTCCTCCCCCCGCCTTTAACTGCAGTCTCTAAGCAGTTATTTCCCTGTACTGGATTCATGGATCTCCAGCTGTAGTGGCTGTATCTCCAGTTTTCAGGTACATCGGTTCATTTCTGTGCAAGCGACCTTGCACTACAGCAAACAGTGCAAAGTCTGCACACCTCAACACTAATTCTCCCTCAAAACAGGCACTGAAGAGTGAAATCAAACAGCACTGCTACCACACAAACCGTTACCTTCTCACGAGATGTCTTCATACCTTGCTATTTTGTGCAACCAAATTAGTCCCCTTCTTCTCCAGTTTGATCTCCCTGTTCAAAATACCGCAACTAAAACTTGGGTTGCTTGCACTGTTCTTAACATAACAATTTTGCTTCTCTAGTGAAAAACACACCACTTTCAGAGATGAAAACATTGTTTCCATACCATGGGCTAGAGTCCTGCAGTAGCTGTTGAAGTTGTATATGACATCAATAGCACCACACATTAAACATTTACACAGCCCCATGATGCTACAGTTTCTTCAAAGAATGAAAAATGCACACAGGAGATAAGAGTACAAGAGAGAATGACCAACTTCCTCTCAGGCCAATATTTCAGTTCTCAACAGCATCCAGCATCACCTCAGTGATGCTTAGACCGTTGCTCAGACTGAACGTCCAGGTCAAGCAGCTTAGAAAGTAACTGAGGCAGGAAAAGGAACCTCATTCCCAAATATTAGTTCAGTGTGCTTTCAATTTGTACTACACAAATCCCTACTCCTTCTATTTCACACCATTAGGTTAAAACAATTCTTCACACCCCTAAGCTAATATACAGAAACACATAGAAGATTGGCCTCAAATCCAGGTGAAGTATACACTTTACCTGGATTTTTAGGAATACTTTATTATCATTTTCATCCTTATTGTGGCAGTGTTCTTACTAAAAATAACTCAAAGTATAAGGGACAAAAATTTCTGCTCTGGCCTTTTTTTTGTTCAGGATTTGGCCAATCTTTGGGAAAAAGATGAAAGAAGGCTTACACACATAGACAAAATGTCACTCTTTCTTTGGGCTTACTCTGCCTAAACCAGTCTTCGTCCTTTATAATAGCTGTCTCCACGGAATGGCATGAAGCAAATCAAGACCTGCACACTGCACAGCAGGATATGCATCCAATTGGTAGGGTGCCAATTAGGCATGACCCAGGGCCAGCACACCTTGTGTGGGAAGTCTCTTCTCTGACATGGGGCTTTGGTCTTTGCTTGTTGCTGCCCTCTCCTGCTCAGATTCTTCAAACACTCCACTATGGGATCATGAATCAGTGACACGCATGCTCTTCCAAGTTCTCAATAAGCTATTACAGGTGCAGACCCTACCACAGTAGACCATTCTCTCTCTTTCCAGGTGCAAAGGGGAGGGGTAGGAGGGATTCAAGGGCCCTTGTGTGCCAATCACACTTACCTCCTAGAGCTTGTTTCATAACAAAATCCATGGTTTGTTGTTTGGGGTCCTGCCCACTTCACACCTCACATGCACAAAGACGGGGAATCCTTGGAAGGCAGCCTGCAAAGAGGCACAATCAAAAGAGGAATAGTGTCTCTAGGAGAAGAAAAGGCTAATGCCTGGTCTTCTTGAGCTCTCTCCCCACAGCCTTCCTCCCTCCCTTTGTCTGAGCGCAGACAAGTTTCCAGTCCTCCAGCCCTTCAGACCCTGCTTTGCACGACAAGGCACCCGAGGAGCAGAGCTGCATGCTGGCGAGCGGTCAGAGGGTGGGAGGAGTCAGGGGAACACGGTGGCTCCCCCAGACTGGGCAAGTGGCCGGGAGCAAGTGCGGAGGAGCAATGCGGTGCCCTTTCATGGCTTGTCTCTTACAGACGGGCAGGAAGGGGTTAAACCTTTGAACTTTCTCGTTTCCCCGCCTGCTTCTCGCCTCTCGGTTTTCAGAGGGTTTGCTCCGAGGTGGCAGCTCCGCCCGGGACCGCCGAGGGGGCATTTGAAGGTGAAGCACTCTGCAAGTGCCCGGGAGAGCAAGCGGGGAATGCTGGGCGATCAGGATGCGCATGCAGTCCGGGTGGCGGGATGGAAAGTCCCCCACCAGAACCCCTCGGAAAGCCCCCAGCGCAATGCCAGCAAGGGCTGCACCTCCTCAGGGTGAGCCGGGACGGCTCAAGGTTGACACCGGCCGGCCCCAGGTGCAGGAGAGCAGCCCCGCCGCTCCGGCTCCTGCGTCCCACCCCCAGCCCGCCTTCGGCACCGGGTCACAGCCGTGCCAGCACCTGGAGGGACGAGAGCTGTCCCCGTCTCTGTGTGCCCGCACCCCGCCTCTCCTCTCTGCCCTTCCCGGCTCGGCACGGCCCGCCCGCCCCGGCGCCGATACCTCGCTCGGCGACAGGCGCTGTGCTGAGACGGGCCGGGCCGGGGCAGGTGGCTGCGGCTCCTCTCCTCTCCCACGGGCTCCGGCCGGCGCCCGTGTGCCCGAGGGTTGCCGGGGAAGTTGCGGGTGCGGAGTGGGGGAGAAGGAACGAGTCCAGAGCTTCTCCTTACTTTTCCCCCGCGCCCCTCTTTTTATCACAGCATTTCCGGACCATCCCACCGACACGGTCCCTCCTTCCTCCTCCCCTCGTTGCGGGAGCTGGACTCTCGCCCTCCCCCTGCCTCCGGCTCCCCCGCCCCTTCCCTGCGCCGCCCTCGCCCCTCGGTGCTCGCCGCCGAGCAGGGCGCCAGCGCTTCCTAAGCCCCGCGGAGGGGTGCGTGTGTCTGCATGCGTGTCCCCCACCCCATCCCCGGCTGTCTCCAGCAACCAGGTGTCTTTGTGCTTTGCCGTGGGGGGAAGGAGGGGTGGCTGTCAGCCCGCTGTGGCATTTTGCAATTGCTTCCTTGCCTCTCCTCGAGAGTCTGTGTGTGCCAGGGGAAATCTCTGCAACCACGGCTTCCTGCAAAAGGGGGAGGGTGTGGGAGAGCGTTCTGCATCCTCTGTTCTGAGGTCCTTCCCGGAGATCCCCTCTCATTCCCTAGGTCCTGGAACGAGTTGGAGAGGCAAGGAAGAAGATAGGGAGGGAGCAGACTCTTCTCCTCCCCCTCGCTTCGCCTCGGATTAACTGTGGCCGGAGAAGAATCGCCGGCTGCTCGTTTCTGTGCTCTCGCTATCCAGGTGGGGGGGCCAGGGCGGGGAGGGGGGCGGGATGGGGGAAAAGAGAAAAGTCGTCTCCCTGCGATTGCCGCTGAAGGACGCGAGCGCAGCGATCCGTTGTCCAGCCCGGATTCGGGACGGCATCTGAAGGTGAGAAGGAAGGAGCTGTGTACGGTGCGAGCACTACGTGGCAAAGCAGAGCAGTATCTACTCCACAGCACTGGCGCCCACCTTTAGGGATGCCGACAGCCGGCTTGGAGCTGAGTGGGGAGGAGACGAGTTCTGCTGCTGATCCGCCTTTTTGTCGCCAGCGGGAGAGGTGGGACAGCAATCCCCAGAGTAACCTATATGGGTCTTAAGGGAAGGACAGGGCTAGGGTGGAATGCTGCCGGCAGTAGTGGGAGCCTGGGGATGGGGAGCAGCGGCGCCTCCCGGGAAGACGCTGGCACGGTCCGTGGGCGACGTCGTGTGAAGGTCAGGGAGGACGCCGGGGCCGCACCTGGCACGGCGCGGAAAGGCATGCAGACCCAGCAGGCATGACAGGCAAGTCAGCCCCTCCCGGGGCAGCGATGCCGGCCATCGGGGACCCGCAATCTGCAAAGATTTCAGATGCCAGCTGCAGATGCCGGAGTGCATGTTTCTACACTCAGGGCAGTGTCTACCACCTGGGTCTGCCTCGATGCCCCATGCCTGCCTAGTGTTTCAAAGGCATTTGGATAATGCCCTTTATAACATATTTAAATTTTCTATCATCCTGAAGTGATCAGACAATTGGACTAGATCGTCTTTTTGGGGCCCTTCTCCTGAACTCTTCCTTCTATTCTGTAGGCTCCCATAAAAACACTTTTGCCACCGACATTAGTGTTACTCTAAGAAACTCACCTGGGTGAGCATGTGCTGCACTTCTACTAATAAGTTTCAAAAAGGAAAAAATAATACCAAGATGGGGGGGGGGGGGGGGCGGAAACCCTCTTGTTTTAAACCTCAACTCACTCCCAGAAATTACCATTCAAAAGGCAGGATTAAGTATTCTTTGATGCTTTTTATACATAATGTAAGCGTGTGTCAGCACAGATTACCATGCTCGAGAAATGAACCTAGGAGCCTGCTGGACCTGTGTGCCCAAGTATCTGTGCTATTAACACAGTATCTCCAGATCTATGTTGCCTCCACAAGTGCTTTTATGACTTTAAGTAGGGTTTATAGTTTTGGTCTATCATATCACACCTCACATTCCTTCTCCATCATATGATTGCTCTTAGAGAGAAGGAAGGACAGTGTCCCCACTCCATGCCACTAAATGTCCATATGCATACCTTGCTCTTATATCCCTCAAGCAGAAGGATCAGAAAAGTGTGAACTAATAGTTAGAACATCCAATTGCCTAAAATCAGCTTTCTTCTTGTTATTTTGGCATACTGGACAATGCTACTACTACTATCCTGGACTACTCCTGTAGTAGCTGAGGGTCAGCATAACCAAGTGGGGTGGCTGAGAAATGCCATTGTTCCCATTAATAGGCTCCTTGCAAGCTTTGCAATAGCAAGTGTCCTCCCTTCTGTGCAGAGAAGAGTGATGTCATCCACAGGGACTTCTGAAGCCAGACAAAACAATGGGGACATCCAGAAAGTCCCTGATAGATCCTTGTACTTCTTGTTGACCTGTTCATAACTGCTGGTCTGTTTACAGAGCCAGCTGACTCTCCAAGGGTCATGTACCCATGGTTCTGCTTCCAAACTGTACCCACTTTTTCCAGATTACACAGCTGACAGAGAAAGTCACGACAGATGAGACAGTGAAACAGCTCTTAGCACCAACTACCTCACAGTTCCCTCCTCTTCAGGAGAACAAGGCACATCATCATCAAATCACAAACTCCACTGAGATACTCCTAGTCCCAGCTTCAACATCTCTACCCTGCCTCAAGAACCAGCTTCCAAATAAATCCCACAGGATGTACCTTCCAGATGAAAATCCAATCACTTGGGAGCCTGACTTGGGTACCTCCTGTCCAGGTGATGCTCTGACTATTCAGTCAGGAAAGTTCCCACCAGTACACTCCACACCACATGAGGACCAGGGACAGAGGCAAGAAAGGACACAGTTGAAAGAGTTGATGCAGTCTACAGATCTGTGTCTATTCATAGTCTCAGAACGGCTTCTGGAGAAGGCTTTTACCTCGAAGGCAGAGCCTTTACTCAATTTGCTGAGAAATGCAGCTGGAAAGATAGACTCATGGGGATCTGTTAGGTGATTTACCTGCCATTCATGATGTCTGCTACATGAGAAAAAACAGCTCCTGCAGCCACGGTAATGATATGAGCAGTGCCACATGCATTTTCTTTCTGATGGCATATAACAATCTACTTGGTTAATAATAATTTATGAGTATGTATCCGGCAGTAATGCAATTTTATAACATTTACTGGACAGTAACAAATCTCAGAAACAGCAGTGTTTTCGCATCAGAGTGAGGGATTGAGACTGGTACCTGTGAATGGGATCTATCCCAGCACCATGGACAGAGAACAGCTGCACATGCCGAGGCTACCCCTTGGCTACCTCCAAAACTTCCCCAAAGACCAAAGTAAGTTCTTAGTCTGGTTTGCACTGTGTAGCTGACATATGCCTGCTCCTGATTGTGGAATAGGCTTGTTCTTCCTTGCAGGACCAGAACAGTAGGAATCCACTTGGTGATCTTGCTTGGTGCAGTTGAAGAGTACAGAAAACTGAGCAAAGATATATCCTCCATGGAGTTTTGTGCATGGAACTCCAATTCCTTCCTTGGTCACCATATGGGAATCTGTGTTTATTGATATCCATGTAAGAAGTGGAATAAGCCAATTATTTGGTTTGGTGACATTTTCCATAGGAAAAAAAAAATCTGCATTTGTATCTCCAAAAAGAAGGAAAGGTCTGTTTTCAGAAGAAAAAAAATAAATTAGTCAGGATGTTTCATTTCGACATCTTAAACGGCAATGTTTGATTATTCAATTCCATATGGTGTTTGACTACTAAACGGAAAGCAATGCCATGTGAAAATGATACTAATAAAAAAGCTCACAAACAAAGTGTAAAGGTTATAGAAAATACATAAGCAGCTGCCCAAAATGAACACACTTTGTTTCTTTTTCCCTTTCTTTTTTCCTCCCTATCTTATTATGAGCTCTCACCATTGTAACTGCTGCACTGTTCAGTGGACTGCTGGCAAGACCTGCACAGGAGCAAGATGATTAGCTTTTTATCAACACAGCTACTGAGACAGAGGAGTCAGGTACTTGCTAAGGGTAGTTTGTGTACATCAGTTGCAATCCCCTTCAGTGGTTGAGTTCACTAAACACAAATCTACCGTATGTTTCATTTTCTCTTCAACTGTCAATTCTGACTGTCAAAACATTTCAGAATTCAAGCATTTTTTGCCTCTTCCAAAGTATTGCTTTGTTTCTTGTTGTTCCATTCCACTTACAGCAGGCTTTAAGTAAGGTTTTTATTCTCCAACCAAATTGAAAAAAAACTGAAATGAAACAAAAACCATAGTATTCTTTTTAAGAAGTGTGTGTTTCCCTTGAGCCAAAATTATAGAAGGATTTTTCAGACATTTCTGATATCTCTGAAACTCTGGTCCCTTGAGATTTCTTGAAGATGAACTTTCTAGTTGAGCATTTGCTTCAGCTATCACAAGACCGAATTTTAGCTGCCCACCCTCAGAAAAATTGAAACAAACATATATTTTTTGTTCTGTCTCAATGATATGTTAACACAAGAATGCAGAGTATATCTTTTTTAAATATATCATTTGGTTTTTTGGGGTTTTTTTTAATGAACATGGATGCCACGGCCTTTCATGAATGAGCCCCTTGGTAGGCTGCCATTTACAGGTTCTATCTTGTAAGCTGACAACTTCTTGTTGTCATCTACATGTTGTATTCTACCTTTTCTACTCCCCTAGTCCCTCTATCTCCATTCCTTTTCTTGTTTCCGATTCTCTGGATAAGCTCTTGCCTTACCAGACTGATTGCAAGTCCCTTCTCAGCAGGACTCTGATTCCTGTGGATAGGCATGAGCAGGTAAATATCCTGTAGCTTTTACCTCCAGGATTTACAGCTCTACATGACAAGGCTTCTTTGGCAGACAGAAGTTGTCCATAAAGCCAAGAATCCATCTTTATCTCTGCAGTGATTAAGTAAAGATGACTCTATCCAAAGTATATCAAGTTTCTGTCATGAGATTATTATTTCAAGTACTTTTGGCAGAAATTTTTCCACCACTGAATAAGTTATCCAAACCAGAGCATGCTGTGATGTGTTATCTTATACAGGAGTTTAGAAGCAAAAAAGGTAAAAAAAAATTTTACTGTTCTATATTTGATGCAGTTGAAACATTCTGCTTTGATGTATTGAAAGTGCTGCACCTTTTCCATGACCAAATCACTTTGCCTTGATTCTTTGCTTCAAGCAATACATATCTATATGAAAAATAAACAAAATCATAGCAGAGTAAATCGGGGTTTTTTCAGAATTCTTTTGTCATGGAGAGGGAAAAAGAGGTCACACTTTTTTCTTTATTGCAATTTATAGTGCAAGCAAGATTCAAAATGTCAAACACACTTTACAACAGAATTTCTATTTTCCCAGGTAATTCTGTGCCTTGCCTTCTTTTATTACTCTGTACCTTGGAAAATGATCAGAGGGAAAGAGCATACTTGGGTGAGATGATAGCCTGGTGTCAGATGCTATGGCCTGTAGTTCTCTTCCTGTGTTAAAAGAGTAGTCTCAAGTTCTGACCTTGACTTGGAGGGAAGGTCCTCACCTCAAAATGTCGATCTTTGAGCCATAACAAATTTAATTAACGTTCTAAACTTTTCATTAAGCATGAAGTGAATATGTCCTTGTGTTTAGTTTAACACAGCCTGACTTTTGGTGGGGGAAGCTGCAGAGGCAGCTTCTGAGGGAAAAAAAAAAACCAACAAATGCTCGAAGCTTCCTAGGTCTAGGACAGCCAAACCCCGAGGGCTCAGAAAATGGACATAGTACTAGCCCAGCTACAGAAGTTGATAATGCTTCTGTGATAACATATTGAAGAAGGAAAAATATCACGTGCATGCTCGCGTTCTTCTTGTTCCGAGGGGTGGGGAGGCGGCCGGCGGGGCACATACCTGCGCGCCAGGACCATGCCACCAGGGCCATTCTGGTGCCACTGTGGCCACGCAGCCGGCACCCTGCAGCCAGGGCCAGAGCTGCGAGCACCCGTGTGGCAGGGCTCGCAGTGAGCTGTGCCTGCTTGGCCGCTTTACGCCAGCCGTGCTGCGAACAGAAGGGCGAACAGGGGCGGCGGCAGCAGCAGCTTCTCCTTCTCGGTGCCCCGCATGAGGAGAGGCGCTGGCTGGGGCCGATGTCGCGGTGGCACCGCCCGCGCGGCTGTGGGGAGACCACGCGGCCCAGCCGAGGGGCAGGACGAGCAATTCCCCAGTGCAGAGCCCGGATGGGATCAACCTTTCAGCACTGCAGAACCCTGTAAGAACTTTTCAGCTGACAGAACTTGAGAACAGACAATCCTACAGACACCAGTTCTCTCCCGGATCAGGGAAAAGGGAAAGGTGAAGACACGTGAGGAGAACAAGATGGCGACACTGAGGTCGGTGAAAAGGAGGGAGAGGAGGAGGTGATCCGGACATCAGCTCTGAGATTCTTCTGCAAGCCATGGTGAGGACTATAATATAACAAACTGTTTGCCTGTAATTCATGAAGGGCATGGGGGGGTGTAGAATTCACCTTCAGCCCATGAGAAAGAGCTGCTCGCACTGGAGTGTGTGGATGCTGAAAAGCTGTAATCTCATGGGAAACTCAAACAGAGAGAGGGAGTTAATCCAGAAGGGAAGTAGCTCCAGTTTTGAATTATATCCAAGGCTAGAGGGGCCCTGCTCTAGCAGGAAGAGGCATAGGAGAATCGAGTCTTTTGGACGGTGTGGATCCAATGGTCTGGCACATCAGAGCCACAAAAATGTGAAGTTTTAGTTGACACTGGCTTGCAGTGCACCTTGATCCCTTCAGGACATGTGGGGGCAGAACCTGTTTCCATTGCTGGGGTGACGGGGGGATCGCAGCAGTTGACTCTGTTGGAAGCTGAGGTGAGCCTGACTGGGAAGGAGTGGCAGAAACATCCCATTGTGACTGGCCCAGAGGCCCCGTGTATTCTGGGCATGGACTTCCTTCGAAATGGCTATTACTAAGACCCAAAGGGACTCAGGTGGGCTTTTGGAATAACTGCTGTGGAGGCAGAGGACATTAAGCAATTGAACACCTTACCTGGACTATCAGAGAACCCATCTGCAGTAGGACTCCTGAAGGTGGAAGAACAGCGAGTGCCAATTGCCACCTCGACGGTGCACCGCCGACAGTATTGGACAAATCGAGATGCTGTGATCCCCATCCATAAGATGATCCATGGGCTAGAGATGGGGTGGTCAGCAAAACTCACTCACCCTTCAACAGCCCCATCTGGCCTGTGCACAAGTCTGACAGAGAATGGAGATTGACTGTGGGCTATCGTGCATTGAATGAAGTGACTCCACCACTCAGCGCTGCCGTGCCGGACATGCTGGAGCTCCAGTACGAGCTGGAGTCCAAGGCAGCAAAGTGGTACGCCACTATTGACCTTGCCAATGCATTTTTCTCCATTCCCCTGGCAGCAGAATGCAGGCCTCAGTTTGCCTTCACCTGGAGGGGAGTGCAGTACACCTGGAACAGACTGCCTGCATTCTCCACCAAAATTGTCATGGTCTGACATTGGCCAAAGCCAGGCACCCACAAAAAAGACGCACTATTTACTCATTCTCCTCTGCTGTAGTTGAGCAGAGGAGAATGAATAAATAGGCTTTTCCTTGGGTGCCTGGCTTTGACCAATGTCAAAGCACTGCAGTGCTTATCTTTAGATATTTTAGATACTTGTAGAACAATTACTCTTAGGTGTGATGCAGATGCTGTGAAATTAGGCTGTTACAGTATTATGCACTTTACACTCAGATATTTCTGAAGACACTATGGTAGTTAGATGCAGTCTGAAAGCTCAGAAATCCTCATACCTTCCTATTTCAGTTTTGAACTTGATCTCCACTGCCTCACTTTGATAAGAAACCTACATATACGATGAAGAAATTTTCTCGGTAGAGTGTATTTGCTTAATGAGATGAAGGGCATAGCAGTACCTGAAAATAAATCTAGGTCATCCACAAGAAATAGACATATATGTCACCTTAGAATGTGTTTGTTGTTTTTGTCTTTCACCTCAGCAGAACTGTAAAAAGTAACGTGTAATGTCAGATAATAAAAGTTTCCAGCCAGCTTGTTCCCTGCCTTTACTGGTATGACATTTCTTCTATTGATCCATTCCGTGTCAGTGAATCAAGGGTGCCACAGTGTTGTGGGAGCAAGGTTGCATCCAGGTAGCAATGCTGGAGATTCTGTCCCCTTGCATTGCACAAACACACACAAGGAACACAATGCAGTGAGGGGACCCATCTAACAGGGTATCCACAGCCTAATACATCACACTGTTCTTTCTTCAGCTTCTCTCCATGGGGCTCCACACACATACACTACCATCCCTTTTTCTTCTTCATCTTTGTACTGCCAGTTGATCCTCTATGTCATAGTCCCCATAATAATTTTTCCTTCTGGTATTTTTTTAAGATTTCCTCTCTTCAGCAACTGGCACAGCTTTCTGACAATACTGTAGGTTTGCATTTCATCTCTGGCTGCAAGTTCTCTTTTTTTTTTATGTGCAAATCAATGCAATGGAGGAAGAATGTTGCATCTTTTATTGATTCTTCTCCCACTGGCATATTTTTTACACCACATCATTAGACCTGCATTATTATCCTAATGCCTTCAGGGGCTATGACAGCTAGTCAGACCCCAAGGATTTAGTCTAACCCTGTAATAATCCTTATAGGTAGAACTGATTAAAAAATAGTTAATGATTTTTTTCTTTTAATTTTCATATCCTCCCCATATCCAGCACATGCAAGTGAAATCCTTAAAAAAAAACAAGAGCTAATTATGCTGTAAAATGTCAGTGGAACACGTCAACTGTGATCATATTGAACAGTCACAAAATGGGTGACTGACTACTGGCTGGTAGAAATGAGTAGCCTTAATAGTAGCCTTAATAAAGTTCTTACGAGTAAATATGATGAGCATTAGACAACTGTGGCCAAAACACAGATTTCGATTTAAGCTAAAGCACTAGAGAGTTAAGCTTAATAGACTGAAATAACTGGACTTTGACACTTCCATTAGTGCATGTGTGCTGAATCCAAATTAGTTCTTCTGAGCCTGAACATCTCATATGATGAGTTTCCCTGAATAGAAATTATGTGATTGTAAACATCATGATCTGTCAATTTAGCTTACACAGGGCCTTCCTGTATAATCAGTCTTTGCTAAAAATTAGTAACAAAGCAAATGAGAAAATTCACTGTGTTTAGAGAATCTTTGGGAAATGCAAATCTAGAGGAAAATGTCCTGTGTTTACAGTCAAAGCATTTCAGGATTTAATAACTTGAATGCTTAAACACTAATATATGTGAATCTCTGTGAAATGCATTGTTCCATACACACTCATCAGCCTTTTAATTTCACATTGCTTTTCGCCGATTAGCTACATGCCATTTCTCACCTAATCTGCTTTTGTAATATTTAATTTTGAAATGACAGCATTTGTCAGCCAGATGATGTGCACAAACAAAGCAGGTCACTGTTCTTGCATATAAACATGAATGCCTCTACCCATGCTCTCTCTTGATGTGCCAGTAACAGTAAGAGTGAGGTCATTTGCCCACTTTCTGAGACTGTCTGGCACAGGGTGCCAGGGTTGGGGGAGCTGGATTAGGGAGGCCTGGTTGATGTTGCTTCAGGCTCATCCCATTTCTGTGTTCAAAGTCAGCTTAAGCAACCACACAAAAAACTTTGTTTTTCTATTCAATTTATGTTACTTCTCAGGTTTCTAAGCTGCCTAGGAATGGTGGCAAGTCCCGTGCTGGATTTTTTACAAATCATCATTTCTTTTGTTCCCACTCAGTCTCTACCACAATTATAGCTGGACTAAACCCCTCACTTCAGAGAGTTCCCTGTTCAGGTATCAGAGTAAAACAGTGAAAAACACTCCAATAATGGGTTAGGGCTCTGTGGTTAAGCACATATTCAAGCAACCTGCCTGAAAAGCAGATTTAGACCTCAATATGAGAGAATCAAAGTTATTTAATGTGAATATAGGGCATATATAACCCACCTGCATATTCATTTAGTATTGTCTATCCATTCCATGACTTTATAATCTATCAGCAGGTTTCAACCTCAAGTAACACAGGAGTATAAATCTCATATTGTTAGTTTTGATTAATTTCATGAAAATTGTTGGCTTGTTAGAGGAGAATTAAATTTTATTAAGTCTTCATGAGAGACTAATTGTACTAAGAATCTCTACTAGGAAATAAAGAATCTACTCAGGAGAGTTTTCAAGAAACTGACATATTAAATTGATTCACGTTTGGGTTTCTTTCCCCTTCAATTTGAAATGGTGAGAGACTCAACTGAATTAATCTCCACACTTTTTTTTTCTACTTGGAGCTACCTCTGTCACAAAATTACTTTATAAGTTAACTTTAAATGACTATACACTTGTGGATATGAGATTTGCCTTTTGCTCCATGCCTTATGAGATTGCACTATCACTAGAAAATTAAATAAAAACTAGAAATTGAACTCTGGGAGGCACTAAAAGTCTGCTGCCTGTTATGTGCATGGATTTCAAAGTGCCTTATTCATTTATTGAAAATTTATTGGACATGTTTTTCTTTCACTCCTTAGAAAGATATATACATGAAGACAGTCCTACACTGTGAAGAGAAAAGGTAAGCAAAATAAGAAAGTCATCAAAATCTGCAAGAGCAGAATTTGAACACAAGTGTCTGAAAATGAGTGTAGAGTGAATTCTTGCACCTAATACAAACCAGCAGTTCCAATATTAACAATACTGCATCATAGCACAAATACAGACACCTGAATTTCATCGGCAAGGTCAAGTAGAAGTGTTGAGGTCATTACTAAGGGAGGGCATGAAAGACATTTGACCCATGAGAACAGTAGTGTATCCAGAGGAAGATCTATCCCAGCTCACTAAGTGATGTCAGCAGATACAATCAAGCCAGGTTTCCAAGCACACAACCAGGTTTCTCTGGAAGTTCCCTTTCACTTTCAAATGAGAAATGTGATTTTTAATATCCTAGCAGTAGGCAAGGTGTCAGTCCCATATGATCCTCTTAGGAGTTTGTTTATGGAGAGGTAACAAAAACACTGATCATGCATGGATGGAACATTTTCCTGAACAGAGTCTTCAAGGAACAAGTGGGATTCCATTGCCCGTGTAAGGCCAGACCAGAGCTAGATGTTGGAATTTTGCTTGCACCCCAAGGGAAATCTTGCCTAGACTGAACCATGTTCATCCATTGGCTAGTACAACTGATACGGCTAGATATCTCTCCTGTCAATTAGAAGTATGTGGACACCCAGGGAAGAGCACCTGTCCCCAAAGAGCTGATCTCACTTCCAAGGGACTGCAGAAAAGGATGCTGATGGAGTCAATACTTGTTAAGGTGAAGAATGGTAACATGGTAGTTGGAAAAATTTGCAGACCAGAACTAGTTCCTTCTCAAAAGTATCCTTACAAAAACTTAGTTTTTCCTAGCCAAAAGAATAAAAATAATAATTTTCTGTGCTACCAGCATCTTATAAAGGAAGGCGTCTGACGATCAGATCCTGCCAGTATCCTGTATTTTTGAAGGTAAGGTTGAAGGTCTGAAGAAATGACTGGCTTCAATGGTGAAGTATTGGTTTTGAATTCAATTGGCTTGAAAGATGAATTATTTAAAAAGTGTACACTTGAGTATGTGTACATGCACCCAAGAAATAGCAGAAGAGGTTTTATATGAACAGACTGTATTGGTAACCAAGGACATAGGAAAAAACAATCAAATTGCTTAATACTGGCAAACTGATGGTTTTTGAATTGACCCCAGAAAACGACTGCTCTCCAAAGCAGATCCATGTATGACCTGTCACTGATGCCTTTAGTAAGGAAAGATGGCAACACAGTTACAGTGTATACTATGCTGGTTATTTTTCTCCTATCTCCACAAGAAAACACACTCCACCCTTAAAGTTGTCTAAAAATCAGGAAAGGAGTACAATGGGAGTATCTTGTTCATGAAGGTTCGAGTAAGCATCACTGTAAAATACCTGAGGATTCCTGAAGTATATGGAAACCAGTTAATCCAAGAACCTACCACAGCAAACCCAGGAGACACAGTGGAGACTCAGGAGTAAGCATCCATTGTCCTCTGTGTCATGCATCACTGATCATAGTTGAAGCAGCTGGGCACACTTGTCTTGGTGCTGGTGACTGGATGGGAAAGTGTAAGCGCCAAACCTTAACCTACTTAGAGTAAAACGGTTTAAAAATAGTACCTCACCCTTCCATAAGGTCTTGCACTGAGTTTCATTACATTTGTCTCCTACAGCATAGTGGAAAAGCACAGAATAATATGGCATAGGCTTCCTAAAGACCCAAGGAGAAGATTAGCGGGACATATCAGGTCACTTTGGGACAGAAAAACAGCAGAAATGTCATGGTTAATTGGTGACCAGTTCCCTCTTCGACTCCCAGCATAGGATAAAACTATGTAATTAGCAGACAAACAAGTTTGGGAAATCTCATTACAGTTCTGGGACTGAATTATTGTCAGGCTAGAATGAAATGGGTATTCAGCAGGTAAAGGTCAAGCTTTCTCAATTGAATGTCAGTCCAGAGGGAATGGAGAACCCCATCTATTCAATTCACAAACCCCAGAAGAAAATTCAAGTCATGGTGATATATTTAGCTGTCTAAAAAGGACACTCCCTGTGATGCAGCTGAGATGAGAGTTCTTCTGACTTCATGGAGGCTGCAGCTCAAAATATCACAGAAGGCAGAAACTGAAATAAATGAAGCAGCATCTAGCAAGCAAACACTAATGAGAACTTAACTCCCAAGGAAGTAAATGTAGCTTGTGAGAATGGTGTTAAACCTCACCCCTAGAAAAGAGAATTGAAATAAAACCCACATAAAGATAGTGTCATTCATGACAGTTTCTATAAAAGGACTTCCTTACTTTAGTTTAGTTGTTCTTTTTTCCCTTTTTTTCTTCAAATTATTTTTGATTTCATTTTCACAGGGTTCAAGAAACGTTAAACGAAAAAAATTAAACCTCATGAATTTCAGTCAAAATCACATGAAACATCAAAATCTTCAGCAGAAAATGCTACAGATAGACTTAAGGAGAGTTATTGCTCATTTCTGCTTCTACTTTCTAGAGGAAAATTGTTTTCAATCATGGAAGAAATTTTGCTTTAAAAAAGCCTTTCTTTTAATTTTACAAGGAGTTACTTTGATCACTAAGAAGTCTAAAACAGCTCTGTTTGTGGAAAGGGATTACACAGAGCAAAAGGTAAGAGTGTGATATTTTTTCCCCTAGGAAAGATTGCGAAATACCATGGTAGGATCCCTTTGTCAGCTTCTGAGACTAGATGAGCTTTTGGAGAGGAATAAAAAGTATAGGAACACAGTGTTCCTCCTTTTAAAATAAAGGCTTTCAGAGCAAAGACACAGACACTCTTAGAAAGCCAGTTCTCCTGGGGCTTCTGGAAAAATAAAAAATGTCTTCTACAGGTTCAACAGTAAGGGAAACTACTAACTGGAAAGTAGTTCTGTTTTCTGACAGGGCATTTAAACACTGCCCAGGTCTTACTAGGAATTTCAAAATTGAGGGGCTTAATAATTAAACAACCTTTTCCACATGATTATCACATTGGAATATAGAGCTGTGATTGAGTTATTGCTTGATGACACTACAATTTCATGTGGGTCCCATTTTAGGTTGATTACTTGCATTGCTTAATTATAAGGTACATCACTGCTTGAACTGATTTACTGTTTTGCTTATTGCATCACATGATTGCCTGATTCACAAAAGCAATTGTGCTCAAACAAAATCACTACCAAAAGCTTGGAGAATTGAACTCCTGCAGTGAGAAGACTGTGTCTTCCCTTGTGGGTTTTCATGACTGTAGATTTTTTAGACTTTACCCTTTTCATTTTTAAGCTTTGTGTTTCTTCTTAAGTATAAAATAGCACATTGGTTATTTTCTCTGGATGGATTGTGTGAGCTCACTTTTTATGGTGCATAAAGCAACAGAGGTGAATTATGTTCTTCAGCTGTCAGCTGAAATCAAACAGGCCTGACATTGCTGTGAGTTTGTCAGGAATGGGTGGAGGATGGCAGCACTCCCAGATTGTCACGTTACCAGCCTTCCTCAAAGGAATTTAAAGTGATATTTTCACCTGTACATTCCTGCAACCAGATAAGAAGATAAGAAGATATAATGTATAAAAGAGGAATTACCATAGAAATTCCAAACAGAGGGTTCTCTGGTTGCCTTTTGGGGGCTTCAAAGGGAGGCTGTAGTATGGAAAGAATTTGGCCCAAGAATACTGAAGATGAAGTTACAACTAAGGCCATATGTGATGTAGCACACTTGGGCTGTGATGGAGAGGCTTCTGTATTGTGATATCCAAAGTTAAATTCAATCTTACAATCAGATCCTTACTGGGGAAGGAAGTAGCAGCAGAAGAAATAGAAAAAGAATTGCTGAATTTTTTGATATCACCAAAATGGAAATACATTACCTGTTGTAGTAATTCTCAGGAAACTTCCTGTCTCACACATCCAAGTCTGCTTCATCTGACTTGCCAGAAGCATTTTAATCAGGTTCAAAACTGCAGCAGGAAGGGAAGAACAACACCAAAAAAAATTACTACATGTTCATAATAGAATCAAAGAATGATTTGGGTTGGAGGGGACCTTAAAAATCATCTCATTTCAACCCTTCTGCTATGGGCAGGGACACCTTCCACTCAATCTGATTGCACAGAGCCACACCAAACCTGGCACTGAGCCTCTCCAGGGGTAGGGCATCCACAGCTTCTCTGGGCAACCTGTTTAATACCTCACCACCCTCACAGTAAAGAATTTCTTCCTAAACTCTAATCTAAAACTACTCTCCTTTACCTTGAAACCATTACCTCTAGTCCTGTCACTTCATGCCCTTGTATCCCCTTCCTGTGCTCCCTGAAGAACCTGCAATTTCCATTCCAACTCTCCATTCATGGAGGCATCCCTTCACATCTTGGTGATGTCAGTAAGATTATGGCCCTGGAAGCAGGCACGCATCACTAACTTCTCTTGTTCATTCCCCATGTTCTGCATGTTTGCACAAAGGCATCTAAATTTGGTCCCCAATGAAGCCAGCTTACTGGCTGGACTGTCAGCAATTCCTCTGTGGATTTCTGGTGTTCTCCTCCTGACCTCACTCCAAGCTCTGGGATCTCCTGCTGACACTGACATCAAACTGATTGGAGTGGAATGGGCAGAAGTTCCCATCTCCTGACACCTTGAGTTTAAAGCCTTTTTCTCCAGCCTGCCAAGCCTATGACCTATCTATCCCTTCTTGGATAGATGGACCGCCTCAGCCTCCAGTAGATCCCATTTCTCAAAACAAGAAATAATGTTAGCAGAGAAGGGAACTGAAAAATCAAACAGCACTTACCACAAGTAGAGCCTTGTTTAATGAATCCTCCTTTAGATGTGCCATCTATTCAAAAAGTGGTGGGTGGCATGTTTCCACGGTAGATTATTTCTGACAGAGGCACAACTCCGAATGTTTGTCAGATAAAACTATCTGGTTGACCAGGTAGACTCATAGTCCTCACTTCATGGTGAGAGCACACCAGACATCCACAGGGAAGAAACAGCAGTGCAGTCAGTTATGTGTCACAGGGAAAACTGTCTCTGTTGAACTAGGCAGACTTTGCTGCAAGGCATGCATTACAGCTTGTGCAGAAATCTGAAATTTTCAGTTACAGTAAATAAAGGAACATATGTTGGGTGCGCGATGTCAAAGGGAAGGAGGCCTGTTCGTGCTTTAAGATGTCTCTGTTATTGGATTCTGGGTAACTAGGCAAAATTCCAGGCTTCCACTACTGGTGTAGTGGTTTTGGGTGGAACGAAGTTACTTTTCCTTATAACAGTTAGTGTGGTGCAATATTTTGGATTTGTGACCAAAAAACTGTTGGTAACATAGTGGTGGTTTTGTTATTTCTGAGCACTGTTTGCACAGGGACAGAACTTCTCTGTCATGCTACACCACAGCAAGCAGGGTGGGAGTGCACAATAAGTTGAGGTGACACAGCCAGGACAGTGGATCCCAACTGACCAAAGGAATATCCCACACACCATGCTGAGCAATAAAAATTATGGGAAAGAAGAAGGAAGGTGGGGATGTCCAGGGTAACAGCGTTGGCCTTTTGAACGACTGTTACATGTAAAGGACAGAGAACATTGCTGATCTCTTGGAGGAGGCTTAACACCTGCTGGCCTTTCACAGACTCACAGAATCACTTGGTTGGAAGAGATCTTCAAGATCATTGAGTCCAACCTATGCCTTGACACCTCAACTAAACCGTGGCACCAAGTGCCATATCCGGTCTTTTTTTAAATGCATCCAGGGATGGTGGCTCCACCACCTTCCTGGGTAAACCATTCCAATACTTTATCACCCTTTCTGTAAAAAACTTTTTCCTAATATGCAGCCTATATTTCCCCTGGCACACCTTGAGACTCTGTCCTCTCCTTCTGTCGTTTGCTGCCTGGAGAAAGAGACCAACCCCCTCCTGCTTACAAACACCCTTCAAGAAGCTGTAGAAAGTGATAAGGTCACCTCTGAGTCTCCTTCTCTCCATTATAAACAATCCCAGCTCTCTCAGCCGTTCCTCACAGGGCTCATGTTCCAAGCCCCTCACCAGCCTCCTCTGGACGCACTCAAGCATCTCAATGTCCTTCCCAAACTGAGGGGCCCAGAACTGGACACAGCACTCCAGGTGTGGCCTCACCAGTGTCCAGCACAGAGGAAGAACAACCTCCCTGCTCCTGCTGGCCACACCACTCCTGATCCAGGCCAGGATGCCATTGGCCTTCTTGTCCACACTGCTGGCTCATGCGCAGTCAGCTGCCACCAGTACCCCCAGGAAAGAAAAAAGCAGTGAAAGAATTCCTTGTTTTGCTTTACTTGCAGAGCTTTTGTTTTATCTGTTAAAGTGTCTTTATTTCTTTATTTCAACCCCTAAGTTTTCACATGTTTACCTTTTTGACACCCTTTTACATTCCACTTAATGGGGAGTGAATGAGTGAGTGATTGTGTTGGACTGGGGCTAACCCACTACAGCTGGTCACACAAATGTGGATAAATCATCCTGATGTTGTGAGGTCTGTGACCAACTCTCTGATTTTACCATGCACACATACAAATGGCAATTTGTACAGGCTTTGTATCACCTGCATTCATGAGGATAGTCTCGTGCTGGAAGTTCACTGCAGTTTCAAGGCCAGTGCTTCTCCACAGCTACAAAATCATGTGCTGCTGCACATATCCCCCTTGTCTGTTCTCTGTTTCTTCAGAAAACTTTTTTGTGTAGCCTAAGGAAAGCTCTTAAGTGCCACGTGACCCAAGGTCACACATCTCCTGACACAGTTGATCAAGACAAGCTTGGAATCTTCTGCCCTGAAACTAAGAGCTCCAGTCACGAGAGAGGAATCCTGTCCTGGCACTCTTGCTAAGTTGAACTCCATTCACTTTTGAGATTTTAAGTGCTGATAAGAATAAACAATGGCAGCATGAGGTTCGCCCCTATGCCTTGATATGAAAATTGCCAGTTTGCTACTTAGATGTGTTGATGTTGCTCACACAGGGCCTGCACAAGCCACACTTGTGACAGTAGCTATGGAAGTCAAGGTCCCTCTGAATGGTCACACAACCATTTGGCATTCAATCACTCCTCCCAGATTTTGTTTCAGCTGAAAACTGCTGAGGATTTACTTAGCCTGTGAGCCTCAGGCAGTAAGACAACTAAGAACACTTAAAGTGAAGCCATTTCACAGTCACCAGCACCTTTGATCTATTTTAAGCCAGCCATTCTCATCCTTTGGCCCACCTGCCTAGGACTTTGCTGAGATACAGAGATATACAGACATTCACGCTGATGACATTTTCTAGGCATGCAGTTCTCAGGGATGACACTAAACTTTGCTGTATACTTTTTCCTGCTGAATCCTGGTGTTCAAGACACTGGACTGGTTTTGCAGAGGTGCTCAAGTGAGTCCTGTTTAATAAACATACTGAAAACTGGTTCTCCTCTTGCGCCAGGATAATGCAGGTGTGCTCCCGCATGCAACCAACAGGTCAAATATTGCCAGTTACTTTGACACAAGAGCAGAGTAACCAGAAGCAATGGCTCATTTCAGAACTTTTCTAGTGGCCCCTGCTAAAGATACAGAAAAATTTTCAAGCGATTGTATGGAGACAAAATTCCTGAGAAGTTTTTTGGGAGGAAATAAATGGTTATGTCAATGTATTCTTTCTTTCACAAAGGCTTTCTTCCCAGCAAAAGAGGACTGAGAAGACTGAAAAGTGAGGTGTTTCTGTACACTTCTACTCTTAACATGGCAGTGGGAAGCGTGAGACACTTGTTTGATTCACCAAGATAGAAGAGAAATTAGACTACATGCTTACAAAATGTTTCTGATGGGCAAAAACTTGTGATAGAAGAGGTGAAACTCCCTTTGTTTCTAACCCTTTCAAAACTTAATCTGATTCCATTTTAATTGCCCTTCTTGCAACATTGTTTCCTACGCATAGATCCCATTCCTATTAACTCCCTTCTGACAAAATGGAGTTGGGTGTATCACTAAGATATCACACTTTGCTTCAATGGTTGTGCAAGAAAAATGTTATTTTCTTACATCTGAATGCAGATTTTAAAAACGAGAGATCATCATACAGCTGTCTAGAAGGGTCAGCTAAGACCTTGTGAAGGAAAGAACATTCTGGTCAGTTCTTTTGTTTGGTTTGGGAGTTTTTGAGTTTTGGTTTTAGTTTTGATTGATTGTTTGTTGGCAGGTTTAATTTTATTTGGTTTGGTGAGTGTTTGTTTGGGTGGGTGGGTTTTTTGTTGTTCGGGCTTTTTGATCTGGAGCATAGGCAAAACAAAAGGCCATTTCCTGCTTATGTCTAATACCTCACTTTTAAAAAACTTCTGTATGCGTTATTCTACTGGAAAGCTTTAGTATCCAAATAACTAGAGCTAAAAAGGATTTTTTATATTTAAAAGATGACCTTTTACAAAGCAAGCAAAAATTCCTGGGAATTTTTCCCCTCTTAAAAAGCTTGAAAATCTAAAAAGAACCATTTATTATAAAAAATTAAGCCAGTAGACAATAAATATATGAAGCTTTATCACTACCAAATTACTCAGGGTTTTATAAAGATGACCTCTCACCTCAATTTTAGTTTCTCAAAGTCTATATTAAAGCAAGGTTTTGGTAGCTGTGAACTTAAAGCTAATTAAAATGAAATTACTTGTAGAAGTGAAGACATCTGGCTTTGCCATAAAAAAAAATGACAAGTAAGTTTTTTAACACAGTAGAAAAGACTTGTCCCATGACTCACCTCCAATTACTTTACAAACTTTTTACCTTTCCTTTTTTTTTTTGTTCCACCTAATAGTTAACATTCTGCTCTGTAGGTTTATCTCAATAAACTTTCTTGGCATAATTCCCATTCCATTCAACTAAATACTCTAAGGGTATGCAGAATGAGAATTCCTGCTCCTTTAGGGTATCTGGTCAAATGAGCTATATATGAGAACGTACAGAGACAGAAACCAGACTGACAAGTTATAAAGGAGGTCCCTATACAAACAAAACTGGTCAGCCACACCACATCACCTGCTGAGCTATCAGTAGCCCGTAGAAAAACATGTAAATTTGCAAAGGATAAGGATGTAAAGTTGAGGATCCAGGATGTTGGGATGGGTCAGTGGGACTAGGCCAGCCACGGAGGAGAGGAGCAGGGAAGAGGGAGCAGGGGGGAGCAGAGCGGTGGGATGGGCAGAGAAGGGTACAGAAGGGGTTGTTGCCTGTCAGCTGTGGCTGCTCAGCGCTCGTCTGGCGGAGCCCCGCACCTGATCACCGCAGCGTGTCCTCCTGCTCTCCTCCACCCCACCGGAGCCACCTCATCCCCTGTGCCAGGACAGGAGCGCTGAGAGCACTCGGTGCCAGGAGTGCGAGGAGAGAGGAGCTGGAGCTGCTGCTGGAGCCAGAGCGGGGCCGTGGGTGCCTCTGGCCGGGGCTGCTGCTTTCAGAGGGAGCGAGGGGGGCCTCGGCACCAGCAGCTGGAGCCAGGGGCTCTTTACCTCCAGCCACTGGGGCAGGATCGGTCTGTGCCCTGAAAAGCAGCTTCTGGGGTGAGCAGTGCGAGTGCGTGTCTCAGCACTGTCAGCCGGAGTAGGAGCACAGGTCCCACACAGGTGCCAGCTGCTGGAGGGGCTGAGTGTTTGTATCTTCCCCAAAACCTGCTCTGTGTGTGTGTGTGTGTCTGTGTGTCTGTGTGTGTGTGTGTGTGTGTCTGTCTGTCTGTGTGTGTCTGTGTGTGTGTGCCTGTGTGTGTGCTCTGTGTGTGTGTGTGTGTGTCTGTGTGTGTGTGTGTGTGTGTGTGTGTCTGTGTCTGTGTCTGTGTGTGTCTGTGTGTGTGTCTGTGTCTGTCTGTCTGTGTGTGTGCCTGTGTGTGTCTGTGTCTGTGTCTGTGTGTGTGTCTGTGTGTGTCTGTGTCTGTGTGTGTGTCTGTGTCTGTCTGTCTGTGTGTGTGCCTGTGTGTGTGCCTGTGTGTGTGTCTGTGTCTGTGTGTCTGTGTCTGTGTGTCTGTCTGTGTGCCTCTGTGTATGCTGTGTGTGTGTCTGTGTGTCTGTGTGTGTCTTTGCTCACTGGCAACCTTCAGGCTGTTACCAGCTGATGAGCATGGGAGACTCAGCTCTGAGCTGGGGTATCAGGTGAGTGGCCAGTCCATGCTGGGATTTTGAGGACCTGTGAGTGTGGGGTGCCTGTGGGACAAGTGTGTGAGTGCTGTGTAGTCAGCAAGGTCATGCAGAAAGGAAAACCTATGATCTATTTTATACTTAATGTTAATTGGCAACTTTGTGTGATAAAGCAACAAAAAGGCTGCTCTTCTAAGGAAAAATGACCTGAGACTAGAGCACAATACCACGGCAGACATGAGCAGGTATGTCACCTACAGGCAGCCAGGGTGCAGAGCAGCAGGTCCAGGTCAGGATCAGGGCCTGTGACATTGCTGAGGATCAGATACAATCCACTGATCAACCAGCACTTCTGTAATGACGAGACATGTCTGAGCCCAAACCAGGAAGCCAAGCTCTTGGATTTGTGTCAGGGTCAGGACAGATATAGGATAAGATCTATCACAGATATTGCTGCTGCACTGTTGTGGTATGAGTGGCAGGCTGCAATGAAGCTCCAGGTAACAGTGGTTCCCAAGGCAAAAGAAGGCCATGTTCTTGTTTCTACTTTTCCTCAACAGAGCTCTTAACAGTGAAGGAGCTGATCTTGGTCTCAATCAGACCTTTGCAAGTAACCCAGCTAAACCAGAAGGGGGATGTGCTCACATCGTGTTGAGCCACTCAGACAAATTTTTCAGACTTAAATGTGCTGATGTACTGACCATCGTCAAACAAATCTTGGTGTCTCATGGAGAAAAGACTTGCACCTTGGAGACAAAACCAGCAAAGGCTCTGAATACTTCCTTCATTGCATTTTCAAAGCTGTCTCCATCACAATCATTTGGGAACTGAAACACTAGACCTGCTTTTGATGCAAAAAAGACATGAGCAACTGTGTGCAATGTACATTAAAAACAGGGCATTGTGGTGCATTTGCCTTTTCCTTTACCTGTTGGTCAGAACATTCATTTCCAAGCAGCATTTTTCTGACCTATCAGCATGCTGCTAACCTACCTTCTTCCAGCAGCACTTCCAGGAGATAGGAAAGATTCAATAAGTGCTTGAAAATGATAATATTCAACAGTTCCATTGCAGAAGTTGTCTCTTGTCCCCTCACCGAAAGCTATTAATCTGTTCTTGTCCTAAGCATGGTAGAAGGACAGTATGGCAGGGGCAAAGAGTTGAACAAGGACTGGCATAGGCCCCTTTGGCACAACAGTTCAAGGAGGCAAAAAAACACAGAAGTAGCTTTTAAAAATCACTCACAGTGACGGAAGCAGGAGTTAATCTACTTGTTTTATGAGCTGACCACATGCACCACCTGATTTTTGAAACATTTATGGATCTCACCTAACCTATAGAACTTATAATTCATGACATATATTCCTGTACTTACATATCTATTTAAATATTTTCCACAAATAGTTTCTACTTCCTGAAAAGGAAATTACAAACTCAGAAATCATCTTCAAAGGAGACCAAATATATCAACCAAACTTTCGGTGAACTAAGATGAAAAAAGAGAATTAATTAGTATAATTTGACACTGACAACAAATGTATTTTTAACTCAAAGTAGTTGAAATGCCTATTGCTGTTCTAAGTCCTGTGAGTACTGCAGTAACATAAATGATGTCTTTTACTCACACAGAATCATCTTCTTTCAGGGTGTTCAATGTAAATCTGATCATGAGCACACTTGCTTTTAACTTGTGAGTTTTACATTCCTCTTCACTATGTTAGGAGCCTCTCTTCACTACCTCAGATTTTTATCCGAGATTCATAGAAATGCAAAGGATTCTTATAATGTATGTATGATCTATCAATCTATAATCACTATGATTATTTGTTTAAATGTGATTTCTGGCACCAATAAGATTGAGATTTCCAAACAGAAGGAGGAGATTTTTCAGTTACCCTTGAGCAGTCTCCAAAATCCCATTTCAGGCACCTTTTCTGTGCAAGAGACGATGAGGAACCAAAATTTGTAGGTTAAAATATTGTCCTCTGCCGACAAGAGGATTCCATCTTACTGAAAGCTCTTCCATTGATTCCAGTGGATGTCAGAGCAAAACATTTAATTATTATTAGATTCAGTATGTCGTCAGTGTCAGTAAGAACCTGTCCTGTTTACAGTATAAAGAAAATTCACTCATGGATTTTTGGAAAGTAAAATGTCAGCCTATCTACTCTGTCTTTTTCCTACTTCATGTTCTACTTTCCTAAATATGGTTGTCGTTTCACCAAGGTGGGTGGAAAAAGTCCTCTGAGGATACTATATCTTTTTCATACATCTGCAAACGTGGGCTCCATGCCCTGCTTTGCCATAATTTGTGTGAGCTTGGGAAAAACACTTTGCTTATTCACTAACAAGATAATAACACGAAGGAATATTTCCAGCTGTATCAGGAGAATAAATAGGAAGCAGTGCAGCAAAAATTCACGTACATGAGGTAACAGGAGTCATTTGGAAGAGAAGACAGAGGGTAAGTTCTACAGAAAGGGCTTTTTTTTTTTTTTTTTTTCATGGTTCCCTGTTGTTTAACTCTGGCACTTATTCCAGCAATACAGAAAATTATTTTTCCCCCTAAGCCTTGTTAAATTTCTTGTTGCCCATCAGTACTGAGATACCAGTTCATTTACTAGTGAAAACAGGTCTGAATCTGCCTAAGCTGCACACATTTTAATTTGACTGGTGCACATCAGAAATGTGCTTACATTTTCATGATAGTCTCCATTCACTGCTGCATGGGGAAAGTGCAGTATTTAACACAGGAATGTGGATTCAATGAAGACCCAGGGAAGTACTGATGATAATACACCAAGGAAAAATATCAGCATAAAAACTGTTTTCTTGCAAGTGATTTACAGAACAAAAGACAGCACTTACTTAAAGGATGTAGCTGGTTCTACAAAGAAACCCTTTGTTGAAATACCACAGTCTCATTTCCAATCTAAATTACCAGAAAAACCCAACCCTAAACAGAGATGAGAGATATTTCAAAATGCTTAGAGAAATTGGGCAAGTATCTCTGTTTAGGACATCAAGATCTCAATCTTCAGTGTAAATGAATCCCATCTTGGTTTGAGAATAGCACATCAGAGCCCTCACTGGGCAATTGCTACATCCTTGATGTCTTTCATGGTATATGTCCACTTGAATAGCTCCCATGTATCCTGCGGTCTCTTTCCTAGGATTGACTTCTTGTATGTTTTTAGGTGAGCAGGTACTACCTCCAGTAATTTTGACTTTGCTCCAGGGCTCCATCTGGCCCTGCTGGATCAATCCACACTGGTAAAGCACAGACACATTTTGCAATCTTTCTTTCTGTAGAAGTGCCCAAGAGAGCCAGGTGTCATATCTCTGTCACATAGCACTAACATCCAAAAAAAGATGATTTATCTTTACAGAAAGATATATCACTGACTCTGAGAAATCCAAGAGCCTGAAGTACATAAACCTAGTAACAGCTACAAGAGAAGATAAAATTTCTGTGTATGTAAGAATAGTTCCAGCTGCAGCTCAGCACTTTGGATAACCAGCCTTTCAAATGTCACTGTGAAGAAGTTAGCTTCTGCATTTTATCAATAGAAAGTAAATACTTCCCACCAGTCTGGGATCTGACATCTACAGTGTTTCTTTGCAGCAGCAGCACTTCATTCAACTACACAAGAGCATCTGAGTAATCAGCTCTAGCTCCATGAAAGCACTGTCAGAGAAGGTCAGCATATCATGCACCAGAAAGGACAGGAAAGACATGAGCTACGTCATGGCTAGGACACTGCAGCTTCAAGAGTCTGAACCTTCAGCTGTAGCAGGAAGAGACTGTGTCTGTGAAGTAAAAGTGAGAACTTTGATCATGATGAAGGCTGGAAGTTGATGATGACTCACTTTAGGAAGAAGGCCCTGCCCCACTCAAAGACTTGTAGCGACACATTCGCTGTTCTCTTTGCTGATGAGGAAGTGATGCCACATGATCTTTTCTTGCAGATGAGTCTGAGCCTCTTGGGGCCTCTAGACAGAAGCAGGGACTGGTAGTGGGAGTGGTAGGCAACTCTACTGCAGGAGACGAAGGCTCCCAAGCTGACTTACCATTGAGGAAGGTTTGCTGCTTTTTGGAGGCTCAAATTCAGGATACCTAAGAGAAAACTAGAGCATATTGATTAATAGCTTCTTGATACAGGTATTTGAACTACCAGCAAAGAAAATTGTTCTGCTGAACCTGATTCTTTTAAACAAGGAAGATTTTGTTGTGAATTTGTGAAAGTTGGGGGCAATCCTGGCTGGAGAGACAATGAGGTCACATATTTCAGGATTCTAAGAGGAGGGAGCAAAGTAAAAAGTAGGGCCAGCAACATGGAGTTCAGGAGGGAAAACTTCAATCTCTTCAGGTATCTGTTTGGAAAAACCCCTAAAGATACAGTTCTGGTGAGAAGAGGGATCCATAACAGCTGGTGTGTATTCAAGGAGCCACTCTAAAAGAGGCATTTTGTAAAGCAGAAAAGCAAGGCCAGGCTTCAGGAATCCTGCATGGACAAGTTAGGAGTCTATGACCGAACGCAAACATGAAAAGGAGATATACAGGAGGTGGAAGTGGGTGCAGGTGAGGAGGAGCACAGAGACACTCTCAGGTTGTATAGGGGTGGGATCAGGAAGGTTTAAACCCACTGGAATTGAATCTAGTGAGGGATCATGAAGATCTTCTACAAGTATACCAACATAAAAAAGTAAGACTTTTTTAAGTGAAAATATGCCTCCTCCACTAACTGGAGAGGAACCATGGTGATCAAGTTCATAGAAAAAGCTGAGGTATTCACTGCCTTCCTTGCCTCGATCATTGTAAACTTACAACATTAAAACCAACATTCAGGAGATTCAGGCCTTTGAGAACAAAAAATCTTGAGCAAGGAAAATTCACACTCAGCAAGGAGAAGCAGGTTAGAAAGCAGTTAAACTGACTCTGCAAGCCCATGAGGCCTGAGAGGATGCACACACAGGTGCTGAGGAGCTGGGGCCACTTCAAAGCCGCTCAATTATCTTGGAAAGGTCACAGAGAATAGGGAAAGTCCCTGAAGACTGGAAGAAAGCAAATGCTACCCCCATTTCCAGAAAAGGAGGAAAGGAGGAAGCAGGTAATCTCAAGAGACCCCTTCCAACCTAAATGCTTCTGTGATTGTCTGATGAGAGATGGCTGGAAGCAGAGAACATGCAAGTACTAGAAGGACTCAATACTTTCTGTGGACTACCAGGTGCAATTGCCCAGAAACCCTCCTTCACCAACTTTCAAATTTAATATTTTCTTTTTCCATTTTCTCTCTATGACAGTATTGCATAACAGAAACCTGATGAGAATAATCTCTGCAATTTGGTTCTTAAAAGTTCTTACAGAGTGCCTGGTGAAAATAAAAAATTTAATGAAATAAAATATTTTAAGATATACATTTGCATCTGAGAAACATCACATCCTGTAAGGAGCAGATTACTGCTGCACCTCTTATACAAGTTCCATGCTTGAGCAAGGCTTAGTCAACACAGCCAGTTCACTCTTAAGATTTTTATGATGTTTGTATTTAAAGCTTTCCATTTTCTTATGTGAACTATCTGCCTTTTGTGAAAAAAAAAAATAAAATATACATGTACTTGCCCAACTACTAAGGATATAAAAGAATGAAAATGCTTAAAATATTTAGATGAAAAATGTACCATCTACTGTCTTTAAATTGGTAGTGGTGTCAGCCTAAACTAATTTAAATTGAACAAGAAAGAGAAAGACAACTTTAAATATTGACTATAATAAAATCAAGCCCAAGTAGTTTTGAATTCTAGACACAGACAGTAATTACATTTCTCTTTCCTCCATCATGCATGAACACAAACAGGAATGAGAAATAGCACACATAAATAATGTTACCACTCCAAAGACATTTGTATGCCATAGAATATCACACAGCCTAAAACTTTGGCAATCCCAATGAAGTATGATTTTAACTATTTCAAAGGTAGCTGGTTTCCATGCAAGAGATTTTTCCCACACAAATTGGGGTCAAATAAAACATTCAGATGTAAATGAAAAACAAAAGGCTAACCAATCTATCTTTCTCTTTAAAAATCCAGTCAAGGTGTTTTGACCAATTTTATGACAAATTCTACACCAGGATATCAGCTGCCTTGTAATTAGGCATTGAAGGGAGCCAGAAAAGTTAACTGTGGCAAACCAAGCTGGGCCAAAAGAAAGAGATAAACACACTAAAAAATGAGGTATTTGTTACACCGTACCTAACTGTCCACAGTTGCTGACTTCGTTAAAATACTATTGTAATTTCAGAGCAGTAGAAAGATCATAAAATGTTTGTACTTATTTTCAAAGATCTTTAAATATACCAGCGACTATAAAGTTGGCTTATAGTGTCTCCTAAATGGCTGTAAATGTGGATATTCTAAGACATCAAATGCCTTTTTTTTTAATCTTAACTTAAATAAAAAGGTTTTAATTCCTAAGAATAGAATGTATGTGAAGGAGAAATAGAGTGAGAGAAAACTTCACAGCAAATGCATAGATAAAAGCTTGTCAGTTTTGCTTGATGCAAGCAAGAACATCTCCCCTAAGCCAGCCTTATCTCCATACTTTTGTCTTGTGACTCAAGTGTCTCTCCTGTTAAATGGTGACCAAACAGATTCTCATGGGAAATTCAGTGTCTCCAGCTGCAGCTGAGGGGATCACTTGGAGCTTGGAAAGTGTTGGTAGAGGCAGCTAGGGACCACGTTAGTTCAGGCATGATAAAACCTCTGGTAGGGTTGTTACCAGGTCATGAACATGTGTGCACTAAAGGAAGCTCATTGTGCCTGGGATATTCAACCTGAAACTTGAGACAGAAGCCACGTTTGATGGATCAAGTATTTACTGGGCTCATTCATTCAACTGTGATTGGTTTTTTTGTTTGTTTTTGTTTGGTTGTTTGTTTTTTTTTAATTTGGCTTTATAATAGGAAAGCTGACAGGATCTTAATTTGAACAGCAGGTGTAGGTAATACAGCAATAAATTATATCCATGTTGTGTTTCATAGACAGGACAAGATTCAGCTTCACCTATGTTTTCTACTGGTGCCTAAGTGTTTCTTGATAAAAGCAATGGCAAAACAGCATCCACATCATCTGTAATAGCAACCAGTGACTGTCTCTACACTAGCCGGAGTCCTGCAAAGGCCCTAGCTTATTGCACTTATATTCCACAAATGCAGGCGGTATTCCCTGTGACCTTTATAGGCTTATTTTCCCTTTTTGTCTTTAAAAGCAGAGACACCATTGTTCCTCTGGTAAGGAAGGGAATTGAAATGAAAAAAGTAATTTAATATGGGCCATTTCTGGGATATGGGAGCTAAGGGCAGTGCTCTAAGTGTCACAGGGCACTAGATCTCATTCAAAAGCTTACTATCTAAATGGGATACAGCTGGCAACCAGAGCTGAAGGCCAGGCTACAAAAAGAGTTGCTCACCAGAGTTCCCTAAAATATCTTCCTCTACTTGATTCTTCTTTCAAGAAGGCTTCTTTGCATTGCTCTGTCGGCATTACTAATTTTACACAGAGATGTTTTTGCATCTCAGGCATGTCTCACAGCCATGTTAAGAGATTCCTAAAACTGAGCTGAATACTTGAATTGGTGAAAAAAAGCAGCAGAGAGGCACTGTCATCACACTGTACAGCCCAATCAACACCAGGACAAGGTCTGCAGAGCACAGAAATCCACACCTGGGTTTGACAAAGAGGAGTCAGTGCTGCATCCAAGGAGAAAGGGAAGGTTTTGCTCTGAAAATCAGACCAATATTCCCACACTTAATTTTATGACTATTCAACCAGAAAAGCCAGGTGAAAGGTTGACACAAAATTGGGATCCAAGATAGCCCCTCTGAGCTGCTCTTGTCCTTTCTCAGAAACAGCTCACAGCTTTGATACGTCTAAAATATGTCATGAATCCAAAAAATTCATAAATCACACTAATGATAAGGTGTTTGTAGAGTTTCTTCCCTGAGATTGGTAACCCTCTTAATGTTGGAGTTTATTCTATCCAGAAATGCTTATTTACTAAAGTTTAGCTGGTGATGTCTTCCCAAGTGAAATATGGAAACAGATGAGAGCTTTCCTGCGTCTTGAATTTATTTTGAAGTACTGACCAAGGCATAAGGTATTGAGTAATTTTAACTTATTGATATTGTATCCTCTTGCTTAAAATTGGAGACTATTTTGCCTACAGCTACAAAAGTGAAAATTAACAACAATCTTGCTCTATTCTGTAAATGACAGAAAGCCCCAAGTCCTACTTGTATCACAGTTTGCTAGACACAAAACAAGTGTTCCTGAGCCTCCTCCTAGCCCAAGCTTACCATCTCTCATGTACAGTTTGGAGGTCTCATCACCGAGGGACCAAGGTTGAAACAGAGGTGTTTCTCTGTGACAAAAATCCCTCCTACCCTGTCCCTTCTTCAGTTGTCTACTTACCCTTGCTTTTGTGACAGATCACAATGGTCAGCTGTGAATCTATGCAGATCACTCCCTCAGCTGCATGCAGCCTCTGTACAATCCTCTGTTTTGGAGTTTCATTGAGCTGCTTACACTCACAAACCTTCTCCTTAGCCAGTTTCTTCACAATTCTCTCTGCCTTCCTGTTGTTCCTGTTGAAGGGGTCATCGGGAAGACCAAACCCTTTTCTTTCTTTTCATTATGTCCTCTTCTTCTTCCACAAGGCAAAAAACTGCAGAACAAATTGGGAAGTTGAGGCTGGCTGAAAGTTAGGATGTTTAGAAGCCTGACATGCATCAGAGTGACAGAGATATCTCATTGTACCCAGCTAAGAACTGTGATTCTTCAGAAAATCACACTATCTCCTCTGCTTTCTATCTGGAACCTTCAGGTTTTTCTAAATATGACTGGGAGCACCAATAGAGAATTTTATGAACATGTGCTTGTAATAATTAGGAGGTACTGGCCCACTGAATATCTTTGGAAGAGGATTTTATCGAGCAGATAAAAACCAGATCAATATTGAAATCTTCTACCCAAATATTTGTATTTCTTTTTGTGACACCTTAGCCTTGGCTGATTGCCAGACTCCCATTCAGCCAGTCTCTCACACTGCCTTCTCAACAGGACAGGGGGAGAAAATTAGATTAAAAAGCTCCTGAATTAAAATGAAGACAGGAAGATAACTTAACAATTACCACTAAGGGCAAAACAAACTCAACTTGGAGAAAACAATGAAATTTATTGCTGATTAGAAATAGGGCATGATGGTGAGAAACAGAGACAAAACTAAAACACCTTCCGCTATCCTACCTCTTCTCATGATCAAGTTATCTCCTTCACTCTCAATCCCCCCTTGAAAATGGCACAGAGGGGGAGTTACAATTAGCCCATGATGGATCCCCTCTGCTCCTTTCTCCTACTCACACTTTCTCCCTGCTTCAGTATGGAGTCCCTTCCCACAATATACAGTCTTCATAAACTGCCCCTGTGTGGGCTCCCCACAGGCTCCAGAAAACCTTATTCCTGCATGGGCTACTCCCCATGGGCCACAGCTCCTGACAAGATTCTGCTGTGATGTGAGCTCTTCACAGCTGGATGTTCTTTCAGGATATCTCCACCTGCCACAATGGGCAGAGGTTCTCAGTGGGCTGCACCATGGATACCTGATCCACTGTGGTCCTCCACAGATGCTCTCGTCTGCTCTAGTGCCCATCCTCTTCTCCCTTTGGTGTTTACAGGGCTGTTTCTTACATATTTTTCCAACTCTTCTCTCTTAAAACTGCTGCACAAAATTTTCTGCCCTTTCCTGTCTTCCCAAAGATGTCATTGTTCAGCTGTGGGGCTCAGCTGTGGGACTTGGCTCTGCCCTGCAGTGAGTCTGGCACACAGTAGCCCCAAGCCTTCTCACAGATGCCACCCCTGAAGCCTCTCCCATCCACTCACTACCAAGATGTGCATATGTGAACCCAACACACATTTCTAACATTTTCTCCTGTCACACCAAGCTAGTGCGGGAACTGAGAACTCTTTCTCTTTTCCCTTGACATAAATTCATTGTGGAAAATGAGTTAAGAGGATAAGCCAGGACAATATACATTCATAGCCACATGTATTTCACAAAGAAACCCACTCAAATAATTATGGTAACTTTTCTAGATAACCCTATTTCTTGAAAGAAAAATCCTGTAGGAATTTTTTCTCTGCTGCATTACAAAGTCAGCAGAAAACTCAGGATTTCTTTACTTCTTGGAGATGGGAAGTTAGGACTAGGACTTTATACAGCTGGTGGCTTGTTCAAGGATACTGACATAATGTAGTACAACTTCTCTTTCACCCAAATGACGACATAGGTAGAGTAACCTTTGAAGCTACAGGAATATGGCTCAGATAAAGCAGGTGATATTCCATGAATGGTTTTGTCAGTCAGTATGAAACATCTTTTAATATGTGTTCATGTAACTTCTAGTAGGAGAAACTTCTCCTTTGTGTTAATGAGACTGAGTTCCACCCTTCATATCCAGTAACAGTCTGTTTTCTCTTTCCAAGGCTGTAATATATAAACAGCTTGCTGCTAGGAAGTGGTTCCTTGCTGAAAAGCAAGGGATCCATGTTCCCCAGGAAAGTGTTCAGAGTTCAAGGAGCATCTGGACAATCCTCTTAGTCATGACACGGTCTAGTTTTAGGACTTGTAAGGAAGAGGAAGTTGGACTCAATGTTTCTTATAGGTCTCTTCCAAACTGAGATATTCTGTGAGTCTGTAAGCGAGGCCACAAGTTCCACCTGTGTTGTTTCCTTTATTTGTAAAAGCTATTCATTAAGAGAAAATCTCTCTACATGAGGATATACTTTGTCTGAATTTGTCTATGGCTTCATCTCTGCCCAGGTGGGGAATTGCTGTCTTCTAATTTTATTATTTGAGATATCATCTGCATGGGTGGATCTACCAGTGTCCTCAGAGGTTGCAATGTAAAGTGCTAGAAGAGCTAAGCATATGTGCAGAGGCTTCCTACCAGTTGGGAATCAGTTAGGTACCCTGCAAACAGTCCCAAGACACTCAGAAAATGTGACCTGGAGAATTACACCAGGGAGATATTACAGGGCTGACAAGACAAAGAAATTTAGCAGTTTGCAAAGATCACTGAAGGCCAAGGATGTGATCTTATGCGCACAGATGTACAAACACTAGCTCACAAATAAAACTTGTTTTCAAATTAAATTTAATTATTTTTAATTCCTAGCATCGTAGATGGTATAAAAAGTTCCACAAGCGACTGTACAAGAAAATAGATAGAATATATTCTTACATCCCTGCCTGAAAGCATTAAAGCCAACTACAAATTAGCACAGGAAAATAAAGTATTATCCAGGGCATTTTCCAACTGAATACAGACCATGCAGACTCTGTTGGAATTAGCACTGGTGATGATTAGGAAAACACAAGAGTCAAACATCCTTTCCAAGCAACCCAGACAGTGGACACCTTCATTTGCCAAAGACACTCTCTTTGAGTTGGTGAGTTGTGGTGCTACCCATCTGTATCCCCAGCAGAGATGTGCAAGAAAGCAAGTAGGGAGCACTGGTTTTGGCTGTGATGGAGTTAATTTTCCCTATAGGAGCTCATGCAGTGCTATGTTTTAGATTTGTGATCAAAAGAGTGTTGGTAGGATAAGAGTGTTTTAGTTATTGCTGAGCAGTGCTTGCAAAGTCTTGTGATCATTCTCCCCCCCCCATATCCTCAGGCTGCTCTATGATCTCAGGAATTCTTGTTATGCCTTGGTCCTAATTAATGTCTGTGGATCGTTAAGCTCCCCTTGAGCATATCAATAGCACTGCATGTTCCGCAGAACTTCTGTTGTCTAACAAACTTCTGTTTTCTAATGAATAGCCTTGTAAACTTATTTTTCTCTGAATCACAGCTGGAGTGAAACAACATCGTTACTGGACTTTTGAGGAAGATTACTGACCTGGATTGAGTCCAGGATGGGAGACTAAAGCCAAGCATCTCACCACACTCTGAACGGGGGTCCCACGAGAGGCCCTCTGAGGTCCCAGGTCCGCAGAGGCTGTGCCAGCACCTTCCCTGGAGCAGGATGTGCCTCTGGGTGCTCATCAACCCACAGGTTTGGAAACCCAGAGGAGTTTTGTCAAAAACTGACAGCAGGGCCTGGGCTGGTACCCCCTCCCCAAGGCTGAAGCCTTTGCCCACTGATAGATGCAAAGGCATCCAGTGTGTGAATTTCACCAAACTCCGGGACAGCTTTAAACAGGTGCTTTGTAGGCATGCACACACACAAATATTTGAATATATACGTGTCTTTGTCCGTGTCAACCTGTGAAAACTGACTTCAACACTTTGTGGCAAGTGTAGCATCAATGTAGATTCAAAATTTAGTTACTCTTGTGGTACTGGAGAACCTTACAGAACCATTCTGTAAGAGTTAAATCAGTCAATGATTAAGTGCTGCCAAATCCTTGAGACATAAATCACTGAGCATTTCCAAGGGTAGGTTTGGCAAAGGGTCCAATGTGAACCTTGTGACTCAGTGCAGGGGGTGTCCCTTCCCCCTCTGCACCCTAACATTCTCCATCCTCACCCTTTGCATCCCCAGTCTGTGTTGTGTGTCACTCCAGACTGATTCTAATCCAGTTCTGCTTTGTGTGCTTTATCTGTGTGGTAACAGAGCAAACCTCGCCCTAGCACTTAGTCATGCTTTCACAAATTTGTAATAAAACTTCTTTTGTTGATACCTTTGATAGAGTTTCTTTAAGCAATCTTAACCACCCATTCACCACAACCTTCAAAGACTTTTCTGTTTGTCAGGTTGCCCCACAAGCAAGCAGGCTGGGAGTGCATAAGAAGCTGGAAGATGATACACCTGGGACAGCTGATCCCAGTAACCAAAGGGATATTCCATACCCTATGGCACTACATACAGCAAAAAAAAATCTAGAGGAAAGAAGGAAAAAAGTGGTAATTCCAGAGTTATGGTACTTGTCATATCTGTCATCCCAATTAACTGTAAAAATGCTAAACACCTTCTTTTCTGGAAATGGCTGAGTAATTCCTAATGGGAAGTAGAAAATAATTTCTTATTTTGCTTTGCTTGATCAGGCAGCTTATGCTTTTCCTGTTAAACTGTCCTTAACTCAGCCCATGAGTTTTATCTCTTTTATTCTTCAGATTCTCTTTTCCATCCTCCTGAGGGAAGATTGAGCAAGGAAGCATTTTGGGGGGTTAATCTACAATACAGAGTTTTATCAAGAAATGGAACAACTTTCCTCTGGGAGAGAAATGTATTTTCTCAATTGCCATTGCTTTTTGGAATGCTATAGTGTACATCTAGGAAGACAGCTGGACTGCACTGGAGCAGGTCTCCATGGGCAGTAGGACACTCTAGGCAGTTGGGGAGGATCTGTATTCCTAAGAGGTGTGACAGAAGTCAAAAGTCTCATTTGCTCATTTCTCCATTCCTGGTATCCACACTACTCCCTCAATTCCCATGCTTATGCTCTCCAATACCTTGCATTACACAGGTAGCTTCAAGGACAGAGAATTCTGTCCTTCTGAATCCCTGTCTTCTTCTCCTGACAATGCAAACTATTCTACTTCCCTACTCATCTCCAATTCAACAAGCAGAGTAAGAGGCTCAAATCAGGTTCAAACAAAACTTTTCAGTTTAGCACTTAAACTAGTGTTTTCTTGTCACAAAAAACCAATTTACAATGGCATAAACAGCACTGCATGAGAAAGAACCTGACACAGACAATCCTTTCTGTATGCAGAACTCTGCAGAAATCCTACATTCCTAAATGCATACATACATACATGCATACATATATATATTCCTAAATACATAAATACAAAATGTTTTATCCCTGAGAGCTTTATCCGTGTGTATGCTTCTATTGTGTTATTGACAAGACAGGGCTGGACACAGAAGTGTTTCCTACTTTGCTCTGTCACGTTACACAAAGACAGGAAATAGTATTCAAACATTCTCTTTTAAATAAGGACAAGTCCCTTCTTCCTCTTCAGAAACAACTGCAGCGCATTTTGCCAGCATCCTGCTTAGAATGAACAGGTCAAGTTTTAAGTGACATCATTCATCACACATTCTTTCCCATAGAGAGATGTGTTTATTGGTGTGGAAGAAGGACTGTGAGGAGACAATCTCATGTTTCAGAGTATATTCCAGATTAGAGCCTGGCTTCATAGAATCATAGGATGGTTTGGGTTCAAAGGGGACCTTGAAGATAATCTAGTTACAAAACTCTGCTGGGACACCTTAAATTAGACCAGGTTGCTCAGAGACCCAACCAACCTGGCCTTGAACACCTCCAGGGATAGGATACCCACAGCTTCCTTGGACAATGTGTTCCAGTGCTTCACCACCTTCTCTGTAAAGAATTTCTTCCTAATACCCAATCTAAACTTCCTCTCTAACAGTTTGAAACTGTTCTGTCTTGTCCTGTCACTATATGACCTTGTAAGTAGTCCCTCTCCATCTTTTTTTAGGTTTCTCTTTGGGTACTGAAAGGCCAGAAGTACCCTTCTCTTTTCCAGACTGAACAATCCCAGTTCTCTAGCCTTTCCTCATAGGAGAGGTGTTCCATCCCTCTGATCATCTTGGTGTCCCTCCTCTGGACTCACTCCAGCAGTTCCATGTCCTTCCTGTGCTGGGGCCCCAGAGCTGGATGCAGGGTTCCAGGTGGGGTCTCAGCAGAGCAGAGCAGAAGGGCAGAATTCCCTCCCTCCCCTGCTGCCCACACTGCTTTGGATGCAGCCCAGGACACGTTTGGCTCTCTGTGCTGGGAGTGCCCCTGGCTGGGTCATGTCCAGCCTCTCACCCAGCAGCACCCCCAAGGCCTTCTCACAGGGCTGCTCTCCATCTGCTCAGCCCCAGCCTGTGTTGGTACTTGTGTTGGTACCCTGATCCAAATGCAGCACCCTGCAGTTGTTCTTGTTAAACATGAAATTCTCACATGCCCACTTCTTGAGCTTTTCCAGGTCCCTCTGGATGGCATCCCATCCTTCAGGAGCATCAGCAGCTTGCAGATACTAAAGATACCAAGATACTAAGGATGGGGAACCAAAAACAAGCCCCATTTTGCAATTGCCTGTTTTGCTTGCGCTACTCTGTATGGACTTGGTTCAAATATGGCAAACAAAACTATATTCAAAAGGTACTTACATGCTGTGATTAAGATAGTGGATTTACGACTGGATTGAAGTGCATAGTTGGGTTGTTTGAACAATTTCTTTAGGAAGTCAAACACAATATCAATATGTTTATATTCTACAGGGTTGTGAATGGGAGAAATGTTGAGAATAACCGCTCATCCAGACTACTCAGAATCCATGACAAAAAAATTGTACCCTGGTCTCCCTATTAGCTTTGTAGAGACCTGCTCTCAACAGGCCTTGGCAGGAGCAACTGGACCTGGTACAGGTGCCTTGCCTCATATTGGTAGCACTCCCATTTCCATGTAAAGAGAAGGCAGCAGCAGCCTCTTCAAAACCAGCCCTACACTGCACAGTTGCCCTTTTGGAGCAACTGCAGCAAGGGGTCTCAGCTTCTTCTGAATGGAGCAGTTTTCCTGCTTGGATTGCTGGCTCCCAGGGATCCCCACAAGCCCAGTGCTAGCATAAGAAGGAGCTCACTCCAGCTTGCTGCTCCTCCCCCTCAGAGCACCATGAGTGTTCACATGAAGATGTGCCAAGAGTAAGGCCTCCTTCTCCATCCTTCTTAGTGCCAAAGCTCTTACACCACTGGACTGCAGCCTTTAACAGCTGACCCTCATTCAGACTGAAGCTCTAGAAAACCAGAATGGTAATTTGATCTAATCACTGTAGTATTGGAGATACTAGGGGAGACAGAATGCAAAGCAGATAATGGTTTTGCTAGACAAAAACAGAGTAGAAAGGCCCAGGCTTCTAGCAACACCAGATCTATTGTAAAATATGCATTTAGAAAGGGCTTTGAAGATGAGCCAGCACTTTGCATCAGATGACAGGATGTGATTACAAAGGAGTCAAACTCCAATTACAGTGTTATTACACTAAATATGCTTTTTGGATAATGTACAACTAATTAATCCAAACTAGATTATTAATTACATTTTCAAGATTAGTTCCCCTTATCTTTCATACTCAATACATGTGGCTTTCATACTCAGTACATGAGGAGCTTAAATATTTCCATTTAAGAGCTAGAGGGGCTATGCAAATCTTAGCCTATATTTTTTTGACTTAAGACCATTATCCCTTCTGAATTGATACAAAAATGGATCTCCATACTGTGATTAATCTTCCGTTTATGTGAAACCACTAGCAAAAAAATATGTTACATAATTCGACACTGTCTTGTAGAGCAAAAGCAGAAATTTATATGAACCAAGGGGTTTTTCTGCTACTTTCTCTGTGTGACACCAACAATGAAAAACAACAAAACTCTTAAATAGCATGCTTCAGATGAGAAGCTGATTTAGTTTTGAACTGGAGAAGCAGCCTATTAGGACAAGATCACAACCTCACAAAAGGCCTGCAATATGAGAGCTCTGGATTTGTAGCATTGTTCAGCCACTGCAGAGGAAAGGCAAGACAAAGAAGTTCTGATATGGACAAGGTCATCTTCTGGTTTTCCATCACATATTTTTGTTCTTGGTCAGTGCAAGACTGAGAAGAGAAACCATAGAACATGGTGGCTTAGGACCTCTGGCAGTTCTTTGAGAGTGACAGATATATATGATTATCTGTAGTGGAAAGCCAGCTTTCCATAGATTTGGTATCTGCTGAACAGCAAGACAACTCTGACAGCCAGCCTCTCCAGGGGGCTTGGCTCATTCTTCTGCAATGCTCTTTTCATCTACAGAATGATTTTTTTTTTCAGTCCTGGTTACTAAAAGAAACCAAGCAAAGAAAACTTCCTTGAACTTCACTCTTCAAAGAAACCATTCCTTCTTGTGTTTATTTCTCACAACCCTTTCAGTTTTGAGGTGGTAATCTAGTCTTTGCTGGACTTGCAATACTAGCTAGTATTTCAGAATCTAGCTGGTGTCTTTTTTCCATATTATAGTAGGAGAGACTTGCCCAGCCTTTGTGACAGCACAAAGGGAAAAATTAACACTCCTTAAAATGGTGTCTGTTCAGGGTGAGTGATGAAAGTGGTCTCTCAGGATCCCTTTAAGGTCCATTTTGCAGCACATGGGGATCTCACAGAGATGAGGCCAAATAAGAATCTCAATTGAAATGGCTTTCCAGTGAAATTGCAGATTGGCTGAAGCTCAAATTTTTTGGTAGCAAGGCAGCATGAACTGTCAGTGTTTAGATTCTTCTCCACCATACATAATCCTCTTGATGGGAAGACATCCACAAGAATAAATGTTTTCTCCTCTGATATGACAAGAGGGATAAGAGAAATACCAGGAAAAAGGAATTTTTTATACAATTCTCTCATTTCCAGCTGTCACAGATCCAAAGTTCTTTTTCATACCTCAGCTGCAGCATTTTTCATATCTCACAGGCTAATTCTAACTCAGCTGAAGTGTGCAACTTCCCAAGAAGTTTAATTATGTTTATCATGGGATGTCATAAAATTCCCTGAAAGGATAGTCTTTAATTACAATCCTGTTTGCTTTGACAGCACATTTGTGAATTGTATGCAACATAATTATTATTTTGACTACCAGTAAGCAGGATTAAAACATTTTTCTACAAGAATGAATTAAACCTGCCCCAAAGACTATTAGGTTCTGGTTATTTATTTTCTTAGCAAGTAGATCACCTGGAAAAACTAAGTTGCTAACATTAATCAAATTCTCCTCTTCCTTTATCATAATTAACATGAAATATATAGTCTTTATATTCTCCGGATTAGCACACAAAGCTGATGCACAGCATAGAGTGAATAAATGCAACATAGCTTTCTACGCTCTTTAACAGCTTCATTAATTCTAATACACTATTTGGTTTATGCAATTGCCTGAGTGGTCCTCTGAAAAATCAGGGTAGACCTCTGATCAAGATGAAAGAAACTGGTGTTGCACTCATTCAGGATCCAGAAAGTGAGAGCTTTACTCAAGTTTGGTTTGGGGTCTGGAGGACCATCTGGAGAATTCTAAACACAAGTGGCATAAACAGAACTTTATTTGCCACCAGAATTTTTTTTTTTTTAATGTCTTCATGAATTAAATTTCCCTTGTGGCTTTTAAAACACATTTCTAGTTCTTTGTTCCCACTGAGGACAGAGAACAGATTATCCCATTACTCAATGTACCAATCTTCTTACCCAAGGAATTGATAATGGCTATGCCTTGGCACTGCAACCTATGTATGAACAATCTCTCTTTTGGGTGACATCATGTTCCCAGCTTTGAAGAACTACCTGAGACACAGCTTATCCCTACTTTCTGGATCCCTCCAGAAGTACTAATGTGAAGGAAAATCATGAGAGAGACTGGAAGCATAAAAACTATAGAACATGCACCTGCAAACATGGTTATAGAGCAAGATATTCACAAAAAGTTTTGAAAATAGTGGGACAGTTATGTGTGCCAAACTGCTGTTTGCAGAGTTTTCAAGTCTGCATTTAGTCTGAGTAAACACTGTTGAAAATGCAATATTCTCTGACTGCTTGTAGCTAAAGAAAGGAAAATTAATTCCTCCTAGACATAGCAAGGTCTCCAGTGAATCAGAGGGAAAATGTGGGATGTCCTAAGAAAGAATGTAGACTAATCAGGTGAAATGACAGGGAAAGTAAAAGATCCAGAGTATCTACCATTGGTTGGTCATGTCTCATTGGAAGCACATGAGAGAAACCTCAGGGAAAGGGGATTCTTTTATATCATAAAACCAGATTTTCTATCCCTAGGTCAGTCCTCCCTACCCAAGGTTTCACAGATGCAGCAGGATGGTCATACAGATGTTCCAGCCCAGACATGCTGTGAAGCATTTCTCCATAACCAGGATTCTTCCCTAGCTCTCATGGCCCTTCTACTCTTTGGGCCAGTAGTCTTTGTCTTGGGAACAGCTTCCAGCCTCCAAAATCAGTCTTGATGATTTTCTCCTTCTCCCTCAGCCAAGTTCTCTACTGGAGAGGGGATTGTGATTATCTCAGTGGTGTAAGTGAGCCTTTGTGGCAAGAATCCTGTGACTGGAATACCATGATGGACAGTTTTTCAGTAGAGATAGGCAGGGAAGTTGAGGTGGAGGGATAGCACTCTGTGTAAAGCAGGGGCTGGATTTTACAGCACTTGCAGCTGGGGACATTTGAGACTTTCTGGGTAGAGAATAGCAGAAAAATGAACAGAGTAACAAAGTGGAAGAGATTCTGGGGGTCGAGTACAGGTCACCCAGCCAGGATGGTGACAATGATGTATGAATATTCTGTCAAGATTTAAGAAAAACCGTTGTTCTTATGGACAAATTCAACTTCCCAGATGTGCTGTATGTAAATAAAATGGTCTTGTGGGTGCCTTAGCTACTGTGATCATCACATGGTTAAATTTAAAGACTGGTGCAATGCAGAAAACTTTCAGCAGAGCTGCTACTGTGGCTTTTGGAAGAGCAGACTTTAGATTGCTAAGGAAACTAGTTAGAAAAGTCCCATAGGACTGTTTTTCAAGGACATTGGGTTCCATAAATGCTGATCAGTTTTAATAGATATTTTTGAGAATGAATGAGCAGAAGTACGTGTAAAATTCAAGCAAGCAAGGCAAAAGTTCAACTTGGCTGGACAGGAATTTTCTTCTGGTACATGGAGGGAAAAAATTTGAACAGTCCTTGGAAGAAAAATTAGACTACACAGGAGGACTACTTAGATGCTGTAGAGAGAAAATTCACATGGCCAAAGCTCAGCAGGAGGTAAAGACAGACATGCTATGGTAGATGGCAGGATGGCTTTTTAAAGTGTTTGTATTTTAACAGCAAAAAAATTGTCCGTTGCATGAGGAGATTGGTCACCTCACAAACAGAGATGAAGATAAAGCAACAATTCCTTCTTCACATCTGTCTCTAACATCAATGGAGGGCCTTGTGACCTCTGGATCCTCAGGTGGAGGACCACATCTGTGGAAATTACATGCTTCCAGTCAGCTTGGAACTTGTGCTGAATTTTCTGCTGCAGATGAATGCACAGAAATCTATGGGGCTCAATGGGATTCATCCAGAGATGAAAGAGATGGCTGATGGTATTGCAGGACCCCATTACTTATCAACAGTCTTGTGAATCTGAAGAGGTCTCAGCCAATGGAAAGGTAGCAAATATTATTCCTATTTTCAAGAAGGGCAAGAAAGAAGACCCTGGTAATTACAAGCCTGTCAGTCTCAGTTCAGCCTCTGGTAGAAGTATGGAGAATATTATTCCAGGAATTATTGAAAAGCACTTCAGAGGAAATTCAGCTGTTAGTCAAAGTAAACACGGATTTGTGAAGGGACAGTCATGTCTTGCACACTTAATATCCTTTTATGAAAAGGTTACACATCTAGTGGACCAATGAAAGGCAGTGGATGTGTGGGTTTTTATTTTTTAATAGCTTTTGACTCTGACTGGACAAGGTGCCCAGCATTCACGTACTGCATGAACAGTTGCCTTGAAGCCTCTGGCTCAAAGAGCTGTAACAAACAGGGTAACATCTTGTGACCAGTCACTATTAGTGTTCCCCAGGGCTCAAATTCAGGCCTTCTCTTCAATGTTTTTGTCAGTGACCTGGACACCAGAGCTTAGTGCGCATTAAACAGGTTTGCAGCAATACTAAGCTAGGATGAGCTGTGGATTCCCTTGAGCATAGAGTGGTCTTAAAGAGAGATCTTAACAGATTAGAGTGCCAGGATTCACCAACCATCTGAATTTAACAAAATTAAATGCCTGGATTCAGCTTTTCCAATGGTGTAATCCTAGATGTCTGTACAGTTTTGGAGACTAGATGCTGGAGTACAGCACTGCAGAAAGGGAATTAGGGGTTTTCCTTGATGATTAGCAAAATGTGAGTCAAAAACGTGCCCTGGAGCCCCAAAGTGCTGCAAGTATTGCATTAAGAATACTGTATCTAACCAGACAAAGCAGTGATTATCCCATGATATTGGGATTGGTGCAGCTTCACATCAGGTATTGTGTGCAAGTTTAGGCTTAACAATATAGGAAAGATATAAAAAATATTAAAATTTGTCCAAAGGAAGACAACATGAGAATGCATACCAGCTGAGCAAAGAAAGGAGGAAAGGAGCCTATCTGATCTTGTTTTGTTCAGCTGGCACAAGAGATATTTGTCCCATGGCAGAGATGATGGAGTCATAAAATAATAGAAGCATCAAATGCTTGAGTTGGAAGTGTTCTTGTTATTACAAAGAATCAAAAAATATTTATTTTACTTTTCCCATAGACTTTAAAAATATATAAATATGTGTATTTACTATATATGTATGAGCAAAAGTCAAGCTCATTACAAGTTCATCCCGACAGAGAATTCACAAGCAGATCTATTGGTAGAGAAGGATTAATACAGGAACATAATGTTTGTCCCTATCTGCATCTGCCATTGCAGTATTGAATATTCTCTTGTCCTTGAGATCTTCTTGTCAGAATATCACGAGGCTGCTTTCATTACTGGAAGGACTTGTTTCTCCATGACATAGGTCAAATTCTACCCTAAAAAAACCTTGCAGTCTATTTAGATTGTGGATGAGAGAATAGATGTTATTGTGATCCTACACTTAATGTTGTACCAGGACAGTCTGAAAGCTGAAAGTCTGAAATCACCGATTTACTCCACAATGTTGGTAAGCTGGCCAGAAGCAGTCTAATGGCTTGCACAGGTCTAAAGGAAGACAGTGCTTGGGAAAGGGCTGCTGTAGAAATTAGGACCAAATTAATTCTCCTTGCAAGCAAACTTAGAGGGAAGTCAGCTCTGGGAGCAGTTGTTAAGTAACTTAATTGCTCATTCATAAAGCAGCAGCAGGGAAAAAACCTCAATTTTAAGCCATCAGGTGGTTTGGGGTATTAAAGTACTCTTTGAATTCCCACATGAGTGACATTTAAAAGGAGTTAAAGGGCAGAGTATATATTAGTGAATTAAATTGCACAGATGGTGTAATTATGCAGAAATAAGCATCCGAAACACAGGAAAATTAGTGTTACACTTAAAGTGAAATCTTAATATATGAAAATGCAGTTAAAGCAGTCAAAAAGCCTTTTATCTTTTCCTTTTAGTGACACTATGAGGGAAAAAAGGGAAAGGGGAAAAAAAAATTAAATGAAATGTGCCTTCAGTTTCACTTGCAAAATCTATAATATTTAGCATGTGTATCATAAATCTATGGACTTCCTTATCCACTATAGCCAGAGAGTGAATCAACAAATTCCATCTTTTAATTGCTGCTAGGTTACAGACTCCCAGCTTTGGAATTCTGCGTGAAGACAACTGCATTTCTAGACTTAGTGACAATACCTTTAAGTCATGTGATTTTCAACAAGCACAGGAAATTACAAGCAAGCAGCTGATTATGAACCTGAAGAAACTGAAAAATGTAGTACTGGAGGCAAAGAAACCGCCTGGGAATGAGAGTATGTTGTAATGAGAGCAGGATCACAATCAGCTTTATGCAGATTTGTAGCACAGGCCACTGCTGGAATTTTCCTGGCATCAAACAGTGGAAAATATGAAATGAAGGAGCAGCATCTGCCTGACAGGCTATAAATGGCCAAATTGTTCTTCTGAAGCTGTGATGCCCATCTGAATCAGTGAAGTCACAAATATTTTATTAAAGTGATCATAATGATGATAAGTGGTCAGCACAAGAATCCAGATGAAAAAAATAATTTTGATGCCAACAGGAAGGTGAAGAATACAGAACTACTTGCTTTGACTGCTTGGGTATCTCAGTTGTTGATATAGAGATTACAAGTATTTTGTTGCATACCTGCCAGTTAACCAGGCTTCCTCATACACCTGTTTATGAAGAAGCATCAGTCTTCTAGTACAGACAGTCTTCTAGAATGACAATTCAGATTACCTCATCTTGTAAGATGTTCCACATACAAAGAGCAGTCACAATGACAGAATGGAGTCCAGAAGTGAACTGTCCACCAATCAGACTTCCAGTGACATTATATATGGAAAATTGGGAAGTTCTTTGACTTTTGGGAAGTCATAGAAATACCACTTAATTTGTGTACCACACCACCTCCTACCACTCCACTGCCCCTTATTGGTAGAAGTCTAATCAGGTTAGCAGTCTCCATTGTATTCCAAGACTTCCAATCCCTAAGGTAAGCATAGGTGATGGGTTGATCCAGGGAGAGGCCAATCAGTCATTCATCATCTTGTGCACCTCCTGCCCTGCTTGACTCAGCATTCCAACATTTGGAAGAGATTATAAGAATGAAAGCACAAACCACTGGACCCTTAAAGCCACAGATACATTTTTCTTACCACACAGAAAATTCAATGTGTATCTGAGGTTAATTGCAGTTAGTACATTCAGTTTGCACTTGTCCCAAAGCTAGTTCTTTCTTCTTAGTCAAAGCAGCTCAAGTGTATAGGTTCACTTCCCTCCATGGCCTCAGGTGTTTCAGACACACATCACTTCGCAAAGCACCCACAAGTTCCAGGGTGTTTTAGTGAGGAGCAAAGAAAAGCCCTTAGAGTTCACAGATTCTCACTTGAGGCTCATGATCCAGCCCTTTTTCTGTTGCCTCATCCAACAGCAGCCCTCAGAGATATCCTCAAGAGAAGCTAATAGGTTGTTCTTTTAGAAAGATGGGAGCATCTGCTTGTCCCACAGAGATAACATCTCAAGGCACACATGCTTGTGACTTCTTGCTAATGTGGGTAACTTTGAAATTAGAAGAGTGGCTGTCAAATGTTCCCCACGCTGTGAAATATTGCATGTACCTGCACACCATTCAAGCGATCTTCAAGAAGTTTGGGGGTCAGGACCTGACATATGATATGCTGCCTTGAGAAGCTGGTTTTCAGATTTCTGAGGGATGGTTCTTACCTGTGAATATGTTTAGGCCATCTTTAGGAAAGGCCTAAATTCACTAGTGCAAAGAAGAAAATGGGGTCAGGTCAGATAAAAACCTCACCACATCCAATACCAAGCAAGTGCAAGAAATATGGTCTTGATAAACAAACCATTTTAAGCCAGGATCTGAACAGCAGTTTCACACGTAAATGCAATACATGCAGCTGAAGAAAGATGTGGGCATCTTCATTAAAGAATACCACTACTGTATTTTATTAATCTCAGCAGTGAAAAGAGCAAATCACAAAGCTGGGTTTTTTAGGGAAAAAAAACTCCAGCTGACAGTTGCCTCCTTTTCCAAGACCGTGTCTTCCTTTGAATGCTGATATGGGGACTTCTCTTGTGCATTCCTTGACCTCATCAAAGTGTCTGTATGAAAGGAAGAGAATATGATGATTAGATACTGAATATGCTGAAATAAGAGTAAGAGTAAATTGTGTGTGAACTGAAATGGGTTTTTGATTTTCTGAGTTTCTAATTTAATTTTCATTAACACATCAGAAATACAATTTTTCCTGCTAGCTGTGGTTTCAGTAATATCAATTAGCCAGTCTCAGGGCACGTGTGATTATCGAGACATGGGCATAACCTTTGAAAGATGGAAAGGTTTCTGTCTGTTTCTTAATTCTCGTCTGTGACACAATTATCTCTGTACAAGAATATCTTTCACTATTAGTGGTATTTATTAGACACAAATTAATTTTAGCAAAAACAGAAAATTAATTTTATTCTTAGATTCTGAACAAGACAGAATTAATGTCATATTACAGATCACACATTAAACCAAGGGAGAGAAAGAATTTTGTTTTTACTAGTGCAGATGCAAAGATGACAATTCCATCAGCAACTGGAATTTCCACCTGAGCCTTCACAGAAAAATCCTGCCTGCTTCTCCAGTTGTGGGGGACTCTCCTAAACCTTGGATCAGTCCCTGCAAAAGGAGACACTGCTGAAAGAAGGGGAGGAGGAGAAGTATCTTCAATTCGTGTTTTATGCTTTGGATTTTGGGTATATGCTCGCTTCTCAGGTGTGAAGCAGAATCAGTAAAGTTCGAAGCAGTGCCACAAGTCAAAACTCCTAAATGTGGAGCTGAAACATTTTGCAAATGTTTCCCCAGGAAAAAAAAATTTGTCCCTGGAGCTCATCTCACACAAGCCCAACAAAATACAAGCTTGTTAGCAAAAAACCCAAAGTTAATACAAAGTATTCAGTCTCTATAGTAGAATGTGTGTCCTGTCACAGTCTTTTTATTCACTGTCCACTCTTATTGAAACTGTTCAACACCCCTTCCCACAAGTACTGGCTCTTGAACTTCTCTTTTATCATGGAGTGCTTTGTTGGAGTTCTGAACTGGAAAGGCCAAAATTTTATGAATCCTGTAAAGTCTTCTATTTCTATAAAGATTTGTTCCCTCAGGACACATTCAGGGTCTCAAAGTCTATGAGTACTTTAGCTCTAAACACATCGGTCTATATTTTGTTGTACAGCAGACTTTCTCAAATAAATGGCATCTGCTTTCAAGGGCAGATGGATTTCTTCTGTCTTATCTGGTGCTGGGCAAATCATCTGTTTGTGCTGAATGTTGCATGGAGTGGAGGTGACCACTGCTTCTTATCTAAGGTCCAAAGTTCTCTGTCTTCCTTCACTTCTGTGGCAACTACTTGATCCTTTAGAAACACTACCCAGTGCACTGGAAGACCCAAACACTGAACCAGAAATGTAGCTGCCTCCTGGGAGAAAAATAGAATTGTTCTAGTCATCAAGCCATCATCCAGAAAGTCTGGCTTCCCATGCAACCCAGGCCTTACTTCTGTACACTCAAGCAAGGCCAGTTCTGTGCACAACCCGTTCCTCTGGCAGAATGTCCCAAGTGATACCTCTCTATTATCTTTCCTCACCTGGAATTAATCTGGTCTACATTTCTTGTAAAGTCTTGAAAGCAGCAGTGTTCTTACACTGTTCTGGAAGCCGTAAAACAGGAGATTATAAGACCAGGAGTCACAGGAATGGTTTGTTCAAAACCAGGATGCAAATAATTCACCTAAGAGCAGGGCTTTTCTTTCGTTTTAAGCAAAAAACAAGTAAGCCTAAGTAAGCCTGGCAAACTGCCTCAAAAACCATGCAGCACCTGCCCAAAGAACACTGCTTTTCCCTCTCTTTTGAGCGAATCCTGAACACCAGTCAGGATTCCCCCACCTGTGATTGCTCTAATTGCCAGGACTCTTACCTCCAGCAGTCATTCACATTTCCCAGCTACTGGCTTCATGATTTGAGGGGGCATCTGTTGAATGGTCCATGTGCTGCACAGTTGTTGTCCTCACACACAAATTCAGTTAAGGCACATACCAAGGAAGTGTGATTTATCATGAAAACTTCAAATGTGCTGGGCCTAGGCTATATCACAGCTCTTCCTCTGAGATCTGGAAAGAGAACAGCCAAAATCTGTAGTCTGTTCTGGGAATCAAGACCTGGAATAAAAGTCATCTTTACCGTCTCTTCTGCAGTACTGACAGACCCACAAAACTGGTAATGCTATCTCACATTAAGACTTTTCCACATTCATACGGACTTGCAGCTAGCAGAATGACAGCTGATAATGAGCTAATTTTAGACACTTTCAAAGGTCTAGCAAAAAATAAGATACTAGAAAGTCAAATACAAGTGTAAATTTAGGGACAAAAAACTTCTGCTCACAGTCTGAGGTACCTTACAGGCTGATGCTAATGCCCTGTCAGAGAAAACAAACATGGAGTCAATTATAGTCAAATGTGTGTCTCTTGATATGAATGGATCTTAGTGGGTTAAAAAAAAACATTCTCGAAGGAAAGAAGATGGGAGGAAATGGTCTTGAGTGACAGAAGTAGAAAGCTTGCCAAAGCACTGTTAATTCAGCAGTTCTACACTGAGCATTATTCCACAATGTGTCTACATGAGCTCATACAGTGTGATAGAAGCATTACTAATCATTTAGACAGTCAAAAGCAGGCTGTAATTCATCAATACACCTGCATAAGAATAACTTTACTTACATTCCTTTTGCTAGTCCTTCAGGATTACTTTTATTAACAATCTGCCCAGTATAAATATATGTAGCTAAATTAATTTCCTTAAAATCAGACTTTGTACTAGAAATGGTCACAGAACCATTATTTATCATCCCTAATAATGCAGCACGCATCACTGTAATGTTTCTTCAAATCATATTGAAATCTAAAAACTGACTGTAAAAAAGAAAAATACTAATTGCTGCTTCTTATTGCCCTTATGAATGTAGCTTGTACTCACAAGAAGATTTTCAATGCAGTCAGCATATAAAGATGACAGACACAGTTGTCACTAGGTACATACTTCAAAGAAAATCTTTGAGAACTTCTTGTCATGCAGTCAGGAAAAAAAGAATTCTAATTCCATGAGTATGATGGTTTCTTCATCGCTTTTAATTCTCTGACCGCCTTCATTTTTGTTCGCAGCTTTAGGAGTCTTCTTGATTTATCAGTTATTTGTGTGGAATCATCAGCTTCTGTTAAATGCCTGGCCTAGCAGAAACATGAATGGCTCTATGAATAAACCCAACCTGACAAGAGCAGCTGATATTTAGAGGGGTTTTAATTATTTCTGAGCTATGGTAGCATGGATAGGATTCATCTGAAACTTTCCCTCCTAAGAAATGTTTCAGTTTAGAGATAAATCACACTTCAGTGGGGGACGGGTTCATGCTGTCATCCTAACACAAGTGAACTCAGTTATCTTCTGGAGCTACACAAACACCTCTGGTGGGCACTTCCCTTTTCTAAAGAGCTGAAGTCTCTCATAGTATGAGGGTATGCAACACACTACCAGCATGCTACCAGGAGTGGCTGATTTTTCTGAAATGCCTGTGTCCAGCTGGCCTGTTGTTCTGGGCTTAGTGCCTTTGTCCATAAAGCACTGTTTCCACAAGAGGGATCAGTTCCCTCCCTTCCTGTATCCTTGGCACTTATAGGTATCCAAATGCTTACGAGCAAGGACTCTCATGCTCCTCCTCCATTCAGCACACGCACATGCACAAACCCCAATTCCTGCATAGCTCTTTGTGGGGACGGGGAATGAGATCCCCTGAGGAAGTAGTGGTTTGGTAGGTATGGTCTGGTCTTGGAGTTTTTACAACACTTGTGCAGGACATGGCTATTCTGAGGGACAGAACTTACAAATATTTTTAGCAGAGTAATTTAACTTTCCTATTGGAGCCCATTTAATTATGAAGCTGTAACCAAGATTCAATACTCATGAAATTAAAATATTTATGCCCTTCGCAAATTATTGTGCTATAGAAACATTGAAAAGAGATACAGTAGTGTTGTGACTTTTCTCCCACTCTGAAATCATGAGAGTTTGCTTTATGTAAGACTCTGAAAGATATGTAGTTAACATGCTCTCCAGCCAGACTTTCACCAGCCTTTCACCACTCCATCCCATTACCCCACTATGTTTTTTGAAGAATGATTTTCTCAGGTCTGGGTTTCTTTTCTTGAAGCTTGATCTGTTCTTCATAATTTCTAGGAATTCATAGTATTTCAAATGGTATTCCTATGATTTTGGGCAAGCTTTCTTGGATAACTTCACTGGGGCATAATAGAAGACTTTAGCCCCAAGACAGTTTGGACACTTGGACTGAGTCAGCATAATGTAGCAGAATCTTCTGGATGAGGAAATAGGACATAACGCTGTAAGCACGTATCAGCCATGTTTTATATTTATCACAGCACCACAGAATCATAGAATGGCTTGGGTTTGAAGAGGACCTTGAGATTATGTAGTTCTTACACCACTGACATTGCTAGGCCAGATTTCTCAGAGCCCCGTTATGACCTGGCCATGAACACTTTCAGAAATGGGGTTATTTACATCTTCATTTGCGCCAGTGTCTCACTATCCTCACAGTAAAGAATTTACTAACCTAAATCTAAAATCTAATCTAAAATTACACTTTCAATTTGAACCCATTCCCCTTGTCTTGTCACTACCTACCTTTCTAAATGATCCCTCTCCATCTTTTCCATAAGCTCCCTTCAGGGACTGGAAAGCCAGTTAGGTTATCCCAAAGCTTTCTCTTTTCCAGGCTGAACAGTCCCAATTTGATCACCTTTTCTTCATAGGAGAGGTTCTCCATTCTTCTGTCTGTCATGTCTTCCTCCTTCAGACTCACTCCAGCAGTTCCATGTCCTTCCTGTGCTGGGACTCCAGAGCTGGATGCAGGGGGGTTCCAGGTGAGGTCTCACCAGAGCAGAGCAGAGGGGCAGAATCCCTCCCTTGCCCTGCTGATTTTGAAAATAGTTGTTAGCTTTTGAAATATGTGCTTGGGGTCTCTTTTTTTCGATTTTATTGAATTGTTGGTAATCAGGAAGCTGCGGCAATTATGTAACATATGGAAAGAAAACCTTCATTTTATTTAGCAAACGATGTATAATTTTCTTAACACAAAACAGGTTTTTATTTATGCTATTAGGTCAAGTTATGCTTCAACAGAAATTGAAATTTATTAGAAGACTGTAGTACATCTTTTAAAATCTGCTTTTATTTATATTATCTGCTTTAAGTCAAATATACATAGAGGAGAAAAAAAATCAGGACAGGTCTTACATCCTGAAACTGATTTTTCAAACAAAATCACCACAAATACTGAGAAAGGGGTTTAATAGCCTAAAGACCATCACCAGATTTCAAGATCTCAAAATAAGTTCCCACTCATAATACACAGGAAAAAGTACATTCTGCCTCTCTTTCTCCAGACATCATCCAGTTTCCCCAAGTCCCAGTAAACCAGTCACTGAAACAGTTTTGGTAAATACAAGGACATTTTTGCTGCAGTGTCTACATGGACATCAGGCTGAGTATGCCTTCCTGTCCCAGTATGGCTGGGTTTTTCAACACAGCCTTTCACAGGTCACATTTACTCGTGTTCTGTTCCTGAAAATGCATAATAGAGGTAAGTCTCTTGACTAAATGTTATCAAATGTATTTACCTTTGATATTTATTATGTTATGAAATTATGTCTATTGAATGGATTTTCTATATTTACATTCCTTATTTGCCTTTAAATTGCCAAGAAAATTTGCATTCTTTCGCAGCTACAAAGTACAACAGCCTGAGACTGACAACAGAGTTCTCCTCAGAGAGGGAGATCCATCTTTCTTTGCAGAAAGAGAAATTAGGCAGAGCATTAGATTATAGACTAGATTTTTTTTTTTTTTTTTTAATAAGTCACAGCTAGTTGATGAGGTATCAAAAAAAACCCCTGTACAGCAGTAGACCTGTTTTTTGGTACCTTTGTTTTCCTCCATAGTTGTCATATACTGAAATGATTATGCAATTTTGGAAATCTTTCAACTACCAGAATCAGAATCTATGGAGTTGTTTAGATATTCTTCTGTGGATTCATACATTTCTTGTGTCCATTTTCCAGTGGAGTCTTTCCTCTTTCCACTAACAAAACCTGCATGTCCCTTTCAGGATGTCTCAGTGCTTAGCCAAGAGAAGCACAGCTGCTTTCCGCTTCTAAGTGACCTTGTAAGAACCATTAGCTAGTCACGCAAGAGAGAAGATAAAAGAGCATCTGAACAGCCTTAGGGTTTCTTGGCACAAAAGGCCAAAAATAGATACACTTCTTTTTCTAAATTTCTGTAAATTTCTGTGCATTTCCAGACTTGTTAAAATGAGCATGCATGTCAGGAAAAAAAAATCACCTCTAGCTTCAGGACCCCTCTATATCCTGCATTTCTCTAGCACCTCAGAAAAGGAGCTAGTTCCAGCAAGGTACAAGATGTGGGTGCATCAGGCTTACTGGATGTTCTGTAAAGGACCTAGCTTCATGCCTACCCCACCAAGCCTGGGTATGAATCATGTGTTTCCCTATGCAGAAATGGAGCTGTTACCCAACTGTACAAAGTTTGCTAGGTTTGTCTCTTTGCAAGATTGTCACAGCATGATCAAAGCAGAACAGTTTTGTTCTTTCCATTTTGGTGGTACTACTCAAGAGGCAACATCAAGTTCCACTGGGTCCTCTAGGCCTGTTGCACACCTTACATCTGCTTGTAAATTTCCTAAAAGATGATAGACCACTAAAAATAAACTTTCTCCAAAAGTCTTTAACCAGAGAAGGCCCAGAAGTTGTGAGGTATATTCAGTGTGGAAAAGCCAGACTAGTATTGCTGTCTGCACTACAACGGGACATCCTAGGGCCCTTGGTAATGAGCAGTGTAGAAGAAAGCCCTCCTCTTCCACAAGGCAGCCAGAGTGTAACCTTCAGCTCACACTTACTTCATCATCTTTGGGACATCCAGCATTAAACACTGGTCTGAAAACAAGACAAGTCTCAAATACAAAAGACAGTGTGCCCTAGAATAATCTATAAACGTTGCTAAAAAAGACAGTACTTTAGTCAAGTCTGCCTAACATTTAGGATATCATTATCTCTTCAAAGCCACTGACATGCAGTGTCTGTGCTAGATAATGCATAAACCTTCAGAACAAGAAAATACATAGTCAGGACCCAAGGAAACAGGAAACCAGAGCATGCCCTGGCAACAGAAACTGGTCTTCAGGGCCAGGTTTGCTCTTGTATTTCTGTTCAAAGAAGAGCAGATACATACACCTATGAACACACACACAGTAAATACAGGTTCAGAGAGACATACAAGCTTACCTGACAGGAAGGATAGAGGTGAAAGTATAAAGAAGAAGACGGAGGGAGGAAGAAGAGGGAGGGAAAAGAGGGAGAGAGAAAGAGAAGGATAGACACACATGAAGTTACATAAGCACAACACACCACACCTAGATGGTTTTCTCCTCATAGAAGACTTCAGCTGACAGGGTCTTAATGTTTGAGAGGATTGCCTTAAGTCTTCCTTTGCAATTGTCCCAAACTCCAAGTATACAGGAATTTCTCTTCTCAGGGAAGTTAGGAAGGGAGACAAAGTGTCTTAGAAAACCAGTACACCTTTCTCATAATGTAAATGAAGACCGTTCAGCAGACATTCAGAAAAATACTGTTGTTCTTACTGCAATGATGGAGTAAGCAATTCTGTATAATTTCATATACATGAAATTATACAGAAATCTTTTGTGGGCAACTCTAAATTCTCCAAGAATGCATCCTAAAAGAGAGAAAGCAAAACATCAACATGTTGAGCTAAAAATTCTGGTTTGTTTTGGTGTGAGTCAGAGGTTTTCTGTAACAGTGACTTTCCCCATAAATAGAAAATTCTGGTTCAGTTCCATTACTGAGAAGATATCTAGCAGATTCAAAGCATCACAGAGATCCATGCATAGCAAATGTGCTGAATTTCTGTGAAACAAACATCAGCTTCTTATGGTATGGCTAGTACTCATTGCACAAAAGATTGACTTCATGGTTTAGAAGAGAGAATGAAGAATCTTAAAGCCATTTCTTACTGCAAGCAAAACCTTCAATACAACAATGATGAATAAATAAGTGGTTTTTAAAAAAAAAAAAAACGAACAAAAAAAACCTCCCCACACAAAAATGAACTAACAGGGAAAAAGACAGCCAACAAAGCAAAAACCCCACCCCATAATAACTTATCACTTGGCAGCAGGAATTGATTTTTGTGAAATACTTTTGGAGATTTCAGAACAGGAAAGTGATTCTTTATTTTTTAATTTGACACAAGGACACATCAAATTTTTACTTTCAAATACTGAAAAACATTTTAGAAGGGACTTAGGAGGATTAAATTCCTTGCAGATTACATTTAACATATATGCCAGCTCTGACAGAGGCTTTGCTCTTCACACTGGCTCACATTTATGTCAAGTGGCAATTTCCAGGGTCTTCCAGTACTGTGAGACATTCAGTATTAATTAATGCTTTTAGAAGCTTAGTAAGTTTTCTATTTTTCAATTTCAGCTTTAAAAACACATGAAAATTTTATGTGTTGACATATCTAGTCTGACACCAGGTCACAACTCTTCTAGAGGCATTAATAATGATCTGGAAGCCCAGCACATTTTGTGTATTATGCAGTCTGATTAAGATATTTTAACATTTCTTGTTAGACAGTTAAAATGCACTTGAGCTCTTAAAATTATGACACATTAATAAGCACTGTAAGAGAGTGATATATATACTGCAGGATATACTCAGGACTTTTTCTGTCAAGGAAGGTGAAAAAAACATTGTAATTATTCAGAAAACATTATTTTTTTATCAACTGTCTTTCAAAAAGAAAAAAAAACTTTGTCTCTTACATAGGGCTCCAAGCAACATAAAAATGTTCTGGCTTGCTTCAGCAAGCCAAATTTTGTTCTGTTTGAGCCAGTTCTGTTTATTCTGTTTGTTTTTTATGAGCATGACTATTCTTCTAACCTTTAGTTTGCTTGTTACTCTGCCCTGTCTGTCTTACATTGTCTGATTTGAGTTCTCCACCTAGATTATGGATAGCTTACTCTGAGAAAAGGGCATTATTTGTCTTGGGAACCTTTATTTGCAGAATTGCAGAATTGGGTGTTTTGGCAGCATTGCACAGAGAGGAGTCTGACAGTACGAGTTCTCTGTTCAAATCAAATCCAAATATTTCATCAATTCTAAAATGAAATGCTGAGAACCTTCTTTTTAAGAAGAATCAAAATGTTTTGACTCCTCACTATTATTTCTGTAGAATAATATTTCACAACATTTACATTTTCCACAGGTTTGCCATTTACACAAAAACGTAGGCTGGTAGAGATTTCTAGCACTTTCCAGTACTCTCCTTTTGCTTAAAGCAGGTTCAACTAGATAAGCTTGCTAAGGAACTCCTCCAGTAAAAATTTAGATATCTTCAAGGATCTCCACAGCTCTCTTGTGGGGTGCACAGCTGTCAAGGGAAATAAGTTTTTCCACATGTCAGATGAGGGTTTCCTGTATATTTATGGCCATCATATTTCATTTTCTCACAGTCCAGAAAAAGTCTGCCCCATCTTCTGTATGTTTTTTCCTGTGAGAATGGATCACACCCCACCACACACCTGTCGCTAGAGGACACAAAATGATTCATACTATTACCGTCAGCATTAGAACAAAAACTCATGACTTTATTCTTAACTCCAGTATTTATAGATTCTCGACAACGACCAGGGATTGGATAATTAAGTTACCACCTTCCCAAGCACACTGGTCATGTGAAACATCCATCAAAAGACGTTTCTTAGAAGGAATGCATAAACATCTATATTTACAGTTACTTTACTGGGAAAGCAGCTACAATTATGAAAATCAGAAGGCTTAATTTTCAGGGTGACACACACCACCCTAGCAAAAGGGGTAACCTGCAAACGTGGGTGTAAACTATGTGCATGACACACTCAAAATTTCCTGACATGGCTTGAGCCCCAGCTGATAGTGTTGAAGAGAAGTTTGACCTTCAGACAGACAAAACCATAAGCAGGAGATTACCAACCAACTTCTGAGCACAGGGAGAGTCATATAGAAAAACAGAAAAGGAGCATGGAACTGTGGTGATGGAGAGCACCCCTGGAGGGGAGCAGTGAGGTTGGAGCACGATTCAGGCAAATTTGGCACTGTAAGAAACAGCACTGCTGGTGTCACACAGTCTGTCACAGACAAAGGCACCTCCACAGCCCGGAACATCTCCCTCCCCACTGCCAGCAGCTGCACTCCAGCTGGCTGGGGCTCAAGGGCGTGCAACCCCAGCGCTGGGAATTCACAGGGACCACATGACACCTTTCCCACTAGAGCAGGATATGTGGACTTCACAGAGCAGCCTAAGCCCCTCTGAACATTGTCTGTATCTCCTGTGGCACAGAGGAGAACTGTGGTAGGAGAATCACATTGCCAAGAAAGAGAAATGCATGAAATTCACATTTCAAAGTGCAGGAGGGAACTGCACGTAACTGTGTGAATGTGGAGGAGGCGAGGGCTTTTGGAGGTTCTTATTTTGGAGGCTGGAAAGTGTTTACACACATTTAGTAGTTTATCTGTTGTAATGCTGATAACAGTATCACAGACTCACAGGATGGCTGAGGCTGGAACAGATCTCTGGAGGTCATCTGATCCAGCTCCCTCTTCTCAAGCAGGGCCAGGAAGAGTCAATTGACCAGGACCATGTCAAGTGGCTTTTGAAGATTTCCAAGGAGGCATAATGCACCGTTTCTCTGTGTGACCTGTGCCAATATTTTACCACCCCTACAGCAAAAAATTATTTCCTGGTATTCAGAAAGAACCTTTTGTGTTTCATTTAGTATCCACTGCCTCTCACTAGGCAACATTGAGAAGAGCTTGGCTTCACTTCTTTTCAACCTCCCTTCTGGTCTCTGCATGCATTGGTAAGATTCCCTCCTGAACCATCTCTTTTCCCAGCTGTACAGTCTCAGCTTTCTAAATCTTTCCTCACCTGAGAAATGCACCAGTCCCTTAATGCCATAGTGGTGCTTTGCTGGACCCTCCCAATATGTCCGTGCCTCTCTTGTACTGGTGATACCACAACTGGAACCCAATTCCAGCGCTGGTGTGGTCTCAACAGTACTGAGACAGCTTCCCCAGTTTTTGGAGGTATATCACACCAGGATTCATGGCTTTATCTTTGTCTAGTTTGCATAAGTGTTCCCTGACCTGATCACTTTTTGATGTGTTCTTTCCCCCAGACTTCACCTGGAGGGCTCTGGGACTCCTGAGGGCCAGTCTCGCCAGTGAAGTCTGAGGAAAAGAGGGCATTAAGTACTTGTGTTTTGCAATGTCCAGTCTCAACAGGACTCCCACTTCATTCAACACTGGGCCCACATTTTTACTGGCCTTCCTTTTGCGACTATGCACTTTTAAAAGCTTTTACAAAAGCTCAAGTCTGGATTCTGAATGGATCATTTCCTCACTAATTACGTGTGCTTAATGAATCAATAAACCACTTGGATTTTCTTTGATTAAAATTAAGACAACTGACCAATTTTTCCTTGAGATATCTCTCCAGATTGATGTAGAAACAATACAAGCTTCCCTTGAAATCCTCATTCATAGGCTGATCAAAAGCTTTTCTTTTTCTTTGGACATCTCTCTAATCTGTCCTGCTCTAAGTCCCCTCCACTGACTTGCAGTGGAAATTATGAGACATCTTCCCATTTTTCTTCTGTTTGGCAGATAGCATTTACTAGTGAATCTCTTTCCCTGTACCTGGAAATCCATGTTACCAATTTCCCATATGATGTACATGCAATTTTTACTCCTGGGAATATGCAACTGCTGGAAGAGTGTATAGCAATCCTGAGTACTTCAGTATCTGCTCATTATTTTTGCCACTTTGGAGGAAGTGGTGCACTTAGTGTGTCTCGTCTCAAAGAGGCAATTTTATTCTTCATAAGGCTTGAAGGTTTAAAGTGCATTTTCTCTGCCAGTATGAGAGTTATGAAAGACATTTGCACCAAATGGGAACAAGCACAAAAGAAGCACACAAAGGACATACAGATTATAAAGAAGATATTTTAACTTTTTGCATGTCTTGTCCTAAGTTTATTATTGTATCATAATTAGACAGTCTTCAATCCCTCCTCCAGGAAGCCAGAGTGTTAGGAATCACAAAATCTGTCAGCTTTCTGCCAGTCCATGATAACTAACCCTTCTTTTGTTCGACTCCCTGCAGTTTTAACTTTGTGGTGACAGACATGGGATGACACATGGCATTCCATACAATTCAACATTTCCCTCTTTTTGTTGTTAAAGTTTCTTCATTAGTGAGCTCACAGTATTCTCATAGTCACTCCTCTTCCCCAGCTGTAGCTGTTTGCTGGTTAATCTTGGAGGGACCTCTGAGGACACATGACTTAAGAAAAAGAAACAAAACAATCTTTCTCTAAGTGAGCTGATTTAACTCACAAACGTTTTGTGAGCATCCTTTAAAGAGCTGTCGGAAAGGAAACCATGGTGACCTCAGGTTTCAAAGAGTCATACCTTCTTCTGCTTTATACTCTTCATATTTTCTGTAGGACTTTGTCATGTTCTTGTGAAGGTAGAGAGCTAGAATTTGAATCATTTGAATCATTACAGGAATTTGAAATTCCTATAAAAAGAGTGTTTACAAGTGCTGTCTGTTTCTCCCTAAATACAACTTAAACAGTTTGAAATGTAAAGAGCTCTCTGCCAAGTCAGATGAGAGTACTGAAGCAGTTGTACAAGCAGTCCTGTAAACCACTAAGTACAGGTATAAGCTCAACATTAAAGGACAAATTCTGATACAAAGAAGAGGGTAAGATCTTTATTTTAGACTTGGTATCTGATAAGTCAACCTAGGCCACTTTGTTTATTTCAGCCTTTTTCTGTCTAACAAAATATGAAAAAAGAAATGCTTCTCAGAGCTAGCCAAAGAATCAAAAACAGGCACAATTTTCCTGTTTCTGATTTCATAGATTTTTTCCAAAACATCAGTGACTAATTGGTTAGTATTTAATTAATTCATGCTAGAAGAAAGGAATTTTTCTTTGGGAAGGGGAAATTAGGTTGGAAGCCATTCTTTGTGAAAAATACTCTTTGAAGCCTTCAGCAAAAATATGGGAAACTGCACAACAAATTAGAAAGTGAAGGAGAACAGAAACTACAGAAGCAGCACTTACTGCCATAATGAAACTAAAAATATTCATTGTTCTTAATCAAATGGCCATTATTCTTAATCCAGTAATGAAGAACTCAAAGCAATAGAGACTTTCCTGGGGTAGAGTTTTGTGGGGTGATGTCATTGACATCACAGCTGTCAGGTGGAACTGGATCCAGTACTACAAGGACAGAAGTAGGCAGGAAATAATATTTTGGAAAAACACAGTACAGTCTTTGCCCTGACACATGACAGACTGGGATAGTGATCTAGAGGGAACAAACCAATGCAGACATTCCATATCAAGCACAAGCAACCTAGGTAAAAGAAAAATCTTAAAAAGCAACTGTAGGAAAATGTCAAAGATCCTTCAGACCAGGCATCACTCAGGAACATGAGTCTTCCACTGTGAATGATAAGCTCTCAGAAACTATTCTCTGAAAGATAGAATGGGAAACGGCAGTGAAATGAGGAAAGTTCAAAGGAGCAGGAAATGTGTCTCTCCCATTGCCTAAATCCACTATCCAGTGTCTCATGGGAAATATCCTTGAAATTATTTTTTACTCATGAAAGAAGTCTCGATTTATTAAAATCACAAAGGCAAATATTCCTCAGTTTTTAATTAAGCCAATTTTCTTTCACACTTCTTCACAAATGACTTAACACAGTTTAGCATCTCAGCAGGCTGCTCTGATGCTGTCCATCAGATCAGCCAAGCCACTAGCTGGACAAGACAAAAAGGGCAAAAGCACCACGTGAGGACAGCTGGTGTGTTCTGTTTTTCTTTGTAACAGCTGCACCTATATGTACCATTACAACACGCTTGCTTCATACATATGCTCTGTCTTCCAAGGACAAACCAGGGCACAGGCAGATACAGCCACAAGGCATGGAAAATTTACAGCTGAGCTGCTCAGAGCAAGCAGCAGTCTGGGTCCTCTGGTTTTGAACTAGAGGTGTCTGCCTTCTTAAAGCCAAGGAGAACATATTCTTATCATGTGGTTCATACAGGAACCATGTGAAAAGTTCAGTGGAAACGATAGAAAAATCCTATGTAAAATCTTGAGTTTCCCCACTAAAGAAACCAACAAAAACAAAACAAAAAAACCCAGCAACTGCTTAAAAAAGTTTAATAACATACTAGAGGAAAAATACCACCTGTTCCTTAAGTTGACAATAGCTCTGGCAGCAGCACAGACATAGGCATGATGGAAGCTAAAAAGGGTCCCCAAAGACATACTGCTGTTTAGTAGAGTTCTTGTGGTTTTTGTGCCTGTGAGTAGTAATGCAGATCCTTCCCTGAGCAAACAGCTTGGGAATCCAGCTTATATCCTGTCAGAGAGAAAATAGGAAGTGCTCTGAAGAATTTTCAGGGTGGCAGATCTGGTCAGTCATCCAGATTGGCAAGTGGTAACACAGCTTCACCATACATTTCCATTCACCATATACCATTTCCCATGTACTGAGCTTTCTGTGAGAAAATTCTACTTTTCACCAAGAAAATCTCTGTGAGAGATTTCTACTGTTTCTTTTGCTTTCTGATTCCCAACCCAGCAACTTTTCTTGTAATTCAGTGCAGAATTTTTTCTTTGGTCCTTCTGCACAAGACTTACTGAGTGCACTGGAATTCTGCACTTGCCAGTCCTTTTCATGCTCTCTTGTAAGCTAACACATCCAGTTTTGCAGACCTCGTGCTTGACCTAGCCCACAAAGAGAGATCCTAGTGGATGTAGATAAAAAATGAATAGATTATGCAGCACGCTACCTACAGTCCTACTTCATTTGGGATCCTGGTGGCCTGCTTTTTACTCCAAGTTTTCTCTTGCACAGCTGACTTTACTTTCTCCTCCCACCCCTATGCTTTTCTGGCTCACACTGTGATCCCCAAGACATTTCTTGAGCTTGCCTTTTTTTTTTTTCTTTCTCCAGCCATCACAGTCAAATGACACATGTTTTAAATACATGATTCATGAAGATGTTTGTAGGTGGTGGAACTATCACTGTCTGAAAGGACATGGACAAAGCACATTAGAAAGGCCAAAGGAGAGGCTTAGTGCCTCAGATCTGGGTTTTCCTATGCAGAATGCACACTTCCCCTAACCCAGTTCCGTCATGTGCTTCTAGCAAATCACCTCTTCTGTACAACATAGGGGTAGGAAAGCAGTGACAGTCAGCAGAGCATCCTCTCTGCAGCAGAGCTGTGGCTACATCCTGTGAAGGACAAGCAAAGGGACACAGAAAAGTGGTCTGGTTTGGCATGAAAATCTCCAGGCAAATGGTCTTGAATGGCCAAAGTACTAGAAGCAAAAAATATGACATGCAGACATGTGATTTCAGGGAGAAGACTAAATAGTCTTGAACAAAAATCTGAAAAAGCCTTTGTATTAGTTCAATCTGGGTTGAAACTAAGAATCTTATATTTCTAACTGGGACTTTTCTTCTTGCAGAATCCTCTGCAACATTTCTCTAAGGTCAAATCTGAAGCTTAACTCACTTTTTTGCAGTGGGATCTATGTTTTGTGGAGGAGATAAAGAGTGTCTGTCATGAAATGCATTAATTGATTATGGGGAGTTTAACAGTAAGAACAATTCTTATTAATATAGTGAAGAGAGGGATGTCCCTGTAATTCTCAGGTTTTAATATTTTTAATCTGTTTTGCTACAGAGATCAAACACAAAAAGAAATATATTATTTTCCCATCCCAAAAAGGCCTCAGAATTAGTTCATTTCAAGCAACCACAGCAAAGACAAACCATACCCATGAAGAAGAATTACAATGTGTATGTGTTTTCTGAAGCACTGAAGATAGCACAATGCAAAGAAGACCATGAAATAATTGGGGATTTCCTGCGGGTCCATAGCAGATTTATCCTACCACATGGAGCAACCAAAATCAGAAAATTCTTTCAGGATATCTTGTCTTTCTACCTGACAAGATAAATGTTAAGGATATCACAGAGAGAAATTATATCTTAATAAAAAAAAAGAGAAAATTGTTTGACTCCTCATTACTTACTTTACAAATGTTACTATTGTATTTATTTTCTTTATCTGAAACCAAAATAGTTTGGGTTTTTTTTTAGTCCTGTACCTGTGAATTTCCTCTGTTCCTTTCTGGTGTTGAAAAAAAAAAATATTAAATAGATGACCAAAACTGGTAATATAATTCTGAGAAGCATCTTCCACATATCTATACAATTTTCAGTCAACTGTCAGTTCTGCTTGATGAGACAGTCTGAGTAATTATGGAAATGATGACAGATCTCACTGTTTCCACTGCATTCCTTCTTTGCACTACACCCAAACCAAAGCTGAAGGAAAGTTACCTTTTTTTTAGGTGATTGTTTCTGAGGAAAGTGAAGCAGATACCTTTCTTGTACTTGGAGAATGCATGTCATATCATAATGCCACTGTTCCTGACTAGATGAAGACTATTCCCTAATTTATTGCAGTAGCAAACATCCATGAGCTATGAAAATCCATGCACTTTCCAGACAGTGAAAGAGCCTTAGTGCTGAGAGAAACTGATACAAAAATTTAAATGCCATGTCTGCATCCAGAAGAATTCTAACACATCCAAAGCTGGCAGAACACAGAGACAATATTTTCTAATATCAGCTCAAACTATGTAGCCATAGTATAACAAACTCAGGAAAGGAATATATTGCAGTAAAAAATTCATGGGCTGGCACCACCCAGCTGTGAACACAAAACCAGCTTTCTTGAATCAAATACCTCTACCTGGATATCCTGTCCCTGCTTGCAGCTTACAACAGATGGATAAATGAAGGGCAAATTGACTCTTTATTTTATTATATATCCTAAACTTCTGACAAGAGGAACCTTAAAAAATTTCTTGCACTGAAATACCTGGACTATCATAATACAGTTGATAAAGTACCTAGGAATAAGCATAGTCCTGGGCATCCAGGGTATTGAGTTTTCAATCTCATTTTGAGACATCTAACAATTCTGACAAAATCCTGTGACAGTGAGTTCCACAACAGAAGTGAATGAATTATAATCATTCCTTAGATCGATGTGGCTTTAATTTAACTGCCACAGAAAAAGACTAAGTAGATGAAATATAAGAAATATAGAATTTGATGACTTAGCACTAACCTTAATAATGCTAAGAAACCGTAAAAAAGAAAACCAAAACAAAACAAAACAAACAAAAAAACCTTATAGTTGTTAGAAACTAACTGCATATTTCATGTTCAATTCAGTCGAATTTCCTCACATTTCTCAAAATCAAGCTGTCGTCCTGAGCATGTTCTCTGTATTCACTAATAAAGCTGTGTGGATGAGCTCCAAGGAGAATCACAATGTGTTCCTTGACAAGAATTTCTCCCAAATATTGGTACCCCAACAGAGAACAGCCACAGCATCTACACGGTGTCATCAGTTCTGACTGAAAGCAGAACAATTAGTGGCACTAATGTTAGAGAAGTTTCTTATAGTGGTGCCTTATCCAATGTCAGGAGTACATTTGCATGTCTCATTGTCCTTGCTGTTGTTTAGACAAAGACGAAAATACTTGGATTAGTACAGCAAAGATGTGGAGAAGGGGAGGAGGAGTCTTCAGTAGTGCTGTTTATAGCACATATTTACTTTCTTAAGAGACTACTGAGACATTCCCTCTGTGTCGCCTCCACGAGAACAGGAAAGGCAGTTCTGCTGGATGTCTGCTCTGCAAATCAACAGCTCATAGCTACACTATCCTGAGGGCAGCAGACCCCAGAGCCCTCTGACTCCTGGGTACATGCTCATGCCAGGCTTGGCATGTTCCTGTCAGTTCCATGGGCATTCAACAGCACATTCAACAACCCTTGTCTGGGGCTGCCCAACAGAACTGACATCAATGGCCATGCTCAGACACAGTTTTCAAAGGCCAGAAACAGGAACATCACAAGAAGATGCCAGGAAAAATGACATGACAGGAGCTGCACACTGTCTACCAGTCTTCCTGTTCAGGGCACAGGATGTTCTGTGGCAGTCAGTGGTCAGGCAGATGGTATGTACACAACAGAGTCTGAAGGACTGTAAGAAGTGCACCATTAGCAAGGACTGAATCTTCACTGTTTTGGGATAAGAGGACGGTACCTGTGTATACATGAACTAGGCTGCCAGGCCTTAGAGAGAGGTATCTTTTATTTAGAGACATAGCCCAAAACTCTTCTAGAAAAGAGGACCTGCATTTTTGTGGAAAATATAGCCAAAACAATTGGAAGTGCCTGTACAAGATTGTCTCTAAGACACTGAAAGCTTCTTGAAATTAATAATTTTCCATTACAAGTGTGTGTCCTGTTGAAGGAGCAGTTGGGAATAGCAATGGCTAAAGTAATTCATCTGATGTGTTAGGGGTTTGCCTGTAATAAATAAAAGGGAACAGATAAGAATCTATCAGAATAAAAAGAAACATTTGGCTTGTTTAAATGTATTGATAAATAAGGAGAAACATGCATTTGAGAGTTTTAAAAAGTGCCTAAGGGTGAGTAATAACTTTGTCACTGCCGTATTTCAAGTAACTCCAGCTTAGGAAACAGTGTTTGGGGTGGGTTTGTTTTAACATTGTGCAGAACTCACCAGCAGAAAAGAAAATTGACAAATCTATGATCACTCATTTTCAGATGCAGATGCAAAATTTGGATACTAAATGACATATCAGTGAAAGACACAGAAAGGTTTTTTGGGTCAACACTAAGGACTCCTTAGTCCTGGTACACCTGAATGATATAATTCTCATGCACCACTGCGATGTAGCCACATGATAAGAAGTCATTGTACATTGGAAAAACAATCTCTCTACACAACATGGCACATCTATTTCCAGTAGGGTATCATGCCAGTTTTGAAGTTTCAGACCTGGCCCAAAACTTGGCCAACAACCCACACCACCTGAAATCAGACAGTATGGATGCTAAATGCGAGAAAGCAGGCAGGGAGCACAGTGTCTGTGTGAAATCAAGTCACATAACTTTCTCAGACTGGCCTGAGAAGTGTCGCCTGAGAAATCATAAGGAGAGAATCAAAACAATCCTTGGAGAAGGAAAATAACCTCTGCAGATGTGGTTTGGATCTTTGTTGTTTACTTGCAAGAAACAGTTAAGGGGTGGTGTAACTTTTCTCTAAATAATCTTTTTTCTCTTTCTCTGATTCTGCTGCATTTCGTCTGTATTTTTATTTCTCTTCCTATATTTCTCAGTCTGCTTTGGACTGAATTCTTTTTGGATCCTCCGTCGTGGGGAGCCCTGCTTATCTCAGTTCTTTAGTTTTGAAGAAAACTCCCAAGCTCGTTAGAATCTTGTTTCTCATGTTTATTAGAAGGTCATCACAAAACTTGGCAGGTCTCTCCAGACTAACTGCACAAGCTTAATTCTTTGCAATTTGGTACATTTCTTTCTTCTGATCTACAATAAGGCCTTGTGGCTCACTTTGTGTTTGATAGCACAAAATGGCCCTGAACAATGCTGCTCTTTTATCTTAATACCTATTTTTAGCCAATTAACAAAAGACACATATATTATTTTTCTTAATGACCTAATGACCCATCACCTCTGTGCTGCACTGTGGCATTTTCTGTCCAATCACTTATTATTACCCAAAAACCTTTAGGAGAAGAATATGAAAAAGAAAGAAGAAGTACAAGAAGAAGTACAAGAGACAACTTGTACTTAAATCCTTCATCTTGTCTCTTGTTCTCTGAACTAACTTTTTCACCCAGTGACTTAAGAAAACTTTCTAATCTACACACTTACACTTTTAGCTTTTTCTATCTAACTTTAACAGTTGTTTTCATGTATCACCATGAAAACATGATCATGAATTTCATGTTATATGAAATTCAGTGTTTTTCTCTATCTTAGAGTTAAGTATCAGAAACAAGGGCACACACTCTGTATCTCAGACTCAAACAGTGTTCCTGGTTGTTCAATGACGGTGCTGTGTTGGTTTATTGACCAATGAAAGGTTTACCTTCTCAGACCTTCTAGGAACTGTCTATAAAAGAAGATCTGCAAGAAAAAAAACTTGCTCCCTTTTGCAACCAAAGCTAAGAGAGTCTATGTCGTACTTTCACCATTCCTCATATAGTGCAACAAGACAGTCCTGAAGTATCCCTGAAAATTGCTAGTGAAGTCCCAAAGCGCATAGTAGAATATCTTTCTTTGGCAAAGGGTTAAAGCAGACCCTCCATGAAACATCAAATAATTGTGTCTGTCCTGGCCAGCTACCTGGATAGGTACCTCTAGGACACTAAAGCATTCAGAGCAAACGAATGCAATTCCCACTAAAGCCTAGTCATCTGCGTTGAGGAATCTGCTTTGTTAAGTTTTAAAGGAAGAAGTAAAATCCCAGGTATTCCTGGTTTCATGCATTGACAGCAGCACCCTGAGTCAGATAACATTGCTCCTCTCCAGAACTTCATATTGTAATATTCAGCTGCATCAGTGAAAGATGTCCTCTGCGAGACTTGCTTTTTATCCTGCTGCCTGTCTCTCTTTCCTGTTTACTTCTTTTTCCTCCCCCTCATTGTCTTTGAATATCAGCTTTATGCCTTGCTCCAGCTTGTGCCCAAACTCCACACCACTCCCCAAGCAGACAATTTTTAGTTTCCACCCTCCAGCACCAGTTAAGGAATAAGTAAGACGAAGAGGCCTAAATTTTGGTTGATATGGGATGGAAGACAACAGTTCCTCAAAGCTGTTCTACCTTCTTCACTATCAAGCATTACAGCAAGGAAAATCTGAATCAATTATTTTTCTGGAGCACTTAATATTACCTCTGCTTGTTTCTCAAAAATCTCCAGTCTTCTTCTATTATTCTCTCCCTTGAAACTCAATCTTGCCAAGGATCTAATTAAGCAAGAAGTTGTGTAATCTTATTACTCCTGTTCATCTCTGCTCAATAAAATTA